>NW_026623283.1:886015-1043152 GCF_030028575.1 Malurus melanocephalus
TAAAGTAGAAACAGTAGATGCTATCCTGCAAGAATGGTGAACTCCCAAAGGCTCCATTTAGCCTAAAAGCAAGAAACATTTCTTTTTGAATTAGCAGGGAATTGAGTTTTTAGTCTGATAAAAAGTCACTGGAAATGGTAAGATTTTTGGGTAATGTGGACGCCTTTGTGCAATACAGATTTCCAATAACATATTACTCCTTTATTTCTCCATTACTTTAGATAGGCTGTTTCTTCTGAGTTCCTCTGGACACACCAAGCCTGACCTTTATTATTTTTAATTTTAAACACAAGAGTCTCTGTATCAGCTCATCTGTTTGTTGATAACAGAAAATGTGGGTTTCCTAACTAATATCACATGTAAAACCTCCAGTATCTATATTTGAAATCTCTTCCAGCATTGATCCACACTAAGCCATAAGGACTTGCTTTTGTTCAAGTCTATTTGCAAATTAAATACAGCTTAGTTACAGTAATCTTTCAAAATGTCTCCAGTGAGGATGTTTTCAATTTTAGAAGGCATCTGGTACAGAGGGCTTCTGCTGTTGCTTTCCCAGGRCTTCATGAAGCAGTTCAGTGACTGTCAGACGGTCAAATCATGGTACCTCTGCTGGCGTCAGTTTGCTTCCTCTCCTTCAAGAGCTTTTTTCAAAGCAGATAATTTGGATTATCCCTCAAAGGGACCTGCTTGCCCACATGGAGATAGGCCAGCAGGACAGGAGATAGRCTAGGCCTGGAGTTTTTCCAACATGGGGTTTTATTTCCTTCTTCCCAAAACTGCCAAGATGATTTTAAATGCYGAAATTCACACCYGTGGCTGGCRAAGGAACTTTTTATGGTGGTCGCTAAGGGCTAGTTCCTTTCTTCATCCCACACATGACRCTTCTCCTTTTGCTGTTATATTTGATTTTAAACTCTGTGTTTAATCACCAAAACAATTTTTGTTTGTGCGTTGCTTTCCGTGCAGGCTGGATGATCGATGCAGACAGCCGTCCCAAGTTCCGTGAGCTGATYGCTGAATTCTCAAAAATGGCYCGTGACCCTCCACGCTATCTCGTTATACAGGTACTAACCACAGYRGTGGRAAGATGCCTGATGGGCATTTCATCTGAGTCCCAAAGGARCTAGCAATGCATATGAAAGCATATAATATGGATAATTGAAGGCCAGATTTATTCTTGCTTTCCAGGTTCTAACACATTCAGCTAGAACCASAAACAAAATGCCAARACTGGTCACTGTTTTCTTAGTACTGGTCCCAGTCTAGGACCAGCAACAATCCATAGTGTAGTCATGAGAGGAGARCAGAGTCTGATCCTCTTCAAAATGCAGGTTTTCTTAGCAGCAGGGTGGACAAAGATTGCAGGCCCAAGTGCTTCTCAACTCTAGGTAAATTGGATTAAACACAGATAAGGGTTGAATTTGATGATCCTTGTGTGTCCCTTCCAACTCAGATTTCAACTAGATTCCAACTAGATTTGATATCTTGTCCCTCATGTTAAATTACTTAGTCTCACAGAGAAGGGGAGAATGAGGGCTTGGAAGAAGTCTGCAAGTCCTTTCTCATGGTGACTTTTTTCACAGGGAGATGACAGGATGCACCTGCCCAGCCCTACSGACTCCAAGTTTTATCGCACCCTGATGGAGGAGGAGGACATGGAGGACATAGTGGATGCGGATGAGTATCTCGTGCCRCACCAGGGCTTTTTCAACAGCCCTTCAACATCTCGCACTCCTCTCTTGAGTTCATTGGTATGAATTTTTTTCCACTGTGGAAACATGACAAGCAATTTTAAGAGTGAACTGCTTCTCCTAATGTCTGTATTTTCTTTGTCTTTTAAGAGTGCTACCAGCAACAACTCTGCTACAACCTGCATTGACAGGAACGGGGTAAGTTGAAWGACCTTTAATAAAGGAGTAACTCCACCTATGTGGATCAGCTTCTACAAATCAGTCCATTTAATACTGTATTTCTCTACTTTCATCCTAGCAGGGGCACCCTGTGCGGGAAGACAGCTTTGTCCAGAGGTATAGCTCAGATCCAACAGGTGCTTTTCTGGAGGACAGCATAGATGACAGCTTCYTGCCAGCCCCAGGTGAGTGCCTCTCCTGTGTGTCCATCCCATGACCACTCGTTCACAAGCCATTTGGCTGCAGATATAATAATTTTCCATCATTTCTGTAGAAAGGAAGCAATTCAAATTCTTTCTACTCTTTCTGCTCAATAAATATGAGTTGAAAAGTGTGCACATATCATTTTCCTAGCCTTTATCTGTCTGCATCTGACCATTTCTCAATTCAGTTCCCGCATGAGCCGGGTTCCTTATGGTGGCCATGTGTGCCATCAAGGCAGGGAGTTTGCTTCTGTGGCTATATGTTTAAAACTTTCTGCTTGAGGAAATATCCTCTAAAAATTTGGTTTCATTCCTTTTATCAGCAATATAAAGAGTTTTATGGCTGTTTCATTGCTTTCAGAAGTGGATYCACAGAAGGCAGTTTGTGATTTCACATGGACTTACAGTGTAGGCGATCAGAGAGAGAGCCAGTGAGCACTGAGGGAGATGGGGCTGGATAATGCAGCTTTGTGTCCTTAAATAATCCCAACCAACCGTTCCAAGAATATGCCACAGCTAAAAAGGGTGAAAGGCCCTGCGAGGAATAGCATTGACGTGAAATGTAAAGTCACTGTTACTGCCAGTCCTGTATTTTCTAGGCATTTTCCTCATCTCTAAACATTTTTTCCARGGAAACAGCTTCTGGCAGCTAACCTCCCAAACTGCCATTTCAGAACACTTATCTGGGACACAGCCACCCACAYGCCACTAAAATCAGCAGTAGTATCTCGCTGTCTCATGGTCCAAGCCATCCTTCTGCTGGTTGGCAAACAAAATTCTGAAAAGTGAACYTCAGGGCAGCATGTTTGGTGCCACAGAGTGGCAGTCCCTGCCTTTGGCTCTTTTCCACTCCGGGAAGTTCAGAGATGTGCCTTGTGTGAAGAGCAAGTGGCAGCTGGGTTGAAACTACATGTCAGGTGACACAAATGGCTGCATTAGTTTTATATCTTCCTTTTCATTCCTTCTCATTTTAATTTTCTTKTTATTCTAGAGTATGTAAACCAGTTGGTGCCCAAGAAAACATCTGCCTCAGCAGTCCAGAACCCAATCTACAACAACTTCTCTCTCACAGCATACTCAAAGGTCCCCACRGACTCCACCTACCAGAATTCACATAGCACAGCTGTGGACAACCCCGAGTATCTCAACACCAACCAGTCCCCACTGGCCAAGACAGTCTTTGAGAGCTCTCCCTACTGGATCCAGGCGAGCAACCACCAAATAAATCTGGACAATCCTGACTACCAGCAGGACTTCTTACCGAAGGAAACCAAACCTAATGGTCTCTTGAAAGTTCCCACAGCAGAAAACCCAGAGTACTTGAGGGTAGCAGCACCAAAAAGTGAATACATTGAAGCYTCAGCATGACCATAAAGAATTTCTTCTTGCAGCAAGGCAAGCTGGATCAGTGAACTGCTGCAAGGGTGGACTCTGACTCAGAGCAAATGGCAACTGCAATGCATCAAAAAGCACACCTCTCCTTTTCAACGTGGGGCTTTGAAACTGCAAAGCCTGTCTGGTGATAGTTTGGGTCTTTCCTTGCCCATTTCCATATGAGGAAATAACTGAGGCCCATAGCCTGTGTTCAGATGCATGTTGGGATGGAGAAGGATCTTCCTGGACTGAAGAAATATGGATGCATTCCTTTCATTTTCAAATGGTAGCATGGTAAAAAGCCACTCTGGGATGAACTTGAGAGCTGTACACATTGTACAGTCAAATTCCTTTCTACATTCTGTATTTTTATAAATGTTTCTAACAGAATTTTTGGATCTTTTACAAGATCAGATGCTTATACTGCTTGTCTGCTAAGTGTTGCTCAGATCACCAGCAGGAAAAAAAAATATGTTCCAAAACTCCTGGAACTGAAACTGTTTTTCTAAATCACGAGATTTTTACAAACTGGCTCCATATATTRCCTTTTGGCCCAAAGGTGAGAAGTGCATCTGAGGGACATATGGGCGATTCTGTACAGGGCAGTATGGAGCGGATTGGTCTGGGGAAAACTAGCACAAGGAGCAAAATGGCACAGTGCATCACCTGCTGACCACTACTGCTACAAACTGACAAGAGGACCACACTTCCAAATCACCTCTACATGATTATAAAGTGCTCMCAAGTCTGTTTTCTGATGGTCAAGCCCAAGACTTTTTTTTGTTCTGATCCCTTATGCAGCTGTCAAGTTGTCAAAATGTCTTTCTTCTTCAACAAAGCTGTTTAAGATGTTGCTGAAACTGAAAAATGAAGTGTCAGATAATGTTTAACAGACTTCAATTAAGTGTCAAGGAAATGCAAATAATGGCAAATTGGAGCACTCGTGAGACAGACTGGAAGAACTATGCTAAATTAAATTTGACTAAGGCARGAAACACAGGTAGCTCTAGCCAAGCAGCTTTTTTTCTCTTCTTAAAGGGGCTCAGAGCAGAAATCATTTTCCCTTATACATTTAACAAAGAAAAGGAATATCTAAGTAGTATGTTTTACTCACTTCAAGGCAGAATACTGCCAATTGCTGTCAATGCTGAGGCAGAGGCTGGGGCTGGTTACATGTCCCTTTGAGGTTACTACCATGGCAAGGCAGAAGAGGCAGTGAGAATGAATTAAGGAAAGAAAGAATGATCTGGAGTGATGGAAAATATTATTTCCTTCTTGTGAAGCATAGGGTTGCCTACTGCTTCTTTGAAATACACAGCATCATCTTCTGCTTTTTAGTGTGGTATAGCCAAGCAAGGCGAGGCTAAGATTAGCTTGATGGTATACTTCAGTCACAGCAGCAAAAGTAACTAGTCTTTCCAGTGACCCATAAAAWTATTCCATCATTAACATTTCTTATGAATTTAGAAGGAGTAAGGTGCCTAAAGTGTGAATTTAGTCAGTCCTTCASATGCATACCACCAGCAGCTTGGCAGTGCTGTTTTAATCAAACCATTAGATCAGAAAACAAATTCTCATGTGGAAACAAAGGTCCTTAACTAGTTGAATGTTGGCAACTTGTTTAAGGGTAGCATAAGCAGCTGACTCGGAGAGGACTTATAATCTATATTAAGTAGCTGGAAACAATCAAGTCTATGCTGCTGTTGTGTTTTGAATATATCATTATTTGTTTCAGTTTAAGTAMTGGATCCGAAGTCCAGGATCAAGCAGCAAATCCTTAGAGCACTGTTTTTACAGATTTACTGGGGAAAGGAGACCTACAGTCATGTGACATAAACCCTTTTTTAAGTAACATGCTTTAGCAGCTTGTATRTGTACAGCTCATGGGTCAGGTTACAGTACACTGTAAAGGGGCATGTTAGGTCAGAATCCAGGGATTGTTCTCTTTGTGGATGTGTCTCACCATGACCAAGTCCCAGACACGGCGGTGTRGAAGATGCAGTGTTTTACTGGGATTATTGCTGGCTTGTATTTAAAACAGTGACCAAAATTCAGTTCCCACGTCCAATTAGTGGCAGATTTCTCCTTGCATTCTTGGGAGCAGATTTGTTGTGTTGCTCTCATCAGTGTGCAACATGTGCGCACAGGCAGCTCTGCTTTTCCCCACCCACCGCCCTGGCAGAAATGTACAGAAAACTAAAAGATGATCTTAACAGGATTCACAGATACTTTTTCAATTTGCTATATCTGTCATGTCTCCAAGCAGAACACTAGAAAATCACACAGTGCATATTCGCCCACAGAATTTTTCAAACACTGTTGCACAAAGGAATTTATAGATTTTAATCTTTTTAATCTGTTAGCTAAAACAGRAAAGCCACTGAGAATCAACGATGTGCATCACCAGCATCATGTAGCATGAAAATTATTTAATAGAGGTTAACACTTGCCCTTTTAAAATAATTTAGGAGGGATTCAATAGCAATTCGTTGCTAGAAATGAGGTTAATCTAAAAATTAAGCAATGTAAGTTTGAAAGAGCATCTCTCTTTGAATGCGAGGTTTTTGATGAAAAAAGTGGGAAAGAGGATGTAGGACCACAAACTTGATATAAATGTAGATTCCAGATTGGAACCATCTATTGTAAAGTATTTCTGGTAAACAGGCATCCTGTAAGCCATGATTTGTAAATTGGTGGCTCAATAATGATTCAAAAGCCAGCAGATCCAGTGGCACGAGCAGATGGGACTGTGCAGCATCTGGCTGTGGCTGGAGACACAGGTGCTGTGCAGGGTGATGGTCACAGGATAACAGACATCAGCAGTATGCCGAATCATTTCCACCACGATTTAAAAAAAAAAAAAAATTAACCAAAAGTAGCAGAAATGTCAGTTTTTTCCCACTGCGGCTCACTGCACATTTAACAGCAAGGAGGCCCCTGCAAATCATAGGTGCTCACACAGGGGAATATGGTTAGGCAGCACAAATCAGCACCCAAAAATAACTTGAAAGGCCAGCTGGAGGTGTGGGTAGAAAAGGCTGATTTTAAAAACACAGCTAAATAGGGAAACTTGAGAAAGAAAGTTTTCCTTTTTACTGTATTTCTCATGGAAGGCAAATTAAATACTCACAAGTTAGTCCTTAGCATCTATCATAAAATGCTAGTTAATACAGAAGTCCTTTTGTAATAATAATTTAGGACKTTTTATAACTTATAAGTGTATGTAAATGTAAGCTAAGTCAAGAGTCTTCATCTTTGMTGTTTTCCAGTGATTGTGTACTGTGCACTTGATTATGCGCACTTGATTACATTTTGGGCCTTGGGTTGTTTTCTTCTGCTGGCACAGGGAGTTGACCTGGGAAATTTCCTTCATGTTGCCATTGATTTTGTCAAGTAAATTCATCCAGCGGCCAGGGGCTTGCTTTTGTTCCCAGCTGACAGTCAACATTGAAGTAAGATGTTTTAGGGAGAGGCGTTAGATGGAACTCTCTGCAATGCCTTGAGGTGATGCCCCATCCCACCAAATTCTCCATCACTTAAAGCCCTCCCTGGCACTAGAAAATGTGCTCCTGTGTCTTGTTTGAAAGGAAGAGGCTTGTGTAGGGAGAGCAATGCCAGGGAAGAGCTGCCACTGACCAATCCATACCCGAGACAGCTGCTGAATTTGCACAGGGATGTCACTGACTGTTCCTACAGGTGCAGGTGCTCCTGTCCCCGATGCCAGCTTGATGTAAAAGGGCTTGCAAATATTGCTTGTGCAAAAACCAATGTACATGGCATTCATACCACGGGGGGTCTCTCTTCTCTTCCCTGGGGGACATAGTTAGGGTTACAATAAGGTCACAGGATCCCAAACAACCTAAAGAGGTCCCATCACAATGTGCCTGGGGTGTTCTTGGTCTGTCTGCGGGTGCTCCAGAGTGCCAAGGAGAAACTTTGCATCTCCAGACAAGCACTCATTTTTCACATTCAGGGTTCAACATCTCCTGTTAGTATGACCACTGCCTCTCCAATGAGCAGTTACAGTGCTCTGGCCATTGTCTCCCCCAAAGTTTCTCTGTGAGAAAACACCTGAATCAGGACAAAGTGTGAAAGCGTACCTGTGTCCTCCTTGGTGGAAACTACATACTCTTGAAATGTCAAACTCTGTGTATTACACTTAGCAGGAGTACTTTGTAACGTTTTAGCACCACTGGTTCAAATTTTTATATTGGGATCCCATTTTCTAGCTTTCTTTTTATAAGTGTCCCCTCTTTGTTCTGACATACAACTTTCAAGGCGCCTTTTTAAAATAATAAAGAAAATAATAGGAGAAAAAAGAAAGTTTATACAAAAGAAAAACATGACACCTTCAAGTACCTTGTCAAATGGGCTGCATTAAGACCAAAGATGTAATGCCTTGTTTTCTTGCTTTAAAGAAATAGGGTATTGATAACCACTTCCACTGCCTCTCATTTATAGAGAAGAGCTATAGAGCTCCRTTCTTCATTGGGGCTGGGTCAGACCTCCACTGAACCAAGAGAGCTTGGCAGGAGGGCGAGCCTGTCCACAGAAAACCAAACTGAATATCAGGACCACGTATCACTTCAGGGTCAAACCTACAGCCTCTACTCCATATTGCACTTAATGCAATATCTTAACAGAGACACAGCCAAGAAAAAAAAGAAGCAAAACCATGATATTTTGGCTCAGTATCAGGAAAAAATACAATGATGTGAAGATGAGACACAAGATGAAATAACTTTTTTGTGTGTGGAAGTGTGTAGGCAGGCAGTGAGATTTTATAACAGTAACACTTTTGGTTATGTATTCCTTTAATTATGCGGGGGAGTTGAAATCACGGAGCTTCCATGATATGCTTTGCTTTCTGCCATGCGTCCTGCCTGTGTTTGATGTCTGATGTTCAGGCAGATCACCTCCTGTATTACCATGGACTCAGAATTGTGGGTTGGTGCAACCCCTGCTTTTTATGCAGGGAGAGAGAAGTGCATAGTAGGCTGTACCACAATTAGTGGTCAAGCTAAGCTATCAACAGCATCCAAAAATGGGTTTCCCAAAGGAATAAAAAATGATACCTGGAGACCTACCTGGCAAACGACRCACCACTAGCTGCATTGCTGAAGTCAGCAGGCAAAATGCCTTCAGCCAAGATTTGGGGCTGGTGCTTCATCAGCTTTGCTGTCATCTCTAACATGGTRCAGATGGGGCTGTCCAGATGCATGGCAGCACACACCCTATGGTCTCTTTGTATCTCTGGCTTTGAAGTAATGGACTTTCCTGATTAATTAGGTGAATACCGGAAATCAAAAATGCCGCTAACTGGACTGGTAGAAAGTGTTGTTCCTACACAGCAAAAACAGTACATCATTTCCAGTCAGGCTGAAATTTACCCAGACTGGTCTCCTTACCTCTCACAAGCTAGCTGGAGAATGTGCTTTTGCATCCACCATCAATGCTATCCTCGTATTTTTTTAAAGGGAATAATCAAAGTAGCTGTCTACAATGGTAGGAGGCTTGCCTCACATACCTAYGTTGCTTTTTTAATCCTACATTCCTAAGTGTTCTCCTTGAAATTAGTGGGATGTTTAAATTGATTACACTGAGAGCATAAAATAAGGCTAATGTTGAGTGATTTTTGAAAATCCCTCACAATAATCAGAGATCCTATGGATCCATTGCCCATTTTAGGCTGCTTTGTATTGATGCAATCAACTGAATATAAGGTATGATGACTTAGTTTTAATAAAYTGTCAAGCAATATATCCATAGATACAGACGGTACCCTCACAGCATTGTAAAGTTACTCAACTATGAAAGCACTATTTGTAAAATAAGAAACTCTTGACTTTTATATGGTTTAATGGTTTATACTGTTGATCAAAGATTGTTTGTATATGAGCGATGAAAAAATGAGGTGTATATTATTCTTTTTAATTGTTTTTAAATTTTGGAGGACTTTTATTGTAATGTACTGTTGTATTTGGGGGGAACAAAAAGCAGTGGCTAGCTTGTAGCTTGTAGCCRGAGAAGAACTCATAATAAGGGTTCTTTATTGATGTACTTAGATTTTTTTTTTCTGGTAACATTTGTCACCTTGGGGATTTATCCAGAGCTTAGTGACACTAGTAACAGCAGTCTTTCCTCTCCCCAAGATTCTTTGGCTCTCTGCATGCACAGTGCTGGAGTTTCATAGTGTGAGCAATAATACAGGCAACACTTGTGGCTAATGGAAGTGCAATATGAAAGCCCAGGTGCTGCTTATCCAGACCCTAAAAAAAGCTGCTCTTCTACTKGTCAGGTTCCCACTTCACTTCCATGACAAGAGCAGAAGCAGAGTGAAAGTAATCCCTCAAAAGCTGATCCATGTGACATGGGGCATGTGAAGCCATAGTGTTGGCCATTTCCCAGGTGCATAGCTAAGGCATAATAAAGTCTCAGAGTCACACTGGTGACTTAAATTGTTGTACTACACTAGGCAGAAAGAGAAATTCTGTTAGCAGAGGCAGTCAAATGAAGCCCCAGTTTACCCTGAATATGGATGTTTAATTGTCCAACTGGTGGAACATGTAGCAGACAAAGATTAAGGGAATTGCAGGATCCTCAACAGAGCAAAATACGCTGCATTGGCAAGACAGTGAAGAAGAGAGGAGCTGGAACTGTCAGTATGCATTCAGCCTGGATACATTCCTAGTATCACAATTAGTAAATGAAATAATTTTTGTCTTTATAGATGAATTTTGTACACAGAAAAAAAAAAAAAAAGCCACAACAGCACCTTTCTCATTTTTATCTTTCCATCCAGTCCTTTCCAGTACATAGGCTGCATGTTTTACCAGCTCAACCTATTTTATGCAGAAATGATGTAGTCTTAATCTTCATATTACCGGTTCTCAGAAATGTCTAATGCGTATTAATGCATGATATTTTTATTTTAATAAAAGTAATTGAATAAATATTTGCTTTTGTGGCACATGATTTTCTCTTACATCCCCTCCCTTAGAGATCAGCTGGCTTGGGAAGTTCCAAGATAAACTAGTATTGATATGAAAAAGAATAATTAGTATCAAGAAGGAAATTGAAACATATGTGCACCTCTGTGAAGATCAGAACGCAACTTGTAGATTTAAAAGTCTTTATCAGACAGGAAACTGTTGTTGCCTGTATCTGACAGAGGCAGAGCAATGCCTCTGTGCCTACCCCAGAAAGGTGAGGACACTGACTTGCTAAATCCCACTTTCAAAGCACCAAGAGAGAGGAATTAAAATGAAGAATGGTGTAAGTATAGAAAAGCGTGGGTGTTTGGGATGGATGAGCATTCAGAAATTCCACTGAGTTCAATGCAGTCARCTTCAAATAAACAGGAAAGTGACAGAGGGTGCAAGAATAGAAAACAGCCAAAGAAACACAGCTGCAGTTTAACCTCCCTATCTGCCTGCACAGGATATGGCAGATTAGGATAAGATATAGAAAACTGCTATTAAAAGACAGGAGAGGAATACAAATCTCTTCCACAGGCTGCATAATTATCAACAGCAGCACTAAGCAAGCCTCACCCTTTGGCACTCCTGACCTCGGCCCATGCAGCCTCTGGGGAACTAATCTGAATTCCCAATAATTACATCAGAACATGTCAGAAATGTAGAAGGCAGACAATAAAAGAGCTAATGTGCCCTGACAAGGCCCACAGCCACGGCTGGACCACCTACCACGGCACCTGGGGCAGACCCACATGCCTCTTACAGCAGTGAACATGGAAGGGTTGCACAACTGCTCTTTGAAGTAGTCACATTTCAGCAGTAGCTGATCACAAATGGCCACGTTTGTTCCAGTCCTGAGGCTGCTGGCTGGGGCAACCCTTCTGCAGCATCATTTGATAAAGGGTGTTTGTATCAGGCATGGTTCTGGCAAGAAAGAGGGACTTTGCAATTGCCAAAGGCGGGTGGTGGGAACAGCAATGAGGGTGGCTCAGCTTCTTTGAAATGGCATTCTGTTTGCTATGAGAGATGGGATCTGTTCTTGTTCTTCTCTGTTCTCTCTTGACCTGCATCAGACCCATGGCAGCACCCCTGGAGGGGTGCCACAGGCATGGCAGGGACAAAGGGACATGTCCTGCTCAGGGTGCCATAGTGGGGTGGCCGATGCTGCTCCCCACAGCACGAGGTGACCTGCTCTGAGAGCCCATCTGGAAGTATATCTGGGGGAAGTAAGCCCTCAGTCCCACAATGTGCATTATTGCTGTTGTTTCTTTGGGGGAGGAGCTGGAATTGCAGATCAGGTGGTGCTTTAAATAGTTTGTTGGGAATTGAAATGTCTCTAATAAGCACCATCTGTGTGAAGTTCAACACCAGAGCTYTTGTAGCAGAAATCCTTTCCCTTGMAAACATGTTTTCTTCCTAAAGAGAGCAGAAGGAATGTTATTTAATGTGTGTGTTAACCTCAGAGACTGCTGCCTTCAATGAGTTACTGCCCTATGAAACTGAACAAGCTCAGAAACAGTGCAGTAAGTGCTTGCCATTTTTGTCCTGTAKTGTAGGTATGTATTATATGTCTGCACCTTTTCTTTTTCAAAGGGGTACAGACTTACGGATTGCACTAGACTTCATTGGATACTGTCCCAGCTCAGAGTGATGATGATACAAAGATGGATATCCTTGTCTCATAGGCAGCTTTTGTTTAACAGTGTTTGTCTTGGCACTGATTTAGCAAGCCAAAGTACAGCCAGTAAGGGTCAAAGCTGGTTATAGAGATTTCCATCTAGTGCCTGGAGCCTGTTAAATCATCAAAAGCTGAGGATTTCTGTGTGAATTTAATGGTGGTGTGTAAGCAATACAGCAATGTGCAACCTCTGCCACTGTCCATGGAGACCAGGCCATTCTAGGTCAAACTGAACCGGGGTAGGCATAAATCTCATGGGAATGCAGCTCTGGCACAGCACAGTGGTGGGATCCCTCAGGCACAGTGCCTGACCCTGTGGCCAGACACCCTATGGGGCACCCATCTGCAGCTATTTGAGATTTCCAAAAGGAGCCCAAGCTTGTAAAGGCTGTGTGGGACTATTCCTATTACCCCTGCTTCGAAGAGCAGCAGGAGGAAAGCTGATGRTGCCCTCTCTTGGAAGGAAGAAACYCTGTCCACAGCACACACGGCTTTAAAATAGGTCTSCCAGCAAATGGAGCTGAAAAAATGAGCTTGCGTAGGCGATTTATTTTCTAGTCCATTTGGAGTACAGGTTCATGGTACATTTAATCCAACCTACGTATGGGATGCTGCTGGAAAGAGTCTCTGCGCTGATCCAATGGAAAATTAATCCTTCCATTTGGCAGCTTAGTTTTAACAGACTTGCAAGACAATTGCATGTACCACAGAACTGACTTCTGACATAGCAATGTACATGCCAAGGACATGACCAAACCCCTTGGTGACAAGTGTACAAGTGACAGCATCATAACAAGTGTGACATCCTCCTGCCCTCAGAAGCTCTTGTGCATGTTACTGTAATTAATTCTATTTCCCCAATTCTCWGTTATTGGGTTTCTTTGTGTCTTGCAAGAAAAGCAATATTGTGCAGATGATGCTGTGAAGAATCTTAAAGTAATGCAAATAGGCTCTGTCAGAAGAAAGAGATTTAGATTCATGCTTGGTTTGTGATCATTACACTGTTRGTAGGGAGAATTCTTCATCCAGCCTTTTTGCATCTTATGGGAATGCTCCAGCATGGATTTAACGCAATGCAAAACCAAAAAAAGGCTGTTTTCAGTAAATGGCAGTTTTAGAAAAGCAYGGTTTTGCCTAATGCAAACACTGCCTCCATATACTTTTAAAAATTAGTGTATTGGCCCCTGGGGCTTGCTAATGCAAGATTATTTCTAGTACTTGTTTTATTGGTTTAGAATCCAGTGGGGATCTGCGTAAAAGATCCGGCCACTTTATGTTTTGCTGCTGTGWATAATGATGCTGGAATAGACTTGTAAACAAGTGAGACTTTGAATTACTCTTGGGTTTGACTGCTAAGCCAACAAAACTAGCTTCCCACCAGACATGAGCTGTACCAGTGGTGGAAAGTGGCAAAATGTCTGTGTGCCAAAACCTGGGAGCTGTAGGAGCAGAGAGCAATGGACACACCCCCAAGGCRTGTGTCTGTAAGCAATATTAACATCTCAAGAGCACACACACACCGTTGCCCTACTCCCAAACGTCAGGCTGCTTTCTCCCCTGTCAAAACCTGACCAGGAAGGCTTTGTATACAAACAGGACCTTCCCCAGCACAGAGGAGGCAGCAGCAAGGGACACCTTGATCATTACTTGATAGTCAGGCTGCCTCCAACGGGAACTTGAAATCAACACGAAAAGGCAGGCAGGTACCAGGCAATTCCTGGGAGACTCAGTGATCTACATGTGATTAACCCAAATGTGATTCGGCAAGAGTTTTTAGAGGTAACACTGATTCCAAATTCATCTTTGTAAGCGACATTGTCACAGTGCTAACTGCATCGACTTTCTGATGCTTCCCTTTAATAGAAACTGATGCAGATCAATTGGTCACTTCTCCCAGAGGGACAATGCTCACTGGAAAGCTGAAAATAATTATTCAGCCAGAGATAAGCCCAGTGAAATGCTGSTGGCTGGGACAGCTCCATCAGAGGATTTCCACCAGGCTGGTTTACAAGGGAGAAGCCTGAGGAAGGAGACAAGAGGGTGTAGGTGGGACATTCAGACTGTCCAAAGAAATCCTGGAGAGACCTTGGAGGGAGGTGACCCTGTCTGCTTCACAGTGTTTGACTCATATTTAGTCTCACAAGGACACTGGGAGGTAGGAAAGCTTGTTACACACAGATAATAAAAAAAAACTTGGGGTTTTTAACTTCAAAATAATGAGAAAAAGAAATCTGGCCTGATAAAGAAAACAGCCTGGCCTAGTGTGGGATGGCCTAAGAGGAGGGAGCAAGTAGGTCTTGGCATGACTGTAAAGAGCTGTGAGGATAGAAGAATTGCACACCTTTTAAGGACAGGAAGGAAACACAGTGGAGGGYTGAGCTAAGAAGAGAAATGTCAGAGACTGGCTGACTGACTTGGGAAAACAGGCATTTTCTTTMAAATAAATCTGCACCAGAATCTGGTCATAACTCAGTAACCAAAGATACATGCACACAAAGAGCATTTCCTAAAATCTTAACTGAATCCCTTTATACATGTCACAATTTTGTTTTGTGACAAAGGTTTGAACCCTCTGAAGGTGTTTTGGATAGGATTAGGTAGRTTTGCTACTTGGGTGGTCTTTTGGACTTATATTACTTAGTGGAGGAGGACTATTTATTTATTTAGCAAGGGGCCTATGGGGCAGTCCTGAAGGAAGAGATGTGACTCTAYGTCCTGCTTGGAAGTGAGAAAAAGCAGCATGGGCAGGAGACTTCAGAGGAAGTACCTACAGATATCAATTTTTGAGCCCATGCTTATGACTTTAGCTGAGCTGATTGATGGCAGCCTTTTATACAGTTTTTTGTCAAAGGGTCAGYGCAATTACACAAGTATTAGCCCTGCAGCCGAGCCACATACAGGCTGCAGGCTGTTCTGTGCACTGCATTGCTTCTTAGCAAAATTTTGAAGGTACTCAGCTCAGTTAGGTCCCTTTGAAAAAGGCCTCTTACCTTTTGTGTGGAAATAAAGATCCCTATAAAAGTGTGCCTTCTGAAGAGAGATGCTGGATGTGTAGTTGCCTGGTCTCACCTTTCCATGCAGAAAGGTTTGCACAGCAGGTGGAACAAGCCACAGGCACATACATATCCTCTTGCAGGGTGCAATTTCCCATTTTGCAAGCCGGTCAGCTGCTTACACAGAGAAAATACTACTCAGGGAGTCTTTAATGGGCTCAGAGATTATATTTTGTCCTCAGTGCTGGKTTACTGTGTATTGAAGTTATCATTCAAAATGTTTGCTCAGAAAACTTTCTTGGGTGAAAGACTTCTATTCCATTAATATCTATTTCAAGCTCAGTTAATGAGCACTACTCAAACTTAGGGTTTCTCACACTAAGAAATAACAAAAAACTACCTAGAGGCTGTCAGGAAATTAATAAATAGGTTAATATAAGCTGAATTATCCCAGGACCATGGATGCCTTCTCTTTTACATGCTTTCATTGAGCACATACCTTTTAGCCCCCAGGAAWGATATTTTGCTATATGGTCTGATGGCATCAAGCCAGAATTTTAATAATACTGATGGGAATTTGATGGAAATCCTCATTCCAGCCCCATTTGAAATATTTTTGCCAGGTCACTCCYGCTCACCAAGCAGAAGAGTTTAGTCCCTGATGCTGGGGCTGCTTCAGCTCTCCAGTGAGTATAACACAACGGGGTCTGATTGGAACCTTGCTGGTTTACAGCCACTGAGCCAGCAGGGCTTTATATCAGTTTATAAATTTATGGCTCATCATTTTTACATTGGCTATGATTTTTGCCTTTTGAGATATTTAACAGGGACACTCTTTATATTGAAAACATAAATATAGAGAGAATGACTGCTTACCCATAGGTGCTGAGAAAATAGTGTTCAATAAACTAATARTGATAATTTATAATACAATTTCAAGAAAAAGAGGGAGAATTATTTATGTGGTATAGATGCCTTCCTTCCAATACCATATTGCTCTAAAAGAAATATTTCAATACAGATTGGGCCAAAGAGGATTCTTGTCTCTCTGTTGAGCCTTTTCTCATTCTGTAAATGAAATTTTACATTTACACTTTTTTCATTTTAGAAAATTCTCTCTCTGCGCATTGCTGAGATTCAGTACAAACTCAGTGACACCATTCATTTTCTCTGATGGTGGGTTTTTTGTCAGAGTACTCTGGATGCTTTTTTTCATAGAGAAAGTGCATTTCATCCTATGCAGAAGCAGTGCAGGCAAACAAAACGACACACAGTCAGTAACAGTGGCTAAGATGAAATCCAATGGCTGCTGTTTGCATCTTCTCAAGGTATCCTCATGTCTCAGCTATAAACACATTTAAAAGCCCCCAAACATATTTTCAGCAATGTAAGCTCTTTCATAAACCCACTTGTATAGGTATAAAATTTTCCAATAYTGCAGTGGTCTAATTAATGAAAGTGTAATACATTAGGCACGTCAAGATTTCTGGTAGAATAACATTAGCTGATTTTACTCAATATGAAAGTATATTAAGTTGTGTGATGAAGGAGACTGCTGCTTGCCTTGCTCCATGCTTCAGTTCCTGTGGAAATGTAGGTAGTAGATTAAGAACAGCCTAATTTGTTCAGTGAAGAGAAGGGGAGAGCTTTTTGTTGAAACAGCAGGAAGCTCTGAGAATTARACTCAAAGCCTATTGTTGCTGTTGAGCTCTTGTGTTTAAATGAGTAAGATGCACTAGTGCAGACTGTTAAGTACCTGACTCTAAATATTGTTATTTTGTACAGGATTTCCTGAAAAGAAGGATTTGTCAAACTTGCCAGGGGCAGAGCTGCTGTCATCTTTTCAATCTTGCATGGTTAAGATGTATTATACTAAGCAGAATGCCAGCGTGGATTGCCTTTGTAGATGAGAAGAGTTAGTCCCACGGATCTTGTTCAATAGGATCCATTCATTTCCCGGGTTGCAAGGTTATGTTTCTGTTACTTGTTGAARTCAAGGATTCACTCTGGTGGAGTTAGAGAGAATTAATTTCTTTCACTTGGCCCGCAGTGGGGTTGCTGGTGGTGTGCAGGGTGGCACTTGAGCCCACCCTCCTCCTGCATCCGTTGCACCCTCGGCAGTGCTGTTCTATGAGAGAGAGGGCAGCATGGCAAAAGGCAGCAKCAGATAAAGCAGATAAACTAATTACTGAAAATCTGGCAGCAAACTGAATTCATAGCAAATCATTTCAGTGCAGCACACAAAACAAAGAAAATCCCACTTTTATAACCATCAACACGTTTTGCTAAAAAAAAAAAAAAAAAAAAAAAAAAAAAAAAAAAAAAAAAAAAAAAAAAAAAATAAAAAAAAAAAAAAGTAAAAAAGAGAGAAAAAGAATTAAAGCAAGCTTTTCATCTTCAAAGTCCTTTAGTCCTTTACAAACATTTGCTAATTACCCTTCTATGTCTCAGTATTGCAGCTATCCTGAGAAGGGCCTTAGGGGAAATGGTAGCAAAGCTTCCAAATATCCCTTTGAGATATAAACTGAACTTCAGTTTTGTTTTTTTTTTTTTTTAACTCACCACTGAATGCAAAGCACTTCTATAAATATTTCAAATAGCACTAACTATGCTATTGARATGCATATGTGTGTACACAACCTGTTAAAAAGTTATCTATAATTTATGTCCCTCTTAAGTCTTTAAAGCCAATGACTAATGGCACATTGCCCTCTCTGTTGGAGTGAACTTCTCTAGGTGGGTCTGCAAAGACTTGCATACAAGATTAACTCTATAGAGCAGTCCCACAGAAGCTCAGTGCAGTCGTTCTGGAGCAATACGAGCATGCAACCTTACCATGAGCAATGCTGTGGTGAGTGTAAATTGGCCTTTTGGACCTTTTCCCTTGTTGACACTRGTAGGTCCTTCAGCCCTGCCGAGGTTACTACTCTCACTTGTTTATTTTCGGGGCATACTTACATCCTGGGGAAGCAATTTCATGGCTCACTTGAAGGCCCAAGCCAGATTGTGCCCCGAGAAGCATCACTACAGCAGGGTTTGCTGTCATGTCCCCGATAACAGCATCAATCATTTGCGCATGACATAAAAGCTGAGCTCAACTCACTAGCTTATGATTTTCACCCAAAAAGTATAAAACTGGAGTAAATTCTGTATTTTGAACTATGCAATTCTGCATACATTTCCTCTTAGATGAAGGATCATCAAAAATACTGTATCGCATAATGTTTATCCCTTGATGAAAGCTCAGAGAAATAAACTTCTAAGTAGCTGTCTCTCTTTTACAATAATAACCAGACCACTTATACCCCAATTCTTCAAAGCACACATACACTTAGACATTTAGACATTCTCCTGACAGATGGATTACCATCTAACTCCCACTGTTTTTGAAATGTAGCTCTGATTCATTTACAGAAACTTTGCTTTACTCTTTTCTCATAAACTTTCTTAGGCTGTTTTAGAAAAGAGGTCATAAAGTTTCRTTTCCCATTCAATACTGAGTAATGGCTTCATGGAAGGTACTTCTTCCTGCACTGAATTAATCTCCAGAAATTTATGACTTTCTCRTATACTTTGTTGGCTGATACTGCTGGGACTGCTTCAGAGTCACACAGCTTTGCTGAAGACCATATTGCATTGCTAATTTCAAATGCAAAATTTTAAAGGCTTTGCCACAATAGACTACACGCCAATCTTAGASTGTGAATACCCCAGTTCTTCAATTTTTGGGCTTCTGAAGTGACCATCATGACAGTGATAAAATAATGGTAAKCTGGCATCACTGAAAATTAAACAAGAGCACCAAGATTTTGCTATTTACTGGTCCACCTGCAATTTTCACCAATTTCAGCAGTTTGTCAGTTAAAGGAAATCAAGCAAGTGAAAAATTAAATCTAGAAAGTTGCTAATGAGTAACTGGAAATATCAGAAAATTTTCCTCAAGCATGATTTGGAAGTAAAGCAGAGTTGTCCAAATAGGGTAAGATGTTCTCAGTTTTGTGGTGCACAAATGGTTGCAAGACACATACACTAAAACACCAAATGGGCTACTATCAATGGGAATTCTCTTAAATTTTCCTKTGGGAAGAAGAGTACATCTGTTGACGCAGGTGAAAACTTTTAAGAAGGCCTGCATACAGAAATGTCAATGTTCCTTATATTGACTTCCTGAAATGTTTTCATTGAAGCTTTTATCTTAGCTCCACACAAGGCAACCTTTACATATTTTACTTCTTTGAGACATATAACTGGCATTTGTYTCCATCATACAAAAGGTTTTCTCGTCTTTCAGGGAAACTTTCAGCACCAGAAAGTTCAAAGACAGCTTGAGTTCACACCACATGGCCAAAAGGCATCTCCTTGCCTCTTAAATGCACACCATTCATTCCTTATGTAGAGCTCTGTGGGACAGCAGAAGCTCCTGGACTACCAGCACTTTCCCCATAACAGTTGTTTTCCACAGTGCATCTGTTTTGCCCAACCTACAGGCTTAGTCTGGAAGTTGGCAGTGCTGCTATAYACTGGTTGGGTGTCTTGAGATATTTGAGTTCCTGCTCCAAATGAACTCTTTTTAAAACTTCTAGGCTTTGAATGGGTTTGTGCAAGTTTTGCCCCACTGTTTCAAACTTGCAGAATTACTTTTTCAGATAGTTTGGTAGTATACCAAAGTTTATGTTGATTTTTCCATGCACAACTAGGAGAAAAATACAGCAAGGTTCAGAGCCCTGTCTTCACTCTTTCCTCTAAGTAATGAAGCATTTTGCCATCAGACACATGCTAGTACAAGGTCTGTGTGTTTCCTACTGCCTCATMACCTTCCAGCATTTCACATTATATACATTATGATTTGCTCCCTGTTTTGCCCCTTCTTCCAGTATTTGAAGTGGTAGTTGAACACTGTACTGAGAGCTGCCACCAATTCATCAGCAGCCCCCACCAAAACACACACTGGGCAGAGCCACACATTGTAAAAACAGACTACTCAGGAAGCAAATGATTTCAGGAAAAAAATCAAATCAGTACTAATTCTGGAAAAAAATAAAGGTCAAATAGTGGGAGATGAGGCTAGATAAGCTTCTTAAGAGCTTACTTCTTTAATCTATTGAGGAYGCTTTATCTGGGTATTTAGCAATAGCTAGAAACCATCCAGCATTTCATTTTTATTTTTTTTCTAAACCCTCTATCTGTTTATATTTAAAACCAGAGATGGAAGGAAAGAGAAATATTCATAGATCTGGAAAACCAGTGGAATTGGTAGGGGACTGGGATGAGTTTCTAAAGTGATGATACACTGCAACTTGGAATTAGTGTTTCACAAAAGTTAAGTCATYTTCTGACRTCTGTGTCAAGTATGTGACGTAGRTAGATGGATTCAGTTTCATGATTRAAATAAAATGGTGCCATCATTGACGTGTTGAGTTTAATAATCACAAAGACAGGCCTGCTTGTTTATCCTCAGAACTACTCCTAAGAGACCTCAGTACCACAGAAACYTACAATGTCTGGTTGTACTATACATGAAAGATTTCAGCTTCTCCAGCTACCACAATATAACTTTCTGTGAGCATCAAGATCAATAATAATAAAGAAAACATATCCATTATGCCCACATCTAGAGTGGGAATGGAAGCATCAATCTGCTCACTCCTTTTTTTACTCCTGCAGCACCATTTGGCTCAGCAATAACTGAAATGGTACAAGGAAACACTCCTGGTGAGAAGAGCACACCTCTCCTCCCCATCCCACCTCACTAAGATGGGGATGCTARATCTGTACCACTCATACCAGCAACATGTCTGGTCCTCTTGTTCCACTTGACACCTYTCCAGCCCCATCACATTTCACACAGCTTAATATAACATTAAAAACCAGCTTCTGCCTCCACTATCATAGTTCTTAAGCAAGATGAGCCTCTCTGAGAACTTCACCCAGGCTTTTCATTTTTCTCTCAYTCCACTCTCACCACCTACTTGTGCTACATGACAAAAGAACTCTTGGCCAAGATCAAGGAGYTTTTCTTGATCAAAGTAGTAGTAGAAGGTTGAGCTGTTGGYTTGCTTTCTTTTTCTYTTTKTAATCCTTCACATCTTCATTCTACKTGTTGTTTAGGCCATCATCTTTTTCACCTTTTTTGCACTATTACGCAGCCCTGACTAGAGCCATATGAAATTTGGGAGGCCAGATCTGACCCAGCCACAGGAAGCCTGCACCCTGCTGAGGAGGAAGATGTCATAACCAAAGCCCGTAGCTCCATCCTGTCAGTCACAGAATTCTATACACTGATGTAGCCTTCTCCCCTCAGGACTGCTTTGGGGGAAAGGCAGGTTTTTTTCTAGGGTTTTTTTTTATTCCGTGTAAAGCTGATAGATGAACTTACTTAATGAAGCATTCTGCAGCCTGATGACTGTGATTTATTCTTCCTCCCAAGTGGTTTAATTCTACATTGGTTATCCTTGATTTGTCAAGTAATTGGAACAGAAGTCACAGAGGCTGCTTTAGATCAAATTAAGCAAGAATTCCCCATAGTCTTCAGTGGGTTACAGTTTTTCTCTTTTTTGGCAGTATTCTTTTTTCAGTGCCTGACAAAATTGCTTAATTTTGTTGAAATTTTCAGCAAAAATAACTCAGACATTGGAATAGGAATGTTGTTGTCAGAGGTAAAGAGAAGGGTGGAAGGCATGTTGTGAGTAAAATAATCTCATGCTCTTAATAGTGCTGGGAAACAAAGCAAATAGCCACTGAACTAGGCTTTCAATGGCAACTGAGCTTTTAGGTATCACAGAARAAACTAATTCTGAGTGAGCAGTTACTTCTGCTGTTTTAGCAGGCTGTGCACRTTGGAAACCGCTCACTGCACCGGACTGGATGCAGCACTCATTGGGCTGTGAAGTCTGGTCAGACGATTTTGAACATGAGGGAGGGGCTGTTGGGAAATCTCCATCCTTTGCAAGGCAAAGAGATCCTCACAGCCTTTCATCAAGGTGGGTGCTGATTTGGAGATGGTCCCTATGGACATCACTGTGCAAAATCCAAAAGAGATCTTCCATCACACATGGCTGCCAAAGGGCTCTGAGTACAACCTTCTTCCTCAGACCACATTGAGTGGGGTATCACTGCCCATTAGAGCACCTCAGGGTGCTTTCTGRGTGGCTGAATCCAGGGTGAGATGAACTGGACTATCAGAAAACTATTTTTCTTCCAGTTTTKTTGTTTYACAAAATTAAAGCCCTAATAATSTTCATGTTCAAATACTTGAAGACTRAGATGATACAAGTCCTGTATTTCATAGGTGTTTAGTATAGGAATGTGGGTCGACATACAACATCTGACAATCACTAAATGCTTTCAATTTGGATAAGGCTGTGAGGAATTCAAGGTGGTTTATATCCTTATACACTATATTGCCACATTGTATTGATTGCACTTGGTCTTCAAACGAATACTTAAGAGAAGGAAAAAAAGGGTAAAATGGAAATTTCCTCAGCTTTTCAAACTGTGCCTTGAAGAATCATAGAATCATAGAATCATAGAATCATAGAATCATAGAACCATAGAATCATAGAATCATAGAATCATAGACTGGGTTGGAAGAGACCTGAAAGATCATCTAGTTTCAAACCTCCTGCTGTAGGCAGGGACAYCTTTCACTTAACCAGACTGCTCAGAACCCCACCCAGCCTGACCTTGAACATTGCCAGGGATGGGACATCCATCCCTGAAGAGGCAGCTACACTGGTAGGAGCCTCAGTGCTTCGTGATCTAATAAGTATGTCAATACTGGCATGAGTTGATATGGTTGCAAAGCTCTATCTCATGTATTTTTAAGCCTCAAAAAAAATTTCCTAATCTTCTTCCAATCTGCAGATGTATAGCTTCCCTAAACCTTGGTTCTTATATGTRGGAGACTTAGTATCCCAGAACCTCACATCCTCAGTTCTGCCAAGTGACTAAGAAAATATTACTAGCTCCCCTAGTTATCCTTAGTTCCAGATACTCCAATGACTCCATTCCCCCTAGTTGTCCCTGGCTCAAGACACTCTAATGACTCCATTTGTTCTAAATTTCCCACAGTATCCAAAGACCAACCTTCAYCTTTTTTGAAGCAAGGACTTGGTAGTATTTGTTGTAAGAAAATTAGTATGGAAGAAAAGTTCACATACTACAGCAAATGGCAGTGCAGGGACACGAGCCCATGAAATTTGTGAGTAATGAGAATTTCTACATGGGTATTTTGGCACCTTGCAAAAAACCACAATGTCAGCCTATGTTGTCTGTYCAGCACATTATCTTGGTAGTAATATCACCAAAGAGGTAATTTTCCTTCTATGTGACAATCCCTGTGAAATTGCATGGGTTTTGACCAACACTATTCTAGAGGATATCCAAGTGATATACTTGAGATTTGGCAAGRTTTGCATTCAAACTCAGGCAATCTTCATGTTAGAAAGGTTAGTTTTAACATCTTTAACTTCATCTTGAAGTTAGAAAATGGTCAGAACTAAAGAAGCCTGAACTACAAATCGTGCTGTGATCAGACAGCTCATTAGCTTGAACTTGACACTACCATTCAATTAGAAAACATTAGGCATCAGAAAACAGCAAAACATCTATTTAAATACTGAGCATATGAAAAAGAAATAAAAAATCTGACAAACAGGACATACCTGACAATTCTATTAAAACATAAATCTTAAGTTTTGCTTTTCCTGAGTTTAATTGAAGTCCTGGCTTGAACACAGATGTAGTGAATGTATATTCCCTAGTACCCTATATAACCTGTAAGTCAATTCAGTCTCAGCTTGAACACAAAATCTTTTCCCAGATGATGTGTCTGTGATTCTTTTGCATCCTGAGGCATTTGGCAAGAATCCTGACAAACAATGTTAAACTCAAAAGAGACTGAAAACACTCAAGGCAGTGGATTTCTAAGCCTTGATCAACTTCCCTGAAGACAGGGAAGTATTTATTTTTTAGGGGAGAGAAAAGAGAACAAAGAGAGGTCATTTAAGCAATGCAAACTCAACACAGATACCAAGAATAAAAAAACCCACAATACTGACAAACCAGGAGGCAGCAGGCAGAAAATATCACGTCACTAATATTGTTAGTAGACCCAAAATAGCACAGGAATTAATTTCCACTGAAGGCAAAGTAAAATCTAGAGATGGTCTAGATTGTAACCAGCTTTAGCAATCAGTGAGCTCTCTSTAGTCACCAACAATAGCTGTTTGGTGTTTTTAATAATGGTTCCCTCCAAAGCAATGTGATGTCTTTGACAGGCGAGGAATTGCAGCTAAGGTAAATCTTTTCTCCAATAGAGGCAGATCTATTGGAGAATAAACTTTCTAAATAAATGTTCCATATTTTACCTAATACTGTGAATTCTAAAGTTGTCACAAGCACATACACCTTTTTAAAGTTTTTGTTTCTTGTTWGTTTTCTTTTTTAAATCAGTGTGTCTAATGAGAAGCCAGACCAGAGCAAAACAAAATGTTTTTCTTGTCACACCAACACCTTCAGCTTTGACTCTGGAAAAGATGGGATAGGATCATAAGGATCTCTGTGTGCCCATTTAGCTCTTTCTTGTTGTTGCTACCCGGCATGGAGTCAATTGATATTGTCACAATACAATGTGTAAAATGAACATCTTAACTACCWTTAAGTTAATGAATCTTTTATTTAAACGAGGAGTCACATACATGCTTTTCAATGGAAGATACTTTGTTGATATGCTGAAGCATCAAAAAAGTCCAAAACGTCTTCTCATAAGAACTGAGGTAATCARATAGAATTTATAAGAAAGAAAAAAACAAGCCAAGACGTATGTCTTTTTGAAACATGCTGCAATTCCAAGTTAAGTTATTTGCTAGCTGCAGAAATTGCTGTGATACTCTTTGGTTTGCATTACTTACAAAGAGTGATGCACAGCAGTCTATTTTAAACATAGAAATCTGAAAGCTAGAGATGAATCAGTAAAACTTAGAGGCAAAGAAAGAAGTAGTGAAAGRAATTCTTACTGCATCTAAATAGTGAGTCTTCCCAATTCTTTCTCACAGTATTTTTACTGTCAGTGCAATCAGGAAAGTAGCCATTTATGTAAGGTGTTTATTTTTCAGCTGATCTTATACAGGCATTTATTAAGAATCTTTTATGCTGATTTCAAGGTAAAAAACCTGTTGCTTGAACCTTAGTCACGTGAGCTGCAAAAATGCCTTACATTTAGGAAAGCCCAAACCAAATTTCAACTTGCTATGCTTCTCATTGAGAGAATTAGTTAATTAAATCCCAGCTAAAAGTTTCTACATGTTATAAGCAAGTTTTAATCACTGCTGATGACTGGGATTTGGGTGGAGAAATCATGTTCTCATACCCTGTTGAGCTTTTCAGTGTATGCAAATTACTGGTGTTTTCTTGTTGCAAATCTTTCTCCCCTTCTCCATAGCACTCCTGTTACAAAAGATGCTCAATTTRTTGTTAGATAAATAGAGCTGCTTACACTGTTTCAGAGCACATTTTTAGAGCAGGTGTTGTTGCTTCTTCAACGGCTCCTGATATGAGGCATATAAGTAGATCACGTTCTTCAGAAAGTGCACTGCTGGGTATTGGCCAAATCTCCACCTATCTTCAAGAAAATACGCATTTAACTGGCTGTAGCACAGACAACTTCACTGTCTGGAGGTGCAATAATGAGCGTTCCAGATACTGAAAACAGAGATCACATCATTGTATGTTAAATTTTCTCTATTGAGTTGCTTGAAGTTACAGACTAAAAGGCTTTTTCTCAAATTTTGCCTTATTTGTTAATGGGGGAGGATTTGTTTGCAAKACAGTAAGAATATCCAAAGTTTAAAGTAAGAACTGTGCATAAGTCATTTCCTTTGTACAGAAATAATATGTGCTATATATGTTAAGCCTTTGCCTATTTTATTGTTGGTGGTCAGTGAGATATTCTGAGGCATCATTAGCAGAACAGCTAACTCACTCTGTTCTTCAGCTAATTAAGATACTATGTCTTCTTTCTTGACTCAGTAAAGTCTTGCTCTTATTTCCTCTAAGCAAAAAACCCTCATAGGTACAAGATAAATTATTGCCTCGAATAACTGTTCAAAGCCTCAAGCTTTATAAGGCAAAGATGCTGACCTTATGGCTGCTTCTGTGTCTTTTCAAAAATCAAGCAGACACATTGAAGACTTACAGGTCACTGTGCCTTAGGATGTAGCTCTATTTCATCCCCAAGCATACAACACATGGGATTCTTGAGTCTCTGCAAACCAGAGTAGACATACATCAGATATTTCAGACATTCTGCTTGCTTCAGCTACATGCAGAAATGTCACMAATTTTTCCTGTCTCAGTAACAGCAGGAGTCTGCTTAAGAACAAAGATTTAACAAMTCCCACCTGCTAAGACCAGTTACCTCCCTCACCCAACTCTTATTGCCCATTATCCATCGCTGCTTGTCCCAGAGGCATGTCAACATGTCCTGCCTCTGCTCAGAAGGCTAAGAAGGGCATTTGCAGACACTGGTGTTTAAGGATAATGACCCCAGATTAACAGACAGGAAATTCATGTGGAATAAAGCTACAACTCATTCAAACTTAATTCCCTTTGCTTCYGAAGCTTCCTCAGAAAATATACTTTCCTTGGAACAGCTTCTTCCTTCCCTCCTACTCTGTGCCTTTTCTAAACAGCACACCATAGCAGATGCCAGGCTTTCTGCTAAAGAGTGGAAACCACATTGTAATGGATCTCTTGCTGCTAGGCATCAAGATTCATGGTGCAGTGGGTACAGTATGTTTGTCACTGAGTGGGAAAGGGAAAACCTTCTGTCCCAGACTATGGGGCAGCTTCATTTGCAGCTCCATTCCCACACCCACTTCTTTTGCTGAAGTTGTCCGATTGCCTTCCCCACATGAAAAGGAGGCATGTAGCCCAGATTCAAGCCAGGACTCACGTTTGATGCAGAGATCCCAAGGCCCCTGTCCTTTGAGAAGTGCTGCCGMAAAAGAGGGGTTCAAACAGATGCAAATGTTGCAATTGGGAAGTGTTTGTGGGAAGAAAGCCCTGGCACCACACTGTAAGGCTCYTGGCTACCATGTCCTGAGGTGGCGTGACAGGAGCTCTGTCCTTTTTGTTGCTTTATCAGCTCATCTCCAAGGTGAGACTGCAGTGCCTGGGAGAGGAGCTAGCAGGCATGCTGTGTTTACAAGGACACTTGTCCCCTGAACTGCACTTAAGGTACCCTTGGATTGGCTGGAAGAGGCTGAGTTGTTGATGGCAGCCAAAGTTTTGCATCAGCAGTTTGCTTTCAGTGAAGGCTCCCTCCTCCAAGGCTGTCAACAGCATTCCGAGCCACTGCATGGTGTCCATGGATCCARCAGTTAAGGAAGAAGGGCATTACATTTGGCAGCTCATGGGTAACTCCTGTATTACATCTAACATCTGTGGGCCCGCCACTGGCATTCAAAATCCCAGAGCTGTTCTGATAAATCCATAATCTTTGGCAGCTAGCAAGAAATACCCTTTGCTGCTGCTGCATTAAGAGACCTGATTAAACCAGCACTGGCACAGTCTTTACATACAGACCCTTTATTTTGTAGAGATCTTATAAATGGAGCAACACTGAAGTGACAGCTTCCCAAGAGGATTAGGGACATARCCCTCCTATGAGCACCATTCTAGACCGTGACTGGAGAACACAAATGAGAAAAGGAAAATTTTGGAAATGTTCACAGTCTCTGCCCAGGYTACAGGCTCTCCAGGGAAGTGGTCACAAGTACCAAATCTGACACAGTACAAGAATGATATAGAYAATGCTCTCAGGCACATGGTATGATTTTTGGTGTTGAGCAGAGCCAGGAGTTGGATYCGATGATCCTTGTGGGTCCTTCCAGCTCAAGGTAGTCTGTGATTCTATGACAAACACAGAGACGATTTTGGGCTTAAACACATTTCTCTACTACTGCTTCTGATTCTTAAGGTCTTAAGGATTTCCTACACCTTTTCTTCTCTTTCCATTTCTTGTATGCTTGGTCTTTCACATAAAAGTTATGTTCCATATCATGCTCCATTTTCTCTTCCACAACAACCCTAAAAATGGCCTTTCAGGCTGCGTGTAATTAGCCTGATATCTGCCAACAAGGCTACCAGCTCAACTGGCCTGCTGAAGTTATTGCGATTTCATTACACACAGMAGATTTAATTCTTTACAGGCCTTCCAAAGTTCCTTAATTACATCTTACTCTCCACATATCGTAATTCCTTAATTGGCCCCAAATCAAAGACAATGTAAAAAAATATTGAATCACATTCCTTTCCTACTTGTGGTTGTCTAACATTCATATAAAGCAAAAGGTGCCTTAAAATAGCCTTGTATATTTGAAGCTTGAAAATGAATTTTTTCTGCAAAGATAATAAAGTCAAATCCTGCTGTGTTCCTGGTCTTAATTTAATAGAATAATGGCAGTGCAAGCCTGGCAAGGAYATCCTGGCATCTAACAGTCCTTTTTCCTCTCTGAAGGATTARACTATTATACCCAGACCATGTCTAATAATTTGTCTAGCCTGATTTTAAAATCCTTCCATAAACACTCTCCTGTATAGCATATTTAGGCACTGCAACACAGATAAATTCCTAATACCACACCATAAAATATTTGCAATGCAAATTCATTGAGTTCATCACGGTCTGTTTTGCTAGGGCCTTTGACAGCAAATTACCTTCTTTCTCTTTAAAGGGCCTTGAATACTGGATTATTATTACATCTTTTTTCTAGTTTTCTCTTTTTTATACCAAACAAAGCAATTTCCTTCAATGTTTCCTCAAAAGTCACGACTTTGGCTTTTGTTTYCTGGCCATGCTTTCTCTACCTCCTATCTTTTTAATTTCCCCCTTCTGGACTCCTCCCAGTTTGGCAACACTTGAGAAAGTGTAGTGTCCAAAACTGTTCCATGCCAGTGTCTGCATCCCAGGGTCAAGCAGGGAAGGATAATTACCTTGCATATGTTACCTACAACACTTCTGTCAGCTCCTCACAGCCTGAGATTTGCCTRGTTTTGTAACAGTATCGTATTATGGCAGTATAATTTGTCATGGCTCCATTAGACAGMTCCATAAGAGCAATCATACACCTTCATACCCTGCTTTATAATTTGTATTTTAGTTTCCCTTCCCCAAGGYTAAGTGTTTGTATACAAATACTGAATTTTCCTTGTTGATTTTGAGCCTTTTGTGCTGTTTCTCAATATAGTTCTGAATTTTGATCCAGTGCCTCAAAGAGTTTGTAATCCCTCCTTGCCTCATGTTGTTTCACACATGTTGTTGATGAAAATCCTGAGTCRAAATATGGTTTCTACAGAGCCCTGCATGTAATACCTTCCCAGTTTAACCTCAAAGCATGTGGATGTACTGTGACCCTGGGTAGGTGTATGTTTCTTTTGTTTCATTTAGAGCATGACAGATGGGACCATGCCAAAAGCCTTAGCAGAGTCAAGACATATTTACTGCATCTCCTTTATCCATGAGAACAATTATCATATCGAAGAAGGAAACCATTAGTTAGACATTATTTATTATTGACAAATCTACTGTGACTGGTTTTATTATCTTATTGCTCTCTAAGTACTTTATAYATTGATCACGTATCTTTCAGAGCAACACAGATAGACTTACTCTCTTCCCTGAATCTTGCTTTTCCTCTTTTGAAGAGTGGCTTCTGTGGGTTTTCTTCTAGTTCCTAGAGAACCTTCCTTTCTTTTGTTAGCAATGGGTATTACTGGTTCAGATATTGCTTCAGTTACTTGGATATTCCAGGCTCCATTTTATCAGGCCACTCTAACTTAAATGTGTGTAACACATTAAATATTTTCTAACCTCTTCTTTCCCCACTYTGTGCTCTTGTAAACAATCTAAATGCTTTAGGTATTTGCTAACCATTTATGTTACGCCTGAAGCCAAGATGTCATTAAATGTCTCAGCTTTCTCATCATGGCTCTATTATTTGTAATCCTTGCCTATTAAGGAATGGGCCAGAATTTTACTTTGCCTTTTTCTGCTTTTTTAGTGTTCATACAATCTTTTCACATTAATTTTTATCACCCTTGATAGTAGTAAGTCATTGCGTAGTTTATCTTTCTGTGCTCAACCATATACTTTAGGGCAATTTTTTTTCTACCCACCTTTAACAAMATGTCCTTGTTGCTAATTTGCAAATAAATCCCTTTTTAACATTCAAGATTTTAAAGAGCTTCTGCTGCAGCTATTCCTTCTTATGCTGATTCCTTTATCCTTTACAGCACAATGATTTGCTGTTGTGTCTTAAATACAGCTTCTTTCAGTAATTGCTATCTCTCCTGCACTTCTTTATCTTTAAATTATCCCTCCAAAAGAATTCTCTCACAAATTTTATCAACATATGCTTTTCTGAATCCCACTATCTCTATTTTGCTTCTCTCATGCTGTCCTTGTCTTAAAATAGTCAACTACAATCAATAGTTTTGCAATCATTTCCTTCCCCTTAGTCCCTGGAATCTATATTTTTTACAGAAGTTGGCCTAGTGGSTTAAGGAACCCCTGTGCTGGAAAGGTACTGGAGCTTATGGACAAAAAAAAACAAATGTGAAAAAATAAAGCATGACCTACTTAGGCCTGGATACAACAGTAATACATTTGTACTACTTTATAAAGGCCAACATTACTCCAGAAATGTGAAAAGGTTATCTGTTTAATTCTGATGTGATATGACAACTGAGCTGCAACACACACATGGAGAAGTTATGTTAATTAATTTAACTACTTTAGGAAATCGAAGCCAATCAGTGCAGTTACCTCAGAAGAGTTTATGTTTTCTATGGTGTTAGCAGTCACCYCTCTCATTGTTCAAAAACACAAACCTCTGCATTCTGCAACTTCTACTCAGCCTTAKGGTGAACTGCATGAAGTGTGACAGTGGTGGAGGGACTAAACAACAACCAGGTCACTCCTGTATTCTGTGATCCAAAATGCTCTTCAAAGCTAGAATATCTGAGAAAAAAAAATGGAGAACATCCCATATAAGTTTCTTACCTGTTCAGGTTAGGAAAAATCTAAATACAGCACTATTARTAGTCTTTTCCATGTCAAACTGATAGATTTTGAATGGCTTCCAGGATGGCTCCACTTTCGAATTTCACCTGTCTTTTCCTTATTTTTAGACCTGGAAGCTCAGTACTAGATCATGGAAATATTTGTACAGTTAAGCACCAGGAGAGAGCTGAGGAAATAAACACACATGTCAGGAAACTGTCTAAATGGGGAGTTCAGACAGAAATCTCCCTTCAAGCCATAAAATGGAAGACTGCCTAGATCCATCCTTTTCTAACTTTCTCTTATCTGTCAGGCTAGTAATTTGGCTTGTCATTCCCTTGGCAGAATTTGAAGCAGGTTTAGACATCTGCTCTCCATCCTCACATAAACACAACATGTGAAGAACTGTTAATGACAATTAGACTTTAAAAGCCTGCTGTGGGAAATCTCACACAGAAGCTTAAATGAATATTACTACAATCTCACTTGCCAATATACCTCCCTCAGCAGGAATTTATGAAGAAAAAAACAACTTGATTTGCATATTCACTGGCTCCTAGAAGCTGTCACTCTCAAYGAATAAGGACAAATTCTTTTACGTCCCCTGAGACCACTGTACTTCCTCGAGTCACAGAAATATGAGAGTCTTGGTTTACTGGCTCAGAACAACCACATTATAGGACTTCTTCCTATAATGAAGAGGAAGTATTTGCTGAAGTATTTCCAAAATGCCTCACAGCTAAGTTGCTCCAAAGTCTTCCTCTGCTGATAGTTAATCACTTCATTTATGTTGGGTTTTTTAGCTTGAATTTCATCATGGGCAACATATAATAACTTTGTTCTATTGCAAGCATGGTCCTTAATCATTTTTCACCTGCCTAGTGTAGATATAGATGTATATTTATATCTCTCTCACATTTATGATCAGCAGCTATACACCATTCCAGCCTTCTTTCTCCTAAACAAGCAAGAATGCTCTCAGCTTTCCTCATTAAACAGGCTGTCCATTCCTAATTTCAGCATCTGCTCCAGTTTTAATGGATTTTTTTTKAGTACAACTGATCAACTCTCCTGCAGGCAGATTACTACGACCTTGGACTGTGGTCAATACACCCTTACCCCTACGACCTACCAACCCTACATTCAAACTGCCCCTTCTATCACTGAAGTCTACAGYATTCTGCTCACCCTCTGCAAAATTAACTGTGTTTTTYGCTTWTTTTCTGTACAAACCTTGTWAATACAAATGTCTGTTGAAAGTACCCCCAAATCCACTCCTTTATTACCTTACCATCAACCAGATTACTTTTTCTCTAGCCCCATGCATCCCCTTTGACAATAGCACATCACACATTGTTGCCTCCTTTTTTGCTAGACCCTCACTTATTGTTAATAACTGTATTAACCTGCTACTGGGCCACATGGGAAATTGATAATTATGTTATTGCCACAGTACAAAGACAGGCAGCTACAGAATTGCATTTMTTGCCAAAGAACAGTAGTGAGTTTCTCMACTGTAAATGATATATTACAAACCCACATAATATTTTTTCCATTTATCTCCATCTTCCCTATTAATCTTTTCTCCAGCATCTGTACTAAACCATTGCATCCTGCCAAAGTCAACTAATGGTTGGTAATGGACAGCTTCATGATTTCTCTATTGGTTAAACAGGTCTTATATGTGCTGTTCTCCAACCACACAGTACAAGGTAATTTGCTYACTGMACAGATAAATATYRCTAGGGGAAWTGCAGTTTCATTTGYCAACTTTTATAATMCAAATTAAACTGAGTAATAAATAAYCTAAGYTTAGTTTTCACCCAAACMCAAAATGTRATAATTTGTTCTCCTTCAYTTATCCCCTTATCCTGTTTCACAACCACATTCTGTAATCTCTGTATTACTAAATACTGAGCTAAAATATTTATTTTGCTTTTCACTAGACTTAGATTACCATTAGTATTCCTCAGTGTTTTTCAACCTTATCCTTCCCTTAAATAAAATAAAACTTCACACCTTTTTCTTTGTTCCTTGTTACTTGCATAGCTAAAGGGGTTTTACCATTGTTACAGCGGTAGTTGGTTTCTTTTGTAAGATCCTCTTCACCTTCTTTTCTGGAAATCTGACATTTTTCCTCATGCTTTCTGAAAAAAAAAATAGTTTCTTTTAAATATACAAATCAGAACTTGAAGACCGAGAAGAATTCAAAAGATAAAATCATCTAGGCACAGGTTTWTTGCTAATGCAGACCATTTCAGTGACTAATGGAAAAAGTGGATCTGTTCCTTTTTGTGTCTCGCCTTCTTCCTAGCCTCAAAATGTAGAAATCATGGGAAGAGCAATGCTAATGGTACTCATGTACACCTCACAGGAGCAGATGAAGCCCTGCACTGACTGGGAGGAGATGGGAGGGATGCGCTGCACAATCTTGTACCTGTGATTCTGTCTTATAACATGTGAGCAAGATTGCATTAGGCAATGGTAATAAGGGAGCTGTGACTCCCTTGGACACCACTGCTCTTCTGTAAAAACAAACTGGCTCCCCATGCTGTTCTGCACAAGGATAAAAAAAGTAAATGTTTTACTAAATCAAGAGACTGGTATCCACATGGAGGTTCTTCCTGTAGGAGGACTGTGTTAGGAACTTTTCCACATTAATGTGGTTCTCCTTTGACCTTTCAGGTAAGCAGAGAAAAAGGTTTCTTGTGTTGTTGACCCATATATATCTCCTTATGCTGCATTTTAGTTCAGGCTTGTAGCTACAGCACAAGATGATCGCTTCTGCTTCCATGACTAAGGCTGGGGCACGGATTCCACAGTGAAGGATGAAAAGGCCACTGCCTGGTGCTGTCCACAGGTAATGAGCAGAAAGTTTCCACCAGTGGAAGTCCACCTAGAAATTTTATATTTCTAGTAAAATACATGAGCAGTATACATGAGAAAGAAAATCCTGCTGAGTGGTGTATATTCCGATAGCATCTTAGTAAACTGGTTTCAGATCCAGGCTTCTGAAAATCATATGGTCATCAGAAAAGTTGAACACAGGAAATAATTAGATCATGGGAATGTCAGCAGAGATGGCTGCCTGTGGAGGGAACCCTTCTTAGTGGTGGTTTTTAAAACCTGGTCAAGCAAACATGTCAGGAACAGCCCTGAACTCCTGCAGCAAGAAGACAGGTGAGAAATTTGTTTGTCCTCTGGCTTGGTGCTGTATTGCTAATTCTGAAGGCTGGTGGCTACCCACAGTGACAGGCAGTCGATGGCACATACTGTATTAGAGACTGTCTTGCTGTTTCGCTGCTGTCATTATCAAGGTGGTACTGTCTTGAGCACTATTTTCTGTATTTGAGCTTTCAGTGTCAGGGCAGATAAGCTACGTGCCTCATTTAAAGTCACTGAGATYTTTCCTTAGGTAGTARCAGTACAGTCCTTGATGGTTTTATCTTTGTCTAGCTTTCCTCACATTCCATTGTTTCCCCTTGTTTSTCTTCTTCCTTCTTGTACAGTTGTAGTTTGTTCTTATCCTGCAAAAGTTATGAAGGTGCTTGTTCCCCACTCAGTCCTGGTTGAGCAAAAGCCACTGAAGACAGAACCCAAATCTGTAGACTWGTGCATACACTCTGAAGATCACAACCCTCCATAATCGAACCCTGAAGAAACAGGACTGAGATCACTCAGTGCATCACAGCAACATGTCYATGGTTTCTGGTGAACCCTAGACCTGAGATATTCATTTACCCTAACCTCAAGGTAGTGACTAGGGCTACTTTTTACGCCCCTCACATTGAGTCATTCAAAGGATATCAGAAGAAATAAGGTGTCCAGTTTGCAAGAGCTTCCTTAGGGAAAGGAAATCCTCTTGTCAAACACTTGTTTGGTTGTTACTTTTTTTTTTATACTGGTCAGCCACAGCTATTCTAACAGCACCCATCTTTCACCTCTGCTCCTCATGCTTCAGGAGGATTACAKTTGTTTTCTACTAACTGAACTTTTCCCAGATTTACAAACCTTGTCTGGGATGAAAATAACTCCTTTTAGAATTCAATATTARTCCAATGATTATAAAGGGTATATTTTAATAGCAGTGAGCTATCTCCATTTCCATCATAGACAATAAAGACATCTAAGAACATTTACAGGCATCTTTGCATTATTTCAGTATTGGTTGTATTGCTCAGGATGTGCACATTAAAAAGTCACTGGCAATAAGAGCACAAGCAACATAAATGTTTGATTATAACAAAATTTATTCTTCAAAAACAAGTTCAAGTGCAACAGCTGCTGTTCAGGCTTATCATTTATTAGCAGGCAGTCATCAGAACAGAAGTGCAACAGACTTTGTGACACTGCTTTTGCTGCTACAAGACCAAAGATAAGAAGAGAAAATAAGAAGAGAACAACATTAGTGAAACATTTATTTTGTGCTTGAGTAGCAAAWTGTCTTCTCAGATTCACAGGAATCTTTGAGATCTTAAGCAGCAACATTATACAATAATAGGGATCAGTAATTAACAGCAACCAGAGAAATTTGTTGCTTCCGATAAAYGAACAATATGATAATAATGTCTCACACAGATCAGTTAGTTCTTGTRTTGCATTACTGAACACAGGACTGAATTTGGTCCAAAGCCTGCAAGACCTTTGCACTTAAAATGCAAAACCTGACCCTGAATATTTTACTTCATAATATCATTGTTATTAGAAGCAGCAGCCCCCCATAGTTTATTRGACCTAAAAAGCCTTAAATAATTTAATTGCAGAATATATTGTTATACAATGGTGGAGGTAAAAAAGAAACCAGGAAGTGCAGCTAAAGACAGGTGAAATGGAATTAGGAAGTCCTTTCTTATAGGCCATTTCTTACAGGCTTACGGTAGTGATCAAGGAGAAAAAGGTTTGCTGCAGAGCAGAAAGGATGCATCATAGACAGAGAGCAGCCTGAAGAGGAGATGRCCAGAGAAAAACCAAAAGCCAATACAAGGACTATATTTTTGTTCAATAMAAGTATGACCCCTGATCTGCAGCAGGTATAAACTACCCTATCTYCATTCATCTGCTGTTCTACTTGACACTACCTGAGAATTGCCATACCTTATTTTTCCACACTAAATAAAGCAATGCACAGCCTTGTACTCCACTATGTATCACATTAGTAGCATCCATTCCTGAAGCTCTTCCTTCTCTCAGTTAACTTCAGCTGGATCTCTATGTTCAAAAACAAAACGCGATTAATGCCAGCTGCTACACTGGTTTCCCAGAGTTTAAAAAGCACTTTAGCACGGGTGCTGAAGTCATGTACCCATCATCCTGTCTCCACGGAGCAAAGCGTGGACAGGGCTGTTGCATGCAAATATATGGAGCCTTTGTGCAKGAAAATAAATGAGCACTATTATATGTAATAAGAATGATTACAGAAGCTGAAAGAACCATTGAACATGTCACAGCTAGAGCTGTGGAGATTCCTGTCGGTTGCTCACATTTGTTCCACAAGCCACATAACATTGCATCATTGAAGTGTAGTAGGAAGGGCCGCTGCGTGCTAGTCCTCAGAGGGTTTACTGTGATATACAATCCTCTTTCCTACCTTGCTAGTTAGGTTGATTTACTATGCATGCTGGGAATCAAGCAGCAAAATACGTAGGAAAGCACAGCATCATTAATGGTTTATGTATGGATTCTTATTATTTAGTCCTGACCAAAAGTGTAACAGATATTTTATTTAACTATTAAAAACATTTGCACTGGTCTCATTGTGAGAGGAGTATCAGACACTGCAGGATGTGAAAGAGGAAAGACCAGAAGAGAGGGGTTTACGGTTGCCTCTTGTGTGAAACATGAATAGCCCACTGATCTGATAAGCAAAAACTTCCATTACATTATGCACATGAAAAAAATTATTTCTAAGTAAAAATCAGGCTTTGTTTAGACATTAGCTGAATKTGACCTACATCACAGGAAGGAAAARGACAGCTTTTGACTAGATYAGCTTGCTGCAGGGCTGCACAYTTGCCAGTGCTGCGGAAGGCAGGTTACAGGAGTGCTTAGCTGGAATGGGAAGTAAGGGTGAGGGTTCAGTGTTTTTGGTAGCATTTCAAAATTTTCCAGATGAAATCACAAATGAAATCATTATTTCAGTAGGTGAAGCCTCCTGCTTCATACTGCTGGAGATGAGAGATGTGAATTTATTATTGCTTAAAACTTCTGTTACAGGTTGACACCTTATTCAGCCCAACTTTTTCCTCCTCCTCCATGCATGATTCCCATTCAGGTTGTGGGAGCTCTGCATGCATCAAGAGTAAAAGAGTAAAAGGAAAAAACACTCTCTGAAAAAAAGCCTAGAAGGCTTTTGAGCTCTAKCCCACCTGCTAAGAACAAAAGAAGGCTTTGTATGCTTGAAACTAAATGCAAYACATTGCAACAAATGTGAAGAACAGTGAATATGAAAGGAAGTGCTCCAGAAAACAGGATGTTAAATGCAGCAGCGTGCAAATAATCAAACAGCAACGATGCAAAAGGAAACAGATGCCAAACCACCAATCCCCAAACCCACAACTCCAGAAGAAGGGAAGAACCTGGTCTTGCAAGGCTATCATCTATCATCTGTAGGCCTTGAGCAGATACCAGTTGGTATGATCCTGCTTTTAAATTCCCACTGTTTTGGTTCAAGGAGAGTAGGTGGTGYATGAAAACAGAAGCCATGCACACTCATATTAAAGGCTTAACTCTGATCTTCATTATGGGGATGCAGTTACTTGCACTGGTGCAGCTGGTCTCCACCATTCTAGATGAAAACATATTACACAGAGAAACAATTACACAGAGACAAGAGATGTTTTTTAAAGGTTCTGCATTTATCTTTTCAGGCACTGCAATACAGCACAAAAGACTCACCCATTAAAGAATAAATGCATAAAGTGATTTTAAAAAAATTAGCACAGGAGAGGACATTTTATAGATGACTCTAATTTTAAAGTGACTCGCTATATTCAATTCCAGAGCAAATTCAAGGTACTTCTTGCCAGACAGGTTGATTGGAATTTCTGCTTTGTTATCAGCTCAGTTTATAAAAATAAATGCAATTAAGAAAGTATTMATTCAAATTCATAGCCTGTGACAAGGTGACAGACATGTTCCATTTGTTCACATGTATGTTGCTACAAATAACTGTAAGCTGAAGCCAATGCCAGGACAGATGCCACCTATATTTAATCTTACACACTGAATATGCATTCTGATAGCAATCAAATTACCCAATGCATAAAACTAAAGATCATTAAGTCTGCACAGCATCCAGYTATTGAATTAATGCTTTATGGTCTGTCTGACTTACAATTACTAGCAAAAAGAATGGCATTGTTGGGAGTAAATGTMAAAAATGAGGTTCACTGTCCTGTTAAAATTTAAAAGGTTTTAATAAATGACAATAGGGTACATAAAAGCAAAAGGATACGACAMAGGTGCTTGGTGATCTGCCAGAGGCACACCTGCTATTGACAGGAGACATCTTTAAATACATTTTGTATTGCATCAGCCTAATGCTTGTTTATCGGCTTTTATGTATATTCAAACTTTTTTAGGAACTTCTTAGCAAGGCACCTCCTCCGGTGTAGCCCCTGTTCCGTGGTTTCAGTAGATGAYAGTTGTTGATAGGGAAGTGCCCGAAGCAGGAGCCCCTGGGCTGTCCATGCAGATAAGCCCATCCGAAGCCCGGGGGTCCCACCAGCCAGGCTCCTCTGAGTAGCAGAGCAAGAACATTCTACAAGCTCTGACTAGAGATTTTCCACTACATATCCCAAAGCCTCTGTTCCTTCCACCCCTACCCTTTCGCAGTCAGGGTCTGTGCTGGTCTGGCAGCTGAGAGTCTTGGGACGATGGCTTTCTCACCTCTAAGGTGTTAAGCATTGTGATCTCTTTGTGAATGTATGCATCCTTTTCTCCAGCTCTGAGCTGCTTCTTATCTTTAAGGACCACTGCCGCCAGGGCCTCATTCAGGGTTTTATTGGTGACTTTCTTTGCAGCTTTTGTATAGTTTTGCTATAATATGAAAAATACCTTTTATGGAAATGTTTAAGTCACAAGTCATAACACTTCAGTTTAACCACAAGTATTCTATAACTATATCTGAGTTACAAAACAAACCCATCAGTGATGATTTTACCACTGTGTCTGCATAACTAAGCTACTTATGCAAAAAAAAGGCAATTTTTTTTCACATAGCACTCGTCTTAATATTTGCAAAAGCCAACACTATAACATGTGTTTATAACATAAATATTTCATGGGATAATTAGGTCTCCTGTGTCCATATTTTTACACAATACTGTGAGCAGTGTTTGGCTGGATTGCAGCCTTTCTGCTGGSTGTTTCTACACAAAGGTATTTCAGTATGCAGAATCAATTTCTGAAGCCTATGACAATATCGACTCAATCTACCATTTATTTGTGAATAGAAAACATTTGTCCTCGATGAATGCTCAGTGYCCTTTCATCTGGAGCTGTCCTCCTAGCTTAAAGTGGAGGTGTCATAAAACGACGGACTGAATTCATGTTGACACAGTGCCCGGGCATTTAGACCCCCCCTCCAAGGACTGGATCCAAGACACAGACGCGACCCACAGGGGATCCAGGCGCTGCTCTTCCCCAGGTGGGATGCATCCCATCCTCACGTCCAGCCGCCACCGCCGGTCGCTGAGGGCCTTCCCCACCCACCGCCGCCAGCCCCCTCCAGGGCTGTGAGGTTTTCTGATGTCTTTGTGGGGGGAGGGGCGGGACTGGAGGTGTTTTTTTTAATATATTTGGGCTTGTTGGAGCAGCCTCGCCGTCGCGGAGCAGTGAACGCGGCGCGGTCAACATTACAGCCCGGGGGCGGGCCGAAGGAAGGAGACCACCCCCCTTCTCCCCKGGGAGCTGCCTCCTCTCGCCGGCTGAGGGGCGGTCGCCGTCGCCTGCGCTGTCCCCGCCGGGCGGTAACCGAGGGCTGCGTCCGTCCCTCCCGCCRGGGCTGGCCGGGGGTCGGCGCGCTGGGTGCGGGGGCTGCCGGCGGATAAGCGCGGCCCGGCAGCGGCTGCGCATGGGCCGGGCGAAGGAGCTGGTGGCGTACTGCCTGCTCCTGGGGCTGTCCGTGCCCCTCCTGCTGCTGCTGCCGCTCCTCTGAGATGCGCCGGGCGGCGGCTCGCCCCCGCCGCAGGGGGACGGGCGGGAGGAGCCGGCGGCAGCCCAGCTCCGCCGCCCGGCGTGCGGCCGGTGGCAGCAGCAGCCCGAGGCACTGACGCCCCGGCGGGGGAGGATGAGGCGCTGGGGCGAGCTTTGCAGCGGTGCCACCCAGCCTGCGCGGGCGGGCGGGCTGCCTCATCCTGTGGGGGGACCCGGCCGCGGCCCCGGCCGCGCTCTGCCCCTGTGAAGGATGTGATGCCGCCGCGCTCGCCGCTCCCCCGCCCCGGCTGACGGGAACGCCGAGCGGAGCCGCGGCGTCGCAGCYTTCCCTTTCTCCTTTCGAAGTTGGGCTTCGGTGGCTCGGGGCCGGCGGCGCCTCCGCCCTGAGGCGGCCCCGATGGGCCCGCGGCCGCGGGCACTGTCGCCACAGCCGCCCTCCTGACCCAACCCCGGCGCCCGCGGGGCGGCTGCTGTAGCCGGGGGCAGCTGTAGCCGGAGGCGGCCGCGGCGCTCGCGTTGCTGCAAAGCCGCCGCTCTGCGGGGCGGAGTGTGTCCCCGCCGGCTCGCCGTGCGGGGAGGCGGGCCGGGGGCCGGCTGAGATGGGAGAGAGCATGTCCAAGAGGCTGAAGCTGCAGCTGGGCGGTGAAGCGGARATGGAGGAGCGGGCTTTCGCTAACCCCTACCCCGACTACCAGCCCCAGGGAGCCGTGGCAGCCCCCAGCGCGGCGGACGCCCACCGGGACAGGGCGCTGCTGCAGCCGGCGGAGGAGGAGTCCCTCCCCTTCGGCGCCGATGGGAAGGTGAGTCCCGTGCGGCGGACAGCAGCAGGCAGGCGCCATGTCCCGGGCCCCCAGGCCCGGCCGCACCTGCGGGTCGCTCCCTCACGGCTCGGGCGGCAGTGGGTTCCGCCCCGGGGCGGCCCCGGCGGGGCGCGGGCTCCACGGTGGGGGCGATGGGGCTGCCCGCGGCCTGCGCCCTGGGCAGGCCGCCGCGGCCGAGGGAGTGCCCGAGGGGAGGGAGCGGCGGGGTGAACTGAGGGAAGGAGCGGAAGCTCGACCCGGCCGCTCGGCTGGAAGTCGGCAGGAGCGGCTGTTTCTTCGAGCTGTSTGTTTTGCCCCGGTACGGGAGTGAACGCGGTGCCCGACCACGGGATAACAGAACGGCTGTGTAGCAGAACAGCTCTTACCACTATGGTWCTGTCTCTCAGAAGCTGTCAGCGCAAGTTGCCCGAGTTTCACCAGAAAAAGTGCTCAGAAAAAGTGYATWAGGGAAGGGAAAAGATGAGCGCCCRTCTAGAAAASCATARTTTTTCCTCAGGTAAAAGCAACACTCAGGCATTAAGTGATGCTAGACCGTTCTCACGCGTTTATTTACTAACATACACASCTTTATAGGTTCAGGTGCACCGTGATAGGCACCTGGCAGTTGTTGATGCCTGCAGAAGGTCTGCCTGATGGCGCTGGTCACACAAGGGTTGCAGTCTTCCTGCTCTGCTTGTCTCCTTGACGCTAGACGCTGTTTGGGATATGATGAGTGTCTTAGGTTTTGAGTATAGAAGCTGCTCTGGCCTGGCCTGTTAMCACATGGGCTGGATTAAGGTGCAGAAGAAATGCCAGAATATGGACCTTCTGTCATCATTTAGCTCCTGTGCAGCTTCATCCTTCAATATGGTGCAGCTTTGTCATCTTTTGCATTAAAAACTCTCTATGGTAACACTGCTACAAGCACAAATGCGGTGGGGGTGGGAAGTTAGCTTCCTAACTCCCTTGATTGTATGCTGGGGTGAATAAAGCAAAGCTGTTGATATCAGCTCTCTATTTTTCTGCTTGTGGCAATATGGAATTACCTTGACWTACTGATGGAATGAGACAAGGATGGTGATGCCCAGCAGTAAGGGACATTCTCTCTAACCATTTTAAGTGCCAGCAGGAGAGCATCAGCTCARCAATGAAAGGTTTCACTAAGTTGTTCTGACTGAGGTTTATGAAGTTGTATGTGGCTAAGCAGAGTSCACAAAAGAGAATATTTTGGGRCTTCAGTGTCTTACTGCTGCAGTTAATTGCAGCTGTCAAAAGCAGAGYATTTGAGAAGATTTAAAAAGGAACAGTAGGTTTGAAAGTGAAATGTGCTTTGTTTTTTACACAACTCCCTGGTAGTGTGCTCAGTGTTTTTCTTTTCTTGTGGAACAGAATTGTTATTTCTTTGTTCTTTTATATTCGTAGTATGTAAAAATCTTTCAAGTATGATGAGTTAAAGTATAAAGGCAGAAAGGAGATGACAGTTATAGCTATAAATTGTTGTTAAATTGGTAAAAAACATACTAAGAGCTTCTTTCTAAGGCCTTCGTAGGCAAGTCATCCTTCTTGTATATCTGTTTTGGATCCCAAACTTCATGTCCATTTTTTAAAAGAGGAGATACTCCTTCATTTACTGCTGATGTAGGTGGACTAGAGCTATCTAAAGTCAGATAACCAGAAAATTAGTGAGATATCAAATGGTGAACATCCTTAAAAGTTATGTTTTAGAATATCTTAGCTGTATTTCAGAACAATTCAGCTCTAGTTTACTTCAGGTTTGATTCTTTAATGAATCTAAATTCAGAGACATAGTTATGTGGCAGAGCTGAAATAAGTGAGTCAAGAATTTCTAGCCTTATGTTTCTGCTAGGAATGCCTGTTATGCTCTCCTGTGGAGGAGTGTGCTGTTTTACAGTAGGTGCTAATGTTTTTCCCAGTATCAGAGGTGAATGACATTCCTTGTTATGGTGTGGCAGTCAGCAGCCATTTGTGCAGGWGTGTTCAGAAAATATGTTAGAGCACCTGAGTGGCCGTGTACTTGATAAAAGGTGATGTCTGGGCTTTGTTACATTTGAAGGGATGAAGCACCTCTGGAAAAAAAAAATAATGTTCTGTACTGCCTTAAAACCATGKAACTACAGCAATTCTGTGTGTTTCATAGGAGAAGGCAGATGCAAATGTACATTTTATTTTTGTTTTGCATCTGCAAAATCTGGGGAGTCGTTTCCATATTTCTGAGCTAGAATATGGCTATGAATATATTTATGTGTAGTTATATTCTTTGAAGTATTTGCRTGCAGTCATGCCTAGTGCTATACTTTTATGAGACTTTGTGATGGGTACTTTGGGGTKCTTTTGTTGTTTGTGATTTTTGGTTTGTGTTTTGGTGTTTTATTTTTGGATTTAATAGGCTCCAGTTCCATCAGGGAATGTCTTTGCTTGCCTAAAGCCTGAGTGAASACAAAAGGACTTTACACAGACTAGGAAATCTGTTCTGTAAACTTCTGTACACAAGCCCACAGGTTTCTTAAAAATGAGAGGATCTTTCAGAAGGCCTCAGTACACTGCATGATTCCTCTCATCCGCTGCTGAGTGGAGCAAGGAATGCTGAGTGACTCACATAAATGACAACCTGAGGTGTGCGTGGCTCTGCTGTTGTCATGGAAGGCAATGCATTAYTAATCCCTCCATTTGATTTCTTAGTCTGGCATGATTGCCATCTAAAATTCACCTGGTTGATAAAAGGGCAAGAAGCTCTTCAAGGCATTGTCTGAAATGTGAGACAATCAGGACAAAGTGCTGCATATGGAAGTGTGTGTGGGTAAGATARTTTGGAAAGCTTGAAGGTGTGGGAGTAGGAGAAGCAGAATTTGAGGTTGCTGATTTGCTTRCTTATAAATAGTCACAGTAAACACTGCAGCTATATCTGTGGCTCTGCTCATGTAGTTGACATTCACTGTTTTCATAACTAGATTTCTTCACCATTAAAGTATCATGAACTTAGATTGCTTCTTGTCTGAGAAAGCCAAGGTTATAATTCATCAGACTGCATTAATTCTAGATCAATAAAAAACATAATTTTAAATTTWAATTTTTATTTTATAAGTGATGACTCTTTCAATTAAACAGATAGCCTGTAGCCTTTTTCCTTTTCATGTGGATTCCTTAGTGATACCTTAGTCTAAAAAGGTACCATAGATATTATCTCAAAGGGGTCCAAAAGTTGGCAAAATGGAAATGTAGATGGTCAGGGGAGGCAGAGAAATGACTAGGCTCATAACAAAGAACACTCCCTTGTTCTTAGTACCCTAGTGTGGTAGAGCATTACAAAACTGTAATGGATTTSCTGGGAAGGAAAAGGGTGAGGAGAGCTTGCTGCTGAGGGGTGGCRGTCTCATTGGGCATTTTAGTTATCTCCCTGGGAGCAGCGAGTTCTCTCTGTTGTGGGACTGACTCAGCAACAGCTTATACTAGTGGGAATTGTACAGTTCATTGCACTGGAGGCAAAATTCAACCTCCAAAACCTGTAAATAATTCTTCCCATGGGATGAGGTAACTGAATTTCTTGAGATTGTTACTTTTTTGTCCATTTTCTGGCTTCATCTCACGCATATGCTATTTTGATAGAGAACTCTGAAACAAACAAGATTTGCAGTATTCTCTGTGATTCTTCAGAATTAAAGTTTTGTTTTTTGAGAGTCTTGGTCTAAATKGAGCCTGCAAATCAGTTTGTTGTACTTCATTGTCCCTCACTAACTCCTGGCAGGTGTTGTACACAGCCCAAGAAGAGGAACTGCTTCTTCTTCCCTACAGCATGTATCAGCACTGAGCACCACTTAGGGCTTTTCTGATGCTTTTGTAATGAAAGCCTCTCCTGCTATTCACAACACTTCAGCCACAGAGTTAGGCCTATTTGGTTTTAATCAGTCGCTTCTGAATGAAAATGCTTCATAAAATCAAGCCCCAAGTTCTGATTAAATTGTCTCACATCCATCCACTCTTCATCAGTTTCTAGTTTTATCTTTCTTGCAGGCCTGCATGTTAGCGAGTTGTTCCAGCTTGTTGTGGGCTAGTGCAATAACAGGTACTTGCTTTCTGGTGAAAATAAATTTTACTTGGATGTAACTGCACTGATCTGTTGTCAAGCTCAGTATGTGGAATATACCTGCTCTCTATGCACTGTGGTAATTGAGACAGAATTGGTATAGGTTTTAGCTTTTTTGCAACTTGAGGACCACCTAAAAATGTCACAGCTGGGCCAGAGACTTCTGTGTAGCRAGTGACTTTAAATCATATTCACAACAGACTTTTATTTTCTCAGCTTTCGAGAAGTAGCATGCTGGTGTTAGGCTACCCGGAGGACCAGCAATTTTTAGTATTGCTCTTTTGCTTTATCATTCTCCATTTCCTAAAACATAGGATGTCTGTTTTTCATGTTTATTCTTGTTACCAATAATCTGGAGCTTTTTGATTATTCTTTGTAAYGATCTAAATCTTTAAGCTTTGTTTTTTTGCTGTCCTAAACTAGTAAGACTTACAGCTTCTTTCASACACAAATGCATTAGAGACAGTCTTGTTTCTTATGTGCTTTAAATAATGCTTTTTATAACTTGAATGTTCGTCTTTTAATGATGTTTTTCTCTCCTTTATATCTCTGAGATAGGGTGATGATTGTGTTTAAAGCCTATTCCTAAGCTGGCATTTGTAGCAGTGTAGGAATTTGCCTTCAGCTATTGATTTCTTTCTGTCTTCCTCCTGTCRCCCTGTTTTTACTTTTTTTCTCCATTATCACATGTATGGCACTGACAGATAATGAAAAAGAGTGCAATGTTCTACAGACAGCAGTGTTTCAAAGCATTCATTAAGCCTGTGGTTTTGTGGAACTGGCATTTGTTTCTGGAGGAYCTGAGAATTATCAGAGCTGTGTTTGAATGTTTTAGAGGCTGGGTGATGAGCTTCCATAATGTCTGGTATTTTCAGAGAAGAAGGCACTGCTCTTGGACCTGTAAGAGTCTTTTGACAGGTAAAAATAAAGTGGAACTTGTTCTRTACAAAAAGGCTGGTCATCTCCTAGCAAAACTTGCTAGATTGTGTGTATGGGATCCTACTGCTATCCCTTCTGGTCTGCTTTTGCAGGAACTCTGGGGGTGAGCATGAGACCTCATCATGCTTCAATAAACCCATGCTCCAACGCATGGGTGTGAAACCTGGCTCCCTTAGAGTCAGTGGCAAAGTTCCTAGTGACTTCAGCACAGCCAGGTTTTCTCGTTTCAATAGAATTGTGAGTTTTCCCATACTCCATTCTTCCTATGCCTTGTCCTTTTTGCAATCTCCTATGCAAGTTTGGGTTTTGAATGAGTTTTTGCTGCAGTAYCAACTTGTGCTGTATTTTCTTCTCTTTGAAATGCACTTTGACTGGAAGACAACATAGTACCATGTTATGTGTCCTGTTCTACACATTACCAAAAACAAAGTGAGATTAAATAAAAACATATTTTGCCTGTTTGGTAAGTAGCACTGTGTGTATTGTCATCTCCTTGCTACTTCTGCAGAATCAGTTGCTTACTTCTTCAGTCTGGTTTTGYATACAACATCAGTCCCCCTAAATCTGATGAATTAAAATAGTGTTAATAGCAAGATGATTGTTTTGGGAGCTGCTGGTGGCAACAGAGACTAGTACCTTGGCAGCTTGTGGTGAAGCTGTGACCTCAGGTCTGCGTTGCCCCTCTGAGACTCTGCACAAGTTCCTTAGCATAGATGTCATGAGCAAGTAAATGCCAAGAGGTGTTTTTGAACAGCACATGGGTATCTAAATGTCTTTATCAAATGCAAATAAGGTAACTCGTCCCCTGTCTATCAAACCAAAATGTTACTTTTGATGACAAAAGGACTGCCATGAGGTCTCAGAATTGCATTGTCAGACTTATGTCAGCAYATTGATATTTGGTCCAAATGTGCATGCTAGATTTTAAAGTTAGAGACATCCTCTTACCTACTAGAAATCATGATATAAAATACATACATAGCAGCTGCTTATTGCCTCGTCTTCTCTTGGTTCTATTTTGTTTTAAAGCTATGGCTGTAAAACTGGATGTGGCTGCAATGGAGAGGGAGGTCAGTAAGAATTGGTGTGTTATTGTAATGTTGACTRCAAGTGAAATGTGTGGGATTTTTAGGAAACTTTTATTTGCGTCATGATGTATTTTTTGTAATAACAGAATCAACAGACTATTTTGTGTTAGAGTGGACCTATAACAACCATTGAGTCTGACTTAAGTGAATAGCCTGTATGGGGATCAAACCAATGACATTGGTTTTACTAGCACTGTGCTCTAATATAGGTGTGTAGTTCTAATGCTAAATTTACAAAAGATGATGAGTTAAATTCTCTTTAGAAACCCTACAAATGAAAAAAAGTGGGAAAAACCCATACTGCAGACAATGACAGCAGAATTTAGACATGGCACCTTGTTATTAGGGCCAAAGGTGAGTGATGTTACATAAGTACTTACCTTCCTTACATTTTTGTTGGCTTTGGAAGACTTTGTATTGGGGTGTAGCTTTGCCTACTGTCTCACTGCAATGGAGAAAGCGATATGGTTCAAATAAATAACAAAATTATTAATTTCCAAACCAACGTATTTTGTTTATTCTGCATTACGTTTGTGCTGATAATGAGCCTTTTCAGTTACCATAACCAATAGGTCACAAAACTCTGCTTGGTGTAAAGAGGAATGAGCTATCTTTTTTTTCTGTTTTGACAATATGAAACTTGAGCACTTGTTTGGGATGGTAGTGGTTTTTCTTTCTGCAGCAGCAGAGGAGTAATGCAGCAGTTGAATTCCTGGAGAAAGCCTTTTCTATAAAGATATTCTTCAGCTCCTGCTACCACCGAGTCTGTTGTGAACCAGAAGTAAATGTGCCACTGGATATCAGAGATCAGGCTTCCTGGTTTCCTTGTTTGTCCCTACAGGAATTACAGGTCACCCACAGAAATGGCTGAATGCCAGCTGGAAACATCCTGAGATGAATGTGCTTCCGATGAAAATCGATCTGTGCTCCACAYAAGTGAGCGTGTTATGCTCAGCTGCAATGCTGCCCTAAGATTCCTTGAAAGAAGTTTTTAAATCTTCTAAAGCCACCTTTCAACATTMATTTCTTTATGTAATTAATTTATTCTAATGCATGTAAACATCTTTACAAGCTTACAGGAGAATCTTATAAAATGATTAGTGACAGTGCTCAGTTGKGAAAGCTTCAGAGCAACCAGAAAAAAAGAGGCAGTGATGGAAGACTAGATATCTGGGGAAAACTTGGTTGCCACTTATGACCTATTCACATTAACATAAGCTTGGGAGTAGCTTTGTTTAGAATTAATAATAATAATAATATATCCTTTCATCTCTGCTCTTCCAAGCACTGAATCAAGACAAGTAGGTTACAATTCACATTCTAGAGAGAGGGATGATTACCAGCCTGAGCTAAATTACTTGTATGGGACTRATGTTTCAATGCAGAACCCAGGTGTCCTGAGGGCCTAGTATTCCCCTCCTACCTCTAAGTAATTTAGTCTGGTGTTTGATATAAAAGATCCTGATTTGGTAACAGCAGGTGTGTAGTCAGAACAAAAAGATAACCAGCATGCTTGTGATGTGCAGTAGGTAAATAAATAGGGAGTGTGAAGCCTCAGTTCACTCTTGTCAGATAAGCTGAGCTCTATGCCTGCATGCATCCACATGAATATCCTCATGCTGTTTCACCATATGCCTTAGCATTGGCATAGCTGTCTTTTGAAGGAGAGAAGCCCTGYCCTTGGGGAAGGTTTTCCTTTTTGTTGACATTTCACTGAACTAGTCAAAAATGGGAAAGTGGTGGAGTGGTGATGATGCGGATGCGTAGTGCAGTTCACTAACARAAAGGTGCTTAACACCGTGTTAAGGCTGAAGAGTGACAGACTTCAAATGCCTACTGTGTTTGGTTGCTATTTGTAGCAATACTGGAGAAACTTAATGTGTCTCTAGCTTGTTTCTGGAATATGTGTTCAATGTGAGATATAATGGCACAATCTCCTCCTTCCTGTACTACCATGGATATCCTAAAATTGATTTGAACCACTTATCCTGGAGATTTCTTGTGTCAGAAGCTTTGTGCAATTCTTGTAGTCTTTCTTATTTCTGAATCTGTTGAATGGATGTTTGAAATCACTGTTTTTTATTTGAAGGCCCATTCTGAATGAGAGTACAAAATGTGGTATGTTCTTGAGTAATCAGTTACATGGTGGCATCCAGAGCCTCTGCTTTATCCAAATGCCACGCTTTTGGAATGTGTTGTAATCAAGCAAGAGCAGCTAACTATCATGCTAATTTCCATGTTCTATAGGCTTTAAGGCGTAATCAGTAACATATCTTCCAATAGAGTGTGCATAACGAGAGAGAAATATTGGCAAGAGTAAAGTATCCTCTCTTATATTTCATACATAGCATCTATATTAACCTTTATTGGTCAAAAGTAAAAGCAAGCARTGTGTGTAAAATCAAAGAATTGTTTCTTTACCTTCATCCCTGARCTGAAGCTGCTGAGCTACTTTTACTTATCCACTTTGGCTTGATTGTCTCAAGTATGAACATTTCATTTGGCTGTTTCCTGCTCTGTAGTGATATAACGGATGTGCAGGGATCTTGTGATGAGAGCAAGCCTYTATAGCACAGGGCTTGTGCTGTTTGCCCATAACATGCTCTTGGTACCAGGACCCTGATTAGAATTACATACTGTCACAGTGTCCATAGCTGCTCTTTGTGTGACTTTAAAGCATCCATATAGGTAATTTTTCTAGTGTAGATTACTCTAAAATGTAGTCAGAATGCATTTACATGAGACACACTTAAGATGAACCATCTTGATGCTGCTGTTTGCTCTGTGTATTATTTATTCCTTAGTTATTTTTTGTTTGGGTTTGTTGGTTTGGTTTCATTTTTTTCCCAAACAAGAAAGCGGAGCAGGTGCTCTGCATTCTTAATTTTTTTTTCTCTTCTGGCTCATTCCCTGTCTCCTGCTTTCAGGTCAATGCTCAGTTCTCAAAACGTATCCAGGCAAAAATCAAGGACCTTCTGCAACAAATGGAGGAAGGCCTGAAGACAGCAGATCCACATGACTGCTCTGCTTATACTGGCTGGACTGGTGAGAAAGCTAGAATTTAGATAAAGTGTATTTGTTAAATGATGTAATTGGATTTATTCACAGGAGATTCTGATATTCTCATCAGASCTAAGCTAAGAATCACACAGCCAAGCACTCACACCCTGCACCTCCTACCTCCCCCTCTGCTCTAGTTGCATGTGGAGGGGATTTGGAAAAAAAAAAAAAGGTAAAACTCATGGGCTAAGAACAGTTTAATAATTGAAATAAAGTAAAATAAAACAACAATAATGCGAATGGAACAAATAGTAATAATTATAATTGTAATGAAAAGGGGAAAGGAATATAATGCRAGAGAAATGAGTGATGCAGAATACCTTTGCTCACCACCTGCTCAGCAAAGTCCAGCCCATGCCTGAGCAGTGATTGGTGGCTTCCAGCCAACTCCTCCCAGTTTACATACCAAGCAYGATGTCCTGTGGTATGGGATATCCCTTTGGCCAGTTCACATCAGTTGTCCTGGCCATGGTCCCTCACAGYATCTTGTGCACCTGCTCCCTGGCAGAGCATGGGAAACTGAAAAGTCCTTGAGTTAGGGTAAGCACTGCTCAGCAACCACTAAACCATCACTGTGCTATCAGTGTTATTCTCACACTAAATCCAAACCGCAGCACTGTAGCTACAGAGAAGAAAATTAGGTATATCCCAGCTGAAAAAAGGACACTGATCCTTTAGGCAGAGCCTGTAGTTTTCATGTCTGATGTGGCCACTGTTCTTCAAGTTGTCATGACATGTCCATCTAGGCCTGTTAGGTGGCATTTGGTTGGATAGAACCAAGCTATTCATGCTCTTCTAGCTCAAGCTTCAGGCAAACTTAAGCTTTTAGCACRGCATGTTTGAAATGTGCCCTGAGGAAATCTATTTTTTTATCATTATGCCATGAGGGGGTAGTAACTTGGAAAAGCTCTCCAGCCTTTTTCCATCCTTAGGCTTAAATCTGGCAGTGAAAGGGTAAAATTTCTTTACTTTCTTCTTGATGTTTCAGTACAGATGGTGCTGTGGGTGGATGGGTGGGGAAGTTTTGGACAAGTCAGGCTTAAAAGGTAGACATGTTTCAGTGTCTGAAAGTAATTGGCTGCTGAGTGCATGCCAGTCTTCAGTGGTAGGCTTGCTCGTGCTGACAGTACAGAATAGCTCCTGGGGAACTGTGTTCTGACACAGTGACTGACAACTGAAATTATGGCTGATAAACCAGAGCATGCTGAAAATGAGTCATAAGGTAAAAGTAACACAGCCATCATTAGCTCAAACTGGAATATARATGAACAAGTGACGTTGTCTAATGAGAGTGGGATTTTTCCATCCTGTAGAAGGATTGCCATCTACATCTGTTCCAAGTTGTGGACTTCTTTCAGGGCTCTTGTGGATATAGTCCTGATTAAAAGTATTTAAATGATCTGACTTTTAAAAAACTTAATGCAAATACTTTCTTCCCAAACTTCCTCTTTGCTGCAATTTGCTAGTGTGCAAATCACAAGGTAAAAGTAACGCTGTAAACAACTGTYCTGCTTTTTATGTACCGAGTCTAGACAAATCTTATTGGCAGTGTAGTCATGAGCATTGACTTGTTCATTGTGAAACATCTTTAAAACGTTGGAGCACATGCTGTTGGCACATAGCAATCATAGGACACATGTAAGAGTCCATCTTGCTTATACAAGTACTTTTTTATCTACCAAATCTCTTGGAGGAACCATTTTAAGGGTGTTGCACTGAGAAACAGTGGAAGGATAAGGATAATTGGCTACATTTTTGATCAAGCCAAGATACCTACACATTTGTTGCAGCATAAAAAGGGGTTCCACAAATTCCCATGAGGCTGAATGGGGCTACCCAGGCTCTGCAACTTTCTTCTTAGACTCGCCAAGAAAGGCTTGCTCAGAGCCTGCCCAGGGAGCATCTGAGGATGTACCAGCACTCCTGTGCTGCTGTTCTTATACTGAGGTAGAGCCTCTCTGTGAGCTAAGTGGGCCTTTATGTACTCAGCTTTGGTTGAGGCTCAGGAGAGTGCTCTCTCCATTCAGAAATGGATTTGAGTTACAGTATGGTYTGGAGATAAGTGATTTACTTCTGCACATGTATGCTTGCAGTTGGCCAACMGACATCCACTTAGATGGATTTGTTTCACCTCCTTCAGTCTACATTGCTATTTGTAAGGTTTTGTTTTGTTTTAATGGAAAACTATATAACGACTTTAATGGAGTGAAGCTTGATAGTACCTCCTGGCATTCTCTGAGTCCTTGACTTCTGGCTTTAACAAACCAGCTTGACTTGTACAAGCTTGTAATCTTGTGAAATACTTTTAGGGGTTATGAAGAACTTAATAAATTAAAAAAAAAGCTCATTGAAAGATCCTTTTATAGATCAAATGGGAAGTAAGTCACTTCTTAAATGTAAGAGATTGGTATTGASGAATTAGAGTACTCAATCATATACATGCTTGTTAGCTCAAATTTTTGAATCTTCACTGATTTATTTGTGTAGTGAGTTGACACTGGCTGAATGCAGGGCACCCACCAAAGCCTCTCTCACTCCCCTTGCAGCTGGAAAGGGAAAAGTAGAACAAAGGGCTCATGGGTTGAGATAAGGACCAAGAGAGATCACTCACCAAATACTGCCATGGGCAAAATAGGTTCTAATTAGAGATATTAATTGAATTTATTGCTAAAAAAATCAGAGCAGGATAATGAGAAGTAAAATAAGACCTTCAAAACACCTTCCCCCCACCTCTCCCTCCTTCCCAGCTCTGCCTCCTCCCCCAACAGTGCAAAGAGATGGGGAATGGGGGTTATGGTCAGTTTATTACATGCCGTTCAGGGAGAGGAGTCATTCCCCAGTTGCACTGTGGGGTCCCTCGCATGGGAGACACTTCTTCATGAACTTCTCCAATGTGAATCCATTCCATGGGCAACAGTACCCCTCAAATTGCTACAGCATGGGTTACTGTTCCATGGGGTGCAATCTTTCAAGGACAGGCTTCTCTAGTGTGGGCTCCTCTCTCCACGGGGGCTACAGCTTCCTTCCATAGGGTCACAGCCTCCTCTTACACATCCACCTGCTCTGGCATGCTCCATGAGTCTTCTCCATGGGATCTTTGCATCCTGTAGTCACTCTGTGGGCTGCAGAGTCACAGCTGCACCATGGACTGCAGGGGAATCTCAGCTCCAGTGCCTGGAACACCTCCTCCCACTCATTCTCCACTGACTTYGGTGTCTGCTGAATTGTTCCTCTCAGGTGTTCTCACCCTGATCTTTTCTGGCYGCAATTATAGCTGCACAATAACTTTCATTTTCTCGTCTTCCTAAATATATTTTCATGTAGGTGCTACCACCATTTGTAATTGGYCCAGCCTTGACCAGTGGCCCTTCAGCCTTTGGAGCCACCAGGGATTGGCTTCTGCTCGCAGAAGCCACCCCTGTAGCCCCTGGCTACCAAAGCTTGGCTGTGCAAACCCAATACACTTCATCGAGTGTTGAGGCTTGTGGCATGAATTTTCCTCTTTTTCTGGCAATTGAGACTCTAACATTGGGCTTCAGTCTGATAATTTTTATCTTTGCCACAATCCAGTTGAAATGTAATCCAAATAGATGGCCCTATGCCTTCACATTGCATAGGCTAGGACCCAAGGGGGTCCTGACTAATGTCTTTTTATTGCCCAAATACCTGTTCACATTTGTGTTACTGGTTCAGAGACACCAAAGAGGGCRACAAGATATACTTAAAAGGAAAAGTAAGTGAAACTTATTTATTTTTCATGTGTTTGTTTCAGGTATTGCCCTCTTATATCTGCAGCTGTACCGCGTCACAAAAAACCAGAGTCATTTGCAGCGATCTCTTGATTATGTGAAGAGAATCCTTCGCAATCTGAATGGCAGAAGAGTGACTTTCCTCTGTGGTGATGCTGGGCCATTGGCAGTAGGTGCAGTGGTTTACCACAAACTGAAAAACAACAGTGAATCTAAAGAATGTGTTGCCAAGTAAGTGGTTGATGGTGGAAAAAGTCACGGTCTTCATTTGCAGAGAGTGTTGGTTCAGTAACTTTTGCAAATGGAGTTTTAGAGGACAGGATTAAAGAACGGAGACACTTTCTCCCCTGATAAGTTTTCAGTAGAAGAATACAAAATAGGCTTTATCTTTACTAAAGCTGGCTTACGCTTGATTCGTATKTAGTGCGTTATCTTGAGTCCTCTGTCGCTGTTAGAACAGGATGTCCTGGGTATATCTGTAGTGCATGCATGTTCTGATTTTGTCACATTGAAGTGACATTTAACAAAAGCCACACACTTGTCATCAGCAATATGTAATGCTTGTGCAGTATGTGATGCTTCCTTTCAAGAGTGGGTCTTAACTGTAGATTCATTACAAAACATGTGCACTGCAGGATCTGAAAACAGTCAGACAGAAGCACGGTGCATCRGATTGATACCTAACAGAAATTTAATAAAATGAAGAGGATGTATTTGCAAGAGCAAAGTTTTAAAGGCAAGGGATTTAATTAGGTCAGAGCATATGAAGAGTAGCTTGAAAAAATGCCATCCCCTTTTCAAAGTAATCTAAATGTAGCAAATGTCTCAAGAAATCCCATTTAGATGTAGCTTCATTAGAGTATTGATTGTGCCTTTRCTGATACAGAGTTTAGAAGAAAATAATTTTAATTCTAAACCCAAAGCGTAGTTCTGAGAAAGGAAATTAAAAACTCTTTTGTGAGTASCTTTTCCCTGGTATTAAGCAGGGACAGCATAAACACACGATTGAGGTCAGTGGTTTTGCTATGGCATGACATTAATGCTAACATTTCTTCCAAGGAATAACAGCTGGAGGGATCTGGGAATTGAATTTGGTCTTAATCCAGATTGTCATTGCCCCTCACCCAATTTAAAATGTGATCATCATCGTGGTTTTGTCTAATTATCAATTTAATCAAAAAAGGTAGGAAGAGACAGGGAGGGAGTAACAGGAAAACAGATCTCTGGTCCACCTCAATGTTAATACAGACTGGTAGAATATTAGCAGAGAATCTTTCTGGAGAAAATGAGAGTAATGATGGCCAGCCCAAGGATTTTTTTTTGATTTTTCATTGCCAAGGGCAAGCAAAACATTTGTGCATTATAGCAATGTCCTTTTCAAAACTGAGGTGCTAAATATTTGAGACAATGTGTTTTCTTGGGAGAGGGAATGATGAATGGTGGTATTTGGAGTTTTCTGTGTGTTTGGTTTTTTCTTTCTTAAACATGTACAATTAAATGTTCCTCACGTTGGTGAAATTCACAGAGGGTCTAGCAGGTTTCTCTCTTGGGTGGAGTAGCTCTCCAGGCTTCTCCAAACCCTACCCTGTACACATCTGTTTCTGTCTACGCAAAATCCTGACAGTTGCACTGATACTGACCTGGCCCTGAGTTCTCCATCTCAGGGATGGCAGGCATGCAGAGCTGTGTATTAACCTGGCAGCCAACTGGACTGGGGGGGAATTGAAGGGAAGTGGTGGGGCTTTGCTATTTGTTCTGCTTCTGGTTTGATTGATGACTTATACAATAYACAGTCCAGTGTGGTCTCTACTCTCCCCATCTTTCTTGTGTGATGCAGGTTGTTGCAACTTCAAAGGACAGTGATAAGCACAGATGGTGAACTTCCAGATGAGCTGCTCTATGGCAGAGCAGGTTACTTGTATGCCTTGCTGTACCTAAATACTGAAATTGGTCCAGACACTGTCCCACAGTCTGTTGTCAAAGAGGTAAGACACTTCTCTCTCCAGCATTACAGCTTCAGTGAGATTGAATTGGGATCACTCTTATGCATCATTCAAGCAATTAAGAGAGGGATGCTGGAGAGAAGAGGGACCTAAGAGCTGGGAACCCAATCTCATCTGTCTGTCCAGTCTCTTTCCCCTTTCCCTGCTGCCCAGCTGGGACTGAGACGGGCCAGTGTGGGTGGATCTGCTGAGGAAATACATCTAATAGGTATCTAGTTTTGGAGCACTCGAGGATAAGACCTTGTTATAAAAATACTGAATGCAGAAGTGTGGAAGTGTTTAGGTGAAAAGAAAGAATTCAGTGAGGGGAGCATGAATTAYTGTTTTGCACATACCAGAACCAGAGAAGGCAGGACTGGAAAAAAGTAATTAAAATTGATACATTAAATTTGCTCTTAAAAATATAAGTGATTTCATCATTAAGGAAAATACCATTTCTACCTCAACACTCAAATCCAAGTAAATTGACTATTGTCCTATCACTGTATTGTGGCTTTTTGTTTATTGTGGTTTTCATCATGCCAAAGCAAAACCCTCTAAATCAAAGTGAGCAAGACAGGTGATCTGGGTGTGTTCTTTTTCTTAGGTAATAGATGCTATTATTGAGTCGGGGAAAAACTTTTCAAAGGAGGAGCGGAAAACAGACCGTTGTCCTCTGTTGTACCAGTGGCACAGAAAGCAGTATGTTGGAGCAGCCCATGGAGTAGCTGGGATCTATTACATGCTCATGCAGGTAAGAGCATCTTCTCTTGGCTGGGGTGAAATAGCAGTGATTTTTTTTGATTTGCATCAGAGGATATTATCTTTGTACATGTGCAGTGTTGTGTTGGATCAGGGTCTCACAGTTTGGAGTTAAACTGCAGCACAGAACTGTGCAGAGGTACTACCAAAAGCTTTGATAGCAGAAGAAAACTGTGAGTAAGGGTATCCTCACRTGAGAATGAATTAACTCTTGAGTTGTGGTTCAGAGCCCCCACTTTTCAGGATCTGRTTTGTCCTCAGCAAAGACAGTGAAGTGCTTTCCCTCATCTTCATACTTAGTTCTTCTGGTGCCTGCAGTTAGAGCAGCTAAAAATTCTCTTTCACACTATCCATCACTCTTCAATTTTTTGCTATTTTTAAATGAGTGCAGCGCTGGGGCCTGCTATCCTCCATGCCTTTTGTCTCTTCKCTAGTGATTTTCTTTTCCCACGATCTTGATGCTTTTGGAAGACTGTCCTTRATCACATATTAGTCTTCAGTATGCTTTTATTATTTTTCTKCTTTCCTATSTCCCCRATTATGACTGCTGCTTTCCTCTTTCTGTTTTCCTTAGTGAGATTCCTTTCTTCTCTAAACCTCCTCTTCCCCACATTTAAATCAATTCCCCCCTGTCCCAAGATTTGCAATAGGATTATGATGTTTTCCTAAACTGACCCGTATGTCTTATTTCTGTTCTAAAATCTGGGAAAAGAGCCTTGAGATTCATTATAGAAGATGGCCATAGAGCTGCAAAACTTYGTCATACCTGTTTCTGTGTTTTGAAGGTGCTGCTGCCAGTCCATGCATCCCTAATTTCCATTTCCTTACCAGCTCATGGAGAGTGAGTTTTCTTCAGGCAGATGGAAGGACTGTACATCCTCACAGCCTGAAGCTGTGTACAAATGTTCACTGCAGAAGTGACTGAGTGGGTATTTGGTGCTGCCACTGCTCAGCCATTCCTTGCGTGGAACAGATGCTGTGTTTCAGATTACCTTACACTACTTCCACCAGTAGTTCTGGTCAAATTGGTTGTCTTTGCTATGGAAGTAGCTATTCCTCTGCTACCCAGGGACATGTCTTTACCTCACTACAACTATTTTCTGCCGTGACCATCCCACTGGAGCCTCAGGTTGCTCTGATTTACCATGCTCTCATCTTTACCTACTGCTTTCTTCAACGAGATTGTTCATCCCCTTCTAGTTGCCTCATCTTTCTGGCTTCTATTTTCCTTTCCCTGACAGTGCTAGATTTTCAGAGAAACGTCTAGTCCTCTAAAGAGGGCTCTTTAAATGCTAAAAAGGATTTCATTTACTATTCAAGGCTGATAGCAGAAATAATTGCACAGTGCTTTTTGGTTTGAGCAGAAGCTACTCTGTCCACATGTTAAAATCCTAGCTATTTTTCCTTTATATGTAATTGCTGCTTTTAAGAATTACCAGAAAGCCATTGTTTATGCAGCATTAGATTACCATCTTTTCACTGTATGTTAAATATTGTGAGTCATGCAAAGTTGAGTCATCCACTGCAGAAGAAGATGGCATATCAGAGGCCCATCCTTTCCCCATCCCATGCCAAATGGGGTGAATTTTGCTGTGTTTTCATCAAAGAATTCAAGAGACAGTTTGTTTAGTGGTTATTTGATAACAAAAAAAAAGGTGTTCAACATCACACCTGAGATCTGAAAGTACAGAAATTACTCAGGGTAATTTCTGTACAGCACCTTTATCATAGAATCACAGAATATGCTGAGTTGGAAGGGCAYATCAGGATCATCGAGTCCAGCTTCTGGCCCTGCATAAACACCCCRAGAATCACACCAGGTGCCCAGAGCATTGTCCAAACACTTGTTAAACTGGAGGATACATGTGTTGCTGGAGTTATTTACAGGCTACTGGAAGAATTAAGAGTTTAGCCAAGTTTAAAAACTCATTCAGGAGGTAGAGGGGGAATTCTGAAGTGCTAGTTAGGGAGTATCTACTCCAAGATTCTTCCACTAACTTTGAAGCAAAAGAGTCTGCATATCATTGCTCTTGGCCAGAGAGTCAGGACACATACCTGTCTTAGGTTACTTTTTACTGTTTGAAGTAAGTGCTGGGACCCTCAGCATCTTGGGAAAAACACTCACTTGTACTCAAATATTCTTGGAAGCATAAGGTAAGGAGGTTTGTAAAGAGCTCTGCTCTTCTTGAATATACCTCCTAAGGATGGCTGGGCTGAGCTTGGGCTGGACTTGTCTTGCACAGCTCAAGACTGGAGGCATTTATTTCTGTGCCCATGCTCTTGGCTGCCTTCTGCAGGAGTGCAGTGTGAAATCAAAAACCCCAAAATAAACCTTCCTACAAAGCCTCCCTACCTCACAGGGAGGACTCTGAGTGAGTCTCAGTGAGGGCTCATCAGCTTCTGGGTGTTTTTCGTGACAAGCTGCTCTGTGTTCAGGTGTATTTCTGGTGAGCAGCATGAAGGTTTCTGTTCCACTCAGAAAAGTGCAGAGCTGGAGTCTGCTTGAGGGACCTGACAGATAGAAGTCTGGGAAAGGTTTCCTGTCTTGAGGTGAAAAAGAAGTTTCTCATTTCTTCAGGTTACTCAAAATATAGCTGTTGAAACTCTTCCTTCATTTGGCTGCCAGACTTTGAAGTGTAGGAGAGCGCTCACCTGTTGAATGCAAATACGCTGGAACTGGTGGGAAACAGTGAAATTGTATAACATTGTGTCAGCAATAAAAACAATTTACTTYAAAAAATGAGCTCAGTTATTAGGCTGCTATAGGCTCTGATGCCTGTGGTTGTTCCCACAACTTGCAGAAATTGTGTAAAAATAGAGAGCCCTGCTGTTAAAATGCTGTGAAATAGGCTGGTGGTGGAGGGAATGACAACAAAGAGCACCTGCAGACCCAACAGTTACTTGGCTTCTAAATCTTTAGTTACAAGGAGCGTGTAGGTTGRTGGATGTATTCTCCATTTGGCAAGGTGGTAAATAAAATAAGAAAACTAGAAAGAAAATTCCTGAGAGCAATTGAAGTATGAGTTTGTAGTACAAAGATATTTTGATATATGGTGATTTTAGCTATTGCTTCTGAAATTGGAAATGCAGATTTATAACTCATAGYTTCAAGGAGCTTTGTTTATTATGGAAAACTTTGACCTTCATAAACCTCTGCCAGGTATGCTGCTATATGCACTTTCCTTCATTTGTTGGGAAATAGTTATTTTTAAAATGAAATGTGTAACCTGATATGTTGGAAGTGTGCATTATGAGCACCATAAGTTCAAAACTGTCTTTTTTCTGTAAGTGTTCTCCCTATTTTAAGTTACAAAGAGAGGTCTGGGARTCTTCATATCCTGTTCTCAGTTCTTCCATAGTCTTTCTGTGTCACCTCCTTTAAGACAGGTAGCAATTTGGTGCCCTAATTTCTTTGTCTCTGCAATAACTGTAAAAATGCTCTTCACAAGGGTGTAATCAGCTGACATTAATTAAATCTGTAGGATATGATCCACAGTATTTGGATCAAGGGCACATACATAGGATTCTTTAAAATAGATTGTAGAATTAAGTGTTGATACACAGTTTGTTACTACTTCTGTTGATGTGTTTAGTGATTTTTATTTTTTTTTAATGTTTTCTTCAGCCAATTGCAAATGTGGACCAGGAGACCCTGGCAGAGCTAGTGAAGCCAAGCATTGACTACGTGCGTCATAAAAAATTCCGATCTGGGAATTACCCATCATCGCTGAGCAACGAGACTGACAGGCTGGTTCACTGGTGCCATGGTGCCCCCGGAGTCATCCACATGCTCATGCAGGCTTATAAGGTGAATCATTCTGTGTTGATAGATTTCACAGATTCACAGAATATTTTGAGTTGGAAGGGACCCACAAGGATCATCAAGTCCAGCCCTTAACTGAGTGGCCCATACAGGGATCAAACTCACAACCTTGGTGTAGTTAGCACCATGCTCTAATACACACACACACACACACACACACATACATATGTATGTATATATACCTCTATCTTTACAGAGAGCCCTGTATGCAGGCCTATTAGATTGCAAGGCTTTAATTCAGTATCTTTCTAGATCTAGACTTATAAACAATAATTTAATATTCCATTAACTAYTCCTTTATTAAGATATACCTCTTGAGAACTTAATGTCAGAGCCAAGATCCTAGGCCCTTTCTAGGGCATAAATATAACTGCTGAGCTACCACAAGCCTGCTGTTTGCTCTTCTCCATTCTTAACTAGGTTTGCTACCTGTCTTCTTGTGTGCTTCTGATTTGCATGACATTTGAAAGTATGCCATTTAATTAAATTTATGCAAATTGATTCTTGTTTTTGACAGCCCTCCTTGACAGATTCTCTGGTTGGCCTCTGGGTGGTCTGAGGAAAATAAGGCTTGGTTTATGGAAAAATTACTCATGCTGCTACCTGAAATGTGAACTGTAAATTTCTTATGGCATTGCTGCGTGTAGCAGCAGTCACAGTTGTTTTTGCTTTGATCTGTGATTGACTTAACACTTCTCCACTCCCTCCTTTATCAGTGTGATGCTTCCCCCAGCACAAAATGTTTTGCAGGAGTTAAGGGGGACAGGACCAAATTCTGATTAGCAGTCTCCTTTTTGGCATCTTTTTATGTTTAAGATGATGAAACATATGATGTTTTCCTATTACTCTTTATATTCTGCTTTTTGAAGCACTGAAAGAAAAATAATTGGAGTGTGTTTTTGTGACTGTGCTTTCATACCAGACACAGGGACTTGTGATAATAGACAGCAATGTTTGTCCTGGAAAKCAAGTGCTCTTTCTAGGCCTTAATTCAAAATGTTATGGCTAAGTAGCTGGCAAACCCTGTTCAGAGAGAGCCACTTCCTTTATCAAGTTTGTTGCTGATTTATTTTTCATGCTAATTACTTCTATTACCTTATTAAATAGTTTGACAGGGAATGCCATCTCCAAAAGACTTAAGTCTACAGTGGTGCCTCAGGTTTGTTTTTTTTGATGGGTGGGGTTGTTGCTCTTGGTTTGAGTATTTGTTCTTTTATTGATCTGTAAAGTGACTTAGGGAAAGGTGAGCAAAAAAGTGGCTTTATAAAGGTGGAATTCTTGTGGTAATCAGCTGAATTACGTTCTTTTGTTTGCTGCTTTCTGAACGTGCTCTCTGTGTCTAAAGTGCACTTCAGTTGCAATAAACTTTGCAAAATTGTTCCTTTGCTCAAACTGGCTACTGCTTCTGAATATATACTACACTAATACACTAAATACAAGTACTCATCAAGGCAATGTAGGGTTCTTGCTTGTACATGTGACAGAGAAAAGAGCCCTGTGCTTTGCAAAGACATATTCTTGTGCATTTTTGACATGGAATTGATTGCAAACAGTGAGTAACCAGCAAGAATCAGTCAGGAAGACCAGGACCTAGCAATCTAAGRCCAGATTTGATATCCAGTATTCTGTTTTACATTCCTTGGAGGCAGCATCACATTTCTGTATTTTCAAATTCTGTTTTAGGAATAGAAGATGAGGAAAAAAGTACCTCATAACCTTCAAAAAGATTACAGGTTGTAGAACCAGAGGCCTTGAACTTGGGTTTTTTCTTTGGAGTCCTGATTTCAGAAACAAAAACCTGCAAAGTTTTTTCTTCTACCATGCAGGGAAAGGAGAAACAACTTAGTAAGAAAAGAAAGGCAAGTCTATGAGGAATGGATTATTAAAATTCAGAATAAATTTTATATGGAAAAGCCCGACACAAACAGCAAAATATCTCTCAGGTGCAGTTTCCTTTTGTTTTCATTAGTACTTTAATTGATGTCTGTTTATTCTCTGTTTTTATTCTACAGACTTTTAAAGAGGATAAATACTTGAAAGATGCTATGGATTGCAGTGATGTCATCTGGCAGAGGGGTTTATTAAGAAAAGGGTATGGGATCTGCCATGGCACTGCTGGCAATGGCTACTCCTTCTTGTCTCTCTATAACCTAACTCAGGACAGAAAGTATCTCTACCGAGCTTGCAAGGTGAGCTCTGCAGCATCCCAGCAAAATTCCTGTTCCCTTTCACATCCCAATGCCTGTGTGAGGGTAAACTGTGGGAGTGGGTTGATGTGCACTGGGGCTGGCTGTGCTGCTGGATGGGATAATGGGGCCATCACTTGCTCACACTTTGACTGGATGACTTCAGTTGTGCATGTTTGGCAACACTGTCTTAATAAGCAGAGTGAAACACACATGTTCTGTAAGAGGGGGGGGACTAAATGTATTCAGAAGATAATAGAGCCTGAAAATTTGCCTGCCTGAATGATAACAGACTGTTGTTATGTGGTTACTAATTATTCCATTGAGATATCCACTGTCGTTCTCAGCTACTCAAGCAATACTGTTTGTAGTCTTTTGTAATTATTTGTTTTCAGACTAGTGCCTGTTTGGGGCTTTTAGAGCTCTGAATTGCATTTATTCAATTGCTCATTTAGAGTTTTTTTATTAATACAAACTACAGAGAAAGACACACAGAATTTTTCCACTGGAATTGYCCAGGTTCTGCCATCAGCTGTTGACTGTGCTAGCAGTTACCAAAGGAGAAGGCTTTCTCTGCCTTGTAATTTCCTTGTAAGACTTTGGTTTGGCTTGTTGGATTTTTTTTTCAGTTTAATTTACTGACATGAGGTTTCATATTGTGTACACAGCTGTTAAGCTGAGGCCTTTTGAAAAGTATTGCAAATGAAATTTGATGAGTTGTTTCTTAGGTGTTTTAGTGAATATTGGCCATATGTAAAATTACTGTATTCATCTCTGTAGTCAGCYTCTATCAGAGCTTTAAAAAGCTCTTGCTTGTCTCACATTTACCAAAGCATCATGCTATGAGGACACCTGTAGACACACCTGCATCCTAGGGATTGAAATAAAACCCTAGTACTCCCACAGCAAATGTGTGACTTAGTTGCACGTGGAGTCACCCATTGCTAATGACACCCTGCAGGCATTGTTGGCAGCATGGCTGTCAACTCTCCCTGCCATCCTCCATGTTAGCACACCTTCTGCAGCTCTGTGCAGCATTAGCAGCTCCTGTTGGTGCTGCATTTCTGGCCCAAGGGAGCTCTGATGTTTGTCCACACCAAGATAAAACAAATGTATCTATCTCAAAGGTAGAAAAATGAAGACACTGAGTTATGTACGTGAAAGCCCATTAAGAAGGCAGTTGTGGTGCAGTGCCAGCATAGGCTGCATATTTTCAGCCACTCTGCCATTTAGAATCTTCAACATTCCCTTACAGGGGAAATTTTGAAACAGGCAGAGGAATTTGCTTGTCTGGCATTCTTAAAATCTTTTCTTTCTGAGCCAGAGCACGAAGGGAAGCAAACATGCAGAACATGCAGTTATGTCGGTACCTAGAGGCATGTAACTGAGAGAATGAGATTGCTCCCCTCCCAGGGTACTTCTTCACACCAAAAACACCAGGCCCAGGGGAAGGAGTCTTGCCCAGAGTCCCCGGTTACCCCACTGAAGCCATGAAACTGTTTCACAAATGAACCACAAGAACTTGAATAGAGAAGACCCCTGTTTTGTGCTTCACTCTTTGATCTTTACAGCTTTTCTCTCAGGCTCCCAGGAGGCTGAGGCACTCCTAGCTGGCCTGTCTGTAAGAGGAGAGAGGGGTTGTGGCATCCCAGCCTCCAGGCAAGAGTGATACTGTGGCTTACTGGATCTTGGTTATGCTAAAGCCATGAATTTGCGAACAACGGTTGTGCTTCATTAGCCTAGGGTGCATTCTCAAATTTCTGTTGCATTTCCAAGACTGGGAGTAATAATAAAAGCTAGTATACAATCAGATGTGTTGCAAGAATTGAYTGTAGCTTAGAAACATGCCATAAACATGTTCAGTCCTCACATTTAGGACAGGATTGCATGGGAGAATTAAACCTTAGTTTGAAGATTTATACCCAGAGAGGGCCCAAAAATGTACAATCAGTTCTCAGTAACGGTGAATCATAGTGTTTGTGCTTTTTCCTTTTCTTTCTTGAAGACATTCACACATATACACACACCTCTATCAAGAGAAGAAAAGTTCATTCCCTGTTAAATATTTAAAGAGAACGGAGTGGGACGAGGAGGAAGAGACATGCGACCCATTTCCTCCTGCTGAACAGATGGATGGCTCTGGGATCATACTTACACACCACAGAGCTTCAACTTTAGGGCTGGGACACCCTCTAGTTYGGCTGATCTGTTTGCTAGCAGGTTGCCCATATTGCAGGGGAAGCAGGGAGAAACCTCTCAGTTGTTTGCTTTGCAGGAGTCTATGCACTGTATTTTGAACAAGCAGTGGTTTGCATCCAAGCACAGAAATGCCGGTGCAACTTGTGCCCTCCTTATGCTCTGGTGAGCCATAAAGGAGAAGTAGCTGATTGTTACTRAATTCATCCAGGTGTGGTTCATAAGTCACGTGTATCTGATGTAGCTACTGAGAAAGAAACTTTTAATTCTTYTTAATGGTAATCCATCTTCTGCAGCATAATATTGATGACCTTAATTGTCTAATTGTATTTATAATGATTTTTCATAAGGCTCAGGGAGACCAAAATAAACAAAACTGATTTATGGCAACTGAAGATTTAATACTTTCAATGGGTGCACGGAAATGAAAGCAAGCCAAGATGCAGTTAATAGCCCTAAGTCCTGAATATGTGGATAAATTAAGCACAAACATAAGAAACTGATACAATGGTAGTAAAAATTTGACTGAGTATATCTCTTCTTACAGTGTTTTTCATTGGCATGTAGCAAGGTTGATTTACAAAAAGCAGAGCTTTTTGCATGCAATGCTTAATTGCATTGTTACGAAACTGAAATTTGCTGTGCAAATACATACTGTAAAACCTGATTGCAGCCTTGTCGTGGTTGAAGGAGGACAAATTAATCTCAGTGATTTATGTCTTGTGTGTCYGCTTACCCTCCTTTACATTTTTTACCTATTAATAATATTCAGATACTCAAGTTTGCATTTAACAGTCTTGACTAAAAAATATATTTTTTAATGTGTTCCCCAGTTTGCTGAATGGTGTTTGGAGTATGGTGCTCATGGATGTCGTATTCCTGACAGACCTTATTCCCTCTTTGAAGGTAAAGTGATGGTGTTGCAAATGGTTTTGTGCAACAGGAGAGAGGGGCATCTTTGCAATTTTGGCACATGTGTAGATATTGGAACRTCTTTGGTAGGTTCCTCCACTATTAAGCCCACCCTATAACATTGCCTTTGCCTAAAAGAAGGCAGGGTGGCAGGGGCTAGAAAGGGACAAAGAAAAATCATTTACTATCAAAACTTTCACTCCTGGTTACATTTCAGCAGTTTGAATGAAAACCAGTGCCAGTGTTAGTCTGGAATGAAATTCTGTTCTGCTGATGCTACTTGGTTTACAGCAAGTCCAGACAACAGTTTTGTCCCTGGTGGCTTTTCAGAGGGACTGGGCAGAGGAGCAGCTGTGGGTAGAGGGGTCTCAAACTGGTTGGTAGTTGTCAGAACTAGACCTTCTCTGCCATACTCAACCAAGGAAAAGGTAGTTTTAATAGGAAYGCAAATCAATTGAACAGGAAAGCAATGCAGAGTTCTTAAGGGCTTACCTGTAAGTTCCAAGATGTTACCAGATACTTTGCTAGACCTTTTTACTTTTTCATTTGTGTATACTACTCTTTTTTATTTGTGTATACTAAGTATCATCCGTACGTTACAGAATCAGTAGCAAGGAATTACAGATCCAAGTGGGATTTAAGGTAGCGCCGCGGCGGTTCCATGAACAACGAGCCTCGTGCGCCACCTGCCGCACATATTTGAAATTACAGCAGACCAGCAGGGGGATTTGCAAATAATCCAGGGCATGAATGAACATAAGAGAGCAGGAGTTGTATCCAGCCYTTCTAATTACAGAGTTATTGTCTTAAAGCTCAAGGGAGAAAAACATAAGTATTCTTATTTCTGAGACCAYCCTTGTATGCCCTTGTAGGGAGGGAAAAAAGCAGGCGTACAACCTGTTATATAAAAGCTTTGAAATTTGTAGAGAAGGTGAAATAGTGACAACAGCAGGATGCATTGTGCTTTAATGCTGACATACAGTCTTTATTTTTGCTTTTAATTGTCTGGAATTTTTTTCTAGAAAAATCTCCAGTTTTATATTTGAGATTTTTTAAAGTCTTCATTTTGGGCTTTGTTTTTGCAGCCAAAATTGTGCTTGTAATTCTTCCATTCTGCCTATATGTACACGCTTTGAATAGGAATTGCATTGCATCTTATGGGRTTGTCCTAGTTGTTTTGTTTCCATCAGATGCTGTAATTCAGAAAGGTTCCTTTATATGTGCATAGCTGTTTATAAAATAGAATTTTAGCTTGATCATAAAACAGAACTTGTATGCTTTCCTGCTGTGCCTCTCCTGTCTGTCAATYTATGATTTCTGTTGGGTGATGCACTTTGGGCTCTGATRACCTCTTCATGAACAGTGACGAAAYGAATCTGTTCTTCACTAATACAGTAAAGTTTTGGCTTTTACTTTTAACCAGTGAAATGATGAACAAGAGCTGCTCAAATTATGAAGGACAGTCCAAACTTGGATTAACCTCTTCTTAATTTGAAATGGCATTGAAGTTGTTCAGTTGAAGAGATGATAGCAGAGACATCTTGGTTCTTGCCTTTGATCTTTTCAAATAAAACTTCGTTTTCTGGGTGAAGTACAGATAAGCTTGCTTTTCCATGGGGCCTAAGTTAACCTCTTTGAAAAACAATATCTAGTGAAGGAGGTGTTCAAACCAATGCTGTTGCTTTTGCTGTCACCTGTGATATTTTAACGTCAAAGATGCACAAAGATCTCTTTCTCGTTATGTTTTAGGCATGGCTGGAGCTATTCACTTCCTGTCAGATATTTCGGTACCGGAGACTTCCCAGTTTCCAGCATTTGAACTTAGACCTCAAAAGAGGGAAAACAAAGTGGAACAGGACGGCTAAAACCATCATTTTGAAAGGAAACTGAAACCAAAAGAGATGAGACTGTTTAGTGCCTCTGATAATGAACCAACTCGATGCTGAACCGACAGATGGATAAAGCCCTTTTCTCACCTCTCCTGTCCCAAAGGACCATGAAGTCATTAGAGCATGAACAGGAGAAGCCACATTTAAGTTCTGTTAAATTGACACCTTCAGATGGAGGACCAGAGAAGTCAAGTTATGAACTTACTCTTTTCTGTTGTATTTGTCTTCTTCAGGTCTTTGCCATGCTCTGCACGTTTATTGGTGTTGTGTGTTGATCCGAGTCTTTTGTCGTTAGCAAAAAGCTGGTCTCTGTGAACCTCTGTCCTGTACCTTCGTGCATGACTCACAAGAGCAGTGTTGCTTTCTGCAGCCTGCTTACCTGCACAGAGAGTTCATTGCAGGAYGGTGCCCAGCTTCACTGGTGAGCTGGCCGCTCTTAAAAGAGATGAAAAATGTTTCTATGTTCCTTTCCCCCACACTTTTTCTCCATATTCCTTGCAAACTAAGATGGTGAAGATCAGCCTGTTTTGATTAAGAGGTATGAGGCCATCTCTGTTTTCAGAAACCTAGCAAGTTTGAAAGGAGCTGACTTGTCTTTTGCTGCTGTTGTGGGAGGCTTCTTTGAAAGTCTGAAAGAGAGGCTCTCTTTGATACAGGAGGATAGTGTTAGGTGCTTATGACAGGGTGGAAATGCTTCTCCCACCACTGTAAAGCCCTCATCYTATGCCATGGGCTTAAACTGCAGGTGGAGACACTCGGACTAACCTCCGTAAGCCACCAACAGCAGAGCCTGGACAGYATAACTGCTTCTCTTTTCCTGGACCTGGATTTGGAATAAACCTGTCCTGCAGCATCTCATATATGGATGAGCAAGGGAGGGCACCAGGGCAAGCTTCTCATGCATGTAGYTCAGGATGGTTGTTACTTTGGAACCAAGGTGGTTATTTGTTCTGGACCCTCCCCTCCCATGGAGTAGTACAGGAGTGATAAATACCAGCTGCTCATGGAGGCTGCGGAGGATTATTGAGCAATATGAAGGCATTGCTAGCAGCTGTGATTGAAGTATATTTTGTCTTAAAATACACACAGAGAAAGCCCTTTTCTCATCATTTTAACTGCTGCTAGTATCATGCTTCCCCCTGTAATGTAGTGGGGTTATGAAATACTAGACCTGCCTTGAGGTGCTCCTGCATATCAGGCCACTGGTTTGGGAGAAGTGGGATGTACTCCAAGTACACTGAGCAAGTTAGTGTGTCCAGGTAGTACCAAAGTGTAGCACACTCTCAGTCACTCAGGCTCTCTGGTCATCTTGCCCCAGGTCTCCCTGACCTTTGCCATTGCAGGTGCTGATTTTAATTGGTATCTTCTGTCAGCTATCTTCTGTTACAGATGGCAAAGTTTGACCTTTTGGCCATTCATTGAGCTATCTGATCTATAGGCCTGACCTATCTGCTGAGCGCCAGTGTCTGTGGTCAGGCTTAGAGATGCATTGTTGTTCCTGCATAAATCCTTGATTTCTCCCATTGAAGGTGACTTCCCTGAGTGTGTTACAGTGTGTATTGCCAAATCCGTTGGGATGTTGTTAATTTCCCCATTCAGTTCTGTTGGACAATAGCAGCAGTGTCAGAGCAGTCACAGTGTAGCAGCTCCTATACTGGTTTGTCAGGAAGGATTAAAACATGGGAGCAGCAAGAGAGACTTTTCCACCCCTCTGGCAAAGGGCAGAGAGTGAGGTGGCAGCAACAAACTTCAGCTGCATCTCTACAGCCAGGGATGGGGTAAAATGCTGAAAGGCACTGGGAAAGGAATGCTGCATGGCAGGCAGCTGGGCTGAAGCAAACAGGAGCAGAGGAGCAGATAGTGAGGAATGCAGGAAGTAATTAATGTGAGGGATCAGTGAGGAACAGGAAGAGCTGATCACGGAGGCAATGTACAACGTACCAGTAGAGACCATCTCGATGAGATTCCTCCATGCCAAGAATGCCAAGGGCTAACTGTTTCTCTCTWCAGCCTTCGGATCCCTGGTCCTGCCTGTAGATAAGCCAATAATGCACTTGCCCAGGGTGAAGTCTCAGAAATGCTAACAAAGGAGGTAGATCCCAGCTCTGATCCTGTTTCACAGGTGTGTTAAGAGAGAAAGGGCTCACCACGTTTACAGGAACTACYTGCGAACAGACAGAAGCCACTGGCCTTCCAGGCAAATCCCAAGCCTGTGTTGGACAGACTGCTTAACTAGGGTTAGCTGACAGGTTTTTTCATGCAGTGATTATATTTATATAGGGCTTGGCCACTGTGCTTGGAATAGCTCCTGTGGGAGGTGATTTTGGCTGGCTGGAGCCTAAAGGGAATTAAAAAACCTGCTAGTTGTAAAACTACATAGGTATAATCACACTCAGAGCAGCTTAATGCAGATCCCCAAGATGAYAGAGTGTACCTGTCAAAATCAGCAAGTCAGCTACCCGCTCTTTCTGCACCACAGCCAGCCTTCTGCCATGGTGGGGCCTGGCACCATCTATCTGTGCAGAATTCTCTCAGAATTAAGACTGGAAATGTATGGAGGTGGGGAGTGTCTTGACGGTGCATCTGCTTCATCTCCCTGCTGTGACTTTCCCCCTGGCACCTCCTTTCTGTTCATCACAGCGTTGTGATACCTAGGTGGCCCATTAAGAAAAAGATACAGTGTGAAGGTGAAAAAGTGCATTTCATCAAGGCATTGTCCTCAGAAATGACATCAAACTACAAATGTAGAAAATGTCTTAATATTCCCTGGTTTGCTTAGTCYGTGTGTAATAGTCCATCTGTTGCAAAAAGCAGTAGTGTTAAAAAAGGAAATGCTCTTTGAGCAGAAAAAGAGGAAAAAAAATGCTGATGTTTTGTTCTTTGTCTTTATTAGTAAAGATCAAGCTATGTGGTGGTAATTCGTGTGAGTCTGGTTTTTTTCTTCACTATGGCTCTTCTTCCTTCCCTCCAGCACTGGTGATAGCTGTCCCACTGATCTGACTGCTGAGCTGATTCCCCATCTCAKAGTCCTGCAGGATGAAACACGTGCYAGAAAAAGGGCAGATTGCTTTTTTGTAACCTTTACATTTCACTAGCACTGCAGGAGGTGCCTTTCCTGCTGCYGCTCCCAAGATTTTTAGTCTGTTGTTTAGTGCAAAACACTGCATTCCTTTGTGGCCACACAGATCCCGTTGAAGTTTGCAGCTAAAGCCTCACTCAGGATGAGCTGGTTTTTAAAACACATGTATGAAATCTCTGTCCAGCTGACYAACAGCTGTTTTCCAGCTTTGAGGAAGTTCAAAATGTTCCTCTAGCTAGGCTTCAACAGAAAGAAGTGCCAAGCATGCTGCAAGCAAGGGGCAGTATTTCTGTTTCACAAAGCCCCTTGTGCCACTCGTGGCCATCTTGGCCACTAACAGAAACAGCTGCTTTATTAAAATTCAGAGCACTGGTTCTGATATGTAGATAATCTGTACAAATTCAGGTATAGGCAGATAACTGCGTTGGGGATTTTCCAGCACAACAGATCTCCATAACATCTAAATAGCATATGCCACATACATGGGAAGAAGTACATGTGCTGTGTGTCATCTCACAGCTAGGCAGTACCATGCTGCCTCAGCCCTGCCCAGCAGGGTGTTTGATGCAGCAGCCTTTCCTGGTGAAAATATTCCCCTTTTTCGCATTGGTTTCCATTGGTTTCATGTTGATTCACAGTCAGGGCCAGCACAATTTGTGCGCAGGGACCTGACTTTAAACCACTGCGTCTCCTTGACATCTGCAAGTGGACTGCTGTAAATCCAGCTTGCAGCTATTAGATAAGATAGGTTTAGGCAGCAGGAGAGAAACAGAGATAAGAGGTACATCTAGCCTTGTGACCTCTCTCACTGCATAAAGCTAAAATAACAGATCTATGCAGGAAGGCAGGGCTGCTTGTCACTGTTCCCTCTGCTTTCTCTGCTGTACCCTTTCCCATGCAGCACAAGGCAGCTTGGAACAGTGGCTGCCAGTTGCACCTCTCATCTTTAATTGCTTTATTATCTAGCAGTWGCTTTGTGAAAGCTGTCGTATGCTGGATCTTCCCCTGCATGGTGCCTCTGTAGTCATTTCCCTGCCAAACAGTACAAACTGTAAGGCAGCTCCTCTCCCGGTGACAGGGCATCAGAGGGGAGGGCTCCCACAGCCACAGGGCCTACAAAGGCATCCTGGCTCACCTACTCAATTAGCAGTGTTAGATCACAAAAAGAAAAAAACAAAGCAAATAGACGTCACTATCTGAAAAAGTGTTACAGTTTCGTGGTTGACCTGTCTGCCAAAAATGGACGTTTTGGATATAAGCATATAAAGCTAACCTTTCTAAGGTTTTGGGTATTTTTAAAGTAGGAAATAAAGAATACCTCCTTCTTCACATGATCTGAATACCTTTTTAGACAATGTAGTCCCAGCTGTTTGTTGTTACAGCAGTGTAAGCTGTCACAGGGACTCCAAAGGGAAAAAAAAATAAAAACATCCACAAACCGTAAGAAGTTGTCACACTATCCCTTCCCTGCCTCATCAGTGAGGCTCAAAATCTCTCATATTAGAGGACACAGCTGCTGCACCCACAGCATCACCGCTGATAAAGCAACAACCCCCCATGGTGAAATTCACGTTAGCAAAGCTGCAGCAGCTGGCACATCCTGGGGCAYCACCACTGCCAAAGAAAATCCTGTTGGAATTGGCAAGGCAACTAGGAAGTCATGTAAACAATTTTCAAGTCATGCATACGGATGCCCATGCAGGCATGTTGAGTTTTCAAGAAAAGACCAAGCCAAGTTTGCTAGCAGAGGTAGTGTCTTCATCAACACTAGGAAATAAACCAGCCAGACTTCAGGAAAACTTCACCTGAAGTTGAATTTCCATGTACAAAAGCTTCTATTCAATGTGTCCAGGACAATGCCAGCTGTCATTGATACATTTCATAATATAAAATAATTTAACAACATCTAAACAGGCGGTCTGTTTCTATTTCTATTGACAGAAAAAGGTTGGATTTGCTTTTAAAAAATTACATTCTGTAAATAAACATGACTATACTCAATGACATAGCCAGCTTTTACACTTCAAGTGCACAGTAATTTAGAAAATATACAGTTGTGATGTGCAAACGGACCTAGTATTCATATATAAAATGTACTTTTTTGTTATCTGAAGTGTCCCCCAAGCTTGGACGGCCCACAATTTGCTTTGTCCCTTATTATGATGCACAGTAAGGGAAAGCCTTTGTTAAAACTTCACAGTAAGGGAAAACTTTGTTAAAACAGGTACGCAGGAATGTACTCCTCCAGAGCTAGCTCTGCTTCAGATGGGTACTAACTCCACCAGAAGAAACAAAGGCCCCTACAAGTTCTGCTTTTAGATACTCTGAGTTAGACACTCAGAGCAAAAGGGATGTTCTGCAAATCCAGCTCAACACCTAGAAACAAAATCTCAGCAGCCACTGGCATGGAACCAGAAACAGCGCAATAAAGCTTTGGCTCCTGTGCAACACAGGTCTTCAGATCATCCCAAAGCACCTCAGTGACCTCTGTGCCCCAGCTGGCATGACACAGGAGCTTTCATCTGGTACCCAAAAGAACACACTGGACTCCTAACCCTCAGCTATGCTGTTTCTGCAGGTCCTTCAGCAGCAGGAGGCAGTGGCATCTTTCTGTCACTGTTTGGTGACATAACTGAATGCACAAAGGGAGAAAGTCCCATCAGTCAAAGTCATGTTTCAGAGCAGCTTCACATTTTTGCTAGACACAGATGGGTATGAGAGGCCTGACGGGCAAAGGGGCTCTGTTTTCATTTGTGGTCACTCAGAGGGTTGGCCATGCACTCACAACAAAATGCACGAAGAGCAAACAGACACTCAAAGCCAAGCATCAGGTCCAAAAATGCTATTACGAGCCTGTCCCAAAAAGTCATTTCTCTGACCTAGAGAGGAAAGCAGATTTAGAGACCTGTCACCTGAAGATGATAGCTTTACTTGGGTACTCTTTGTGACAGCAGTAAAACTGTATTGAAAGATATTTCTCAGGGACTAAACTCCCATCAGTATCACAGAAGAGTAACTCCCTTCTTCTAAATATTTTCCAATTTAGGGAAGAAAACTTCTGTATTTCAGCATTTCTAACTGTTCTGTCAAGATGCAAGTAGCTCTGAGGCTGTAACACCTCTGTCTTGTGCCAACACTCAAGTAATTTTCTGTTTCATACAATCTCAGTGCTGGCAAAACAAGGGGAGCCAAGATGGCAGAGTCCAGGTGATGGACAAGAAACCCTCAAGTCCCAGTCCTTAATTTTTGGATGAATCATTTCAAGTAACAACTCCCTCTTTTCTATGGCACTTGGCAGAGCCCTTGCCATGACTCAACCGTGCTGGTATTCCAGTCACAGTGACTTTATCACACCATCCTTCTGTTATATATCATAACTAAATTGTAAAAGAAAAAGATGGTAGTCACAATTTCTGGTAAAATCATTGCCCTGCTGCTTCTATCTTTATCCTCTTTCTCTTGTTATTTCCCTTTGATGAGGGCATTTCTGCTGTGAGGTCTTAGGAGGCTGCACATCACTCTAGGGTCACAAGAGCTACTGTGAGTAACCTGCCACAATACATTTAAAACCTTGACTGAAATGAACAATAAATAAAGAGAAAGACATAAAGGTTTTAATTATAGGTTTCCATTAAAAGCATTACAAAGACAGCTTCTCTCATTTTGAAGACAAAGAAAAAATCCACTTCTACTAAAAAACAAAAGAAAAAAAAATTTAAAATCACCCCTTTAAAAGTAACTTCAATAAGGAAAGGTGGGGAAGGGGAGAGGACTTGGAGAACTAGCAAGTGTTCAAAAGGGCATGTGCCCTCCATCTTGGTCATTTTGCAATTGCACCTTCTTCTCACACAGTCAGGTCAGAGAGCCAGAGTCCTCACGTGGAGGATTTCACCACCTGCTCATASGGGGGAGGTGGTGTGTTGCAATAGGAAGGTGGGGGTGGGTAAACTGGGTTTCCTTGTGGGGAATTGGGCTGGACGTGAAAAGCCATAGCCATGGGATTCATCACAGGTCCGCCTGGATCTGTGTAATACGGCACTCCAGGTTGTTGTGACCCTGAAAGAAAGAAAAGGAGAGAAAAGGTATCAGCAACAGCAGGAGCATCAGGCTGTGCTCTCCCAGGGCCTGTGCTCTGYACACTCAGACAAGGTTTTTCAAAGTGTTCATCAGAGCAAAGACAAGGCGTATCTTCCTCCCTCYCAGAAAACACCCAGACTGCCAGGAMTGCATTCAATTSTTCAGCTATCATCAAAAAGTTTCAATTTTATGTCCAATGGAAATCACGTAGTGAAACAAAGGGCACCACTGCCCCAAGCCACTACCATTTGAAAGGAAAAACAGCGAGCTCTGTTCAGTTCCCCTGACAGAAAAGCTTCTCTGTCTTCGAGACAGAGGAGAGATGTGGGATCCCTGATGCACAAAGGAGTCTGTATTGTGGCCCTGACTCAGGTGTCAAATCTTACAAAAGGACTTCACAGATTAGTTTGAGGTGTCCTGGATCTGCTGATAAGCCACAGTGCAGCTCAGATGGGAAATCTGCCTCCTAGGCATGATACAGCTTGGAGGTGAACCTGCATGAAGCAAAGAGCCMAGTTGTAGCCAGTTATTGCTGGCTGACACAATGAGACAAGATTGCTCTGCACAGATTGAACTTAGAGAGGTGACATCAGAGCCTGCAGGGACAAGGAGAGGAAATGTATGGCCAAACAAAAAATTCCTTGGCTATGACACATAAGGTATAACAGCGATTGCTGCCATAAGAACAAAGCTGGTGTGCAACCCTCCTCAGATATCAGTGGGTGGTGGAAGATGACTTAATGCAACTGAAGTCAMAGACTACCTCAAGATGTAAGGTTGTTTTTGTCTCTTCCTCTGTCTGTTTAAATAAAGATGAACTGGGAAAAAAGTAATGACCGAGCAACAAGTTTTCTTCTTCTGGTGCCAGTTTGTGTTTCCTATAATGACACACTGCTTCTAAGGGATTTTCCCTTTCCATTCTCCCAGTCAGGCCCCCAGAAAAGCACTCCCAKCAGGTGCTGCTGCTATCTCTGCAAGGAAGGAGGGAGGCAGACAGTGAGCCACGTTTGGAGGGCTCCACCTCAACAGAGAATTGGCCACTGGTACAAAACCTGGCAACTAGTGGAAAATGGGGACTTGCTTGACTACTAATTCTCAATGGTTTTGCCATTGAATATTTCTAGAATAGAAGAAAAACTAAATATGAAAAAATAAAATAAATTGTGGGGTTAGTTCAGAGCCCAAAGTTTTAAGTAACAGTGTGGAAGCAGGTGCCATAAGAAGATCATTAAAGAGCTTGTGCTTATTCCATATTTGCCCACAATTTAAGCTCCATGAAGCACCATGAAAGAGTAAAACTGTGCTCTAAATTTAAATCTGGTGTTTAYCGATCCAGCCGAAGTCACTCCCTGTTTCATATAAACTCAAGACTATTTTTCAATCTTAAAAATATTAGTCTAGTTGGATTGGCTGCCTCTTCAGCTGAAAAATACTCTGCATTAAGTCAAGGAGAAAAACTGATGCAGAATGGGAGGCCCCCCAAAAAAAAACACTTAGGATTTAAACAAGAAGGGTGAATAAAGTGACAGTTTATGTCTGTAACATCTTTTTAACCATTYAGACCCAGGATAGTTCCCAACTGGAACTATTTAACAGAGGGAAAAAAATTACAAAATTAGATAGCAATTTTGCCAGAGGAGACCTCACTAGGTAGGTCTCCTGATACTCACATTTATTATTTACCAGAGAGACAGCAATCAGACTAACAAGGGGGAAAAGACCGCTTTGCCACAGAAAGACTGCAGCACAGAACACTGAAGGCAAATCAAAAAGAAAATACTTGCAAGATGGCAAGACTGTAAAAGAAAATGCTAGGCTTTCCTTCATCTCTGCCAGATGCTATCAATTGTATTTAAAACTCCTTCTTCTTGTGACTTAAATTTGGACACCTATCATTCTGTCTACACTGCAAAGGGAAAGCTTGCTAGCCACCTACACAGCTGGAAAGGTATTAGGAGCCAAAACAGAACTGAAAGTCATGTCATCCCATGTTTCAAAAATGCTTCTGTAACTGCAGCTGAATTATGCTGCTGGAAAGGCTGAAGGCATCACTCACTGCAGGAGGTGGCTGYATGCTTAAGTGCAGTGCAATCCCTTGTACAAACCCCATATATTCCAAAAACCAATGAAACAAAAGTTCATAACCCACCCTTCAGAAGTGTTTTGGCTGAAGTAAGAAACCAGTGAAACTTGTATGAGTCTCTGACCTGATGCAGTGTTGACTGGTTGTCTGGTGTAAGACACGTTAAAAGTAGGTTCTTCTACTAATGGAGGAGGGTACATCCGCCTTCGGATAAAGAAACCAGCTCCACAACAGAACAAAACTCCCATCATCAAAAGGAACCTAGGCAAAAAGAAGAGGGAAGTCAAGCTCTGCACATTCAGGCAGTATTTAAATCCAGACTGTTCACTGAGAATACATCAACCTACAGATTGAAAGTAGGTCTGTCATTTGGGATAGCACTCATAGTGCACTTATGAATATATTATGGAAGTCTTCAGTGATTAGTACTACTGTAAATGTTTTCTGGCATGTAAAACACAAACTCGAAGGTAAAACACACTTGACCTTTCCAAAAGTTCAGGTTCATACCTGACTTTGGCCACTGGGATGCTGAACTGAAATTCTGGGTCAGTACAGTTTCAAACTGCACGTCTAGGGTGCACGCCCCAGGCTTACAACATCTAGGCTGCTCAGGAAGTTTGTGGGGGACAGAAAACACTATTCTGCAATTGTCATTAAAAGAATCTTAGATGTTCTTAAATTAACTCAACATTTTAATCTTGTGTCCCATGGGCAATATGGTAGCTCGCACTTAAGCTCAAGCCAGAAGACTGAAGCATTCAGTACCAATGGTGACAAACTTTGCTTTGTGCTTCCCAGGTGGGACATTACATTCTCAATACAAAAGACATAATTCAGCTACAGTTCTTCTTCTCTTAGCTCCTTTTCCAAATTAAATTGTCCTCATCATTCGCTTGCCCTGGTGCTGTGGAAACAGGAATGTGCAGCAAGGGCACATCAGACGTTGCTCTTCAGACAGCAGCTTTCACTGTGTTGCCTTATTCAGTTATCAGACACTCAGTGACTCACACAAGCTCTTGTAAATATGGATGGCTTTACTGCCTGTAATTGCCATCTTGTTTCATGGTCTTTTACTGGAAGACAATGACAACTGCGCTTTTTGGAAAGGAAGGAAGTTGGCCAGAGGAAAGCCTACACACCATGCTCATCTCTGGAGAATCCCTGGGTGCCTGAGAAGAAGTGTGGCACAGCATGGCAGCAAGARTTATTTCATGCAAAAGCTCAAACTCTGTTCTTGTTTCCACATTAGAAATGAGAGCAGAAGGAGGCTCTTTTTCCCTGAGCCAAGATTAATACATTCTCCTTTGGCAGTGTTCCTGCAAAGGATTTTTTTCTGAACAGAAAAACAGAGATTTACGACGTCACCCCAGGGATTGAGATAGAGAGCTCTTCACTTATATCAGTAAGGATGGTACACTGAAATCCCACAGTCAGCTTTGGGAAATCTCTGTATTATAGTATATTCAGGCTTCTKTTTTTCACTGTTTGTTTGTTTCAATTTTGAAGGCTTTTTTGTTAATCAGTCTTCAAATTCCACATTAAAATGCTCRAAATCAGGTCTTCCAGGAGAGCATTTACTTTCTCCCTGCTGTAATGAGAAGGTTTTATTCAGGTGCTTTCTTAAATTCGACTCCAAAAGGAATTTACCTTATTTTTTCATTATGCCTATAACAGTGATTAGTTTAAGCTTTATCCAGATTACTGAGCTGCTGGTTTCACCAGCTCAATCTTTGTGCTTTCTTTTCCTGTCATCTCCAGTGCAATCCTCATAGTCATAAATGTACTTCTCTTTTTAACTGAAGCCTCAATTCAGCTGGCAAGAATGTATTAAATAAACCCCACCTAAAAGCACAGTCCTCCTTATATGATCCACTTYTAAAATGGAGTGCCCAACAAGAATGGGTGAACGCTGCTGCCTGGTAGCTGGGACAGGCATAAAGAATTCAGCAATTTTGGATAAAAGTGGAACCGCTGCTTGTACAAAGCAGCAAGATGCAGAAGTAGGAAAGGTAAATCTGATACAAATCACCTCTTTTTTTCAGTGTTTTCGTACTACATCAGGAGAATTTTACAAGAAAAAAATCAAAGTCCTTGCATTTCTATRTACACATAGACCTTACTGCACACTTGCACCCACTGTACTCTAAAATACCAGGGCTGCCAATACCCTGATTTAAGTCCAACAAACAAGACAAGGACAAACATAAAATTCCCAAATGCCCTGGACCTACCAAAAATACCATAGTCGCTGGATAGAGAGAGCTCTTACACAGCATCTTGAACCACAGCAATCCTCATAGGAGCGACATCTGCAGGGCAAAAAAGAGACAGGAGTGTTAGAGGAGTGGCTGCCACTCAGATTAAAAKGGCATCCCCAACCCTGACACCATTTGCACCCCTGATCGAAGCGTTATTTTAAGATACCCTTGGCTGGATAAAGCTGTCAATCATATACATGGCASAGCTCTATCTCTAAGGYTTCCWATTCAGGAACTTTCTGCAYGTTATTGAAAAYACCTTCCTCTATACCTRATCTCAAACCACCTCAAAATGACCRAATGTGATGTTCAATTCTGTATTAAAAAGGACAAGTTATAAAGAAAACCAGTATTACTGTATTTTTTTCCACAGTAAATGAACACTGCAGAGCTCCAACAGATGTTTGGAGTTTTATTCACTGGAACAGACAAGAATTGCCAGAACAGAACTGCCAGATCACCCTTTCTTTGAAGATCAGCAGCTTCTAAGCAGAGAAACCACTGAGTGCAGAGAAAACTTCAATTGTACTGTTATTTGCAAATTTTGTGCCTTTTTTTGCTTCTCAGAAGTTGCATTGGACTGCAACTGCCAACAACTCCCATTCTTAAAGCAGCCTTTACTCTGAAAAACCCCACACTTTAAATTAGTATTTCACATGCATAGAACAATTTTAAAGGTGTTACAGCACCCATCATTGTAAGCACAAGGTACTTCACTAAAAGCAAGGACATACATCAAGGGCAACTTCTGAACAATGCCTGTGGTAACTCCCATTTCCCACACCAATGAAACATATTTAGTAAGGAAAAAGACCAAAGCAACACAGAATCTGTGGTATGTTACAGACCTACATGAAACTGAGATGATTAGCATATCCACCTACAAACAGAAAAGAGGTAACCACAAATCGATCGATCTTTTAAGGGTGTTCACATCTGTGTGCAGAATGTATGTATTTATTTAAACATCTGATCTTGGACAGTTTGCTCAACCTCATGASTGTGCTCCCATATTTGTATGCAAACTAAAAACATGTCAATTGAATAACTGCACAGACAATTACACATTTACATGCTCAATTAACGAGGCTTCACTCACAAAACACATTGTCACATAGGCTTCAGCCTCTAACTGGGGCCGGAGGAGGATGTTCTATGAATACATAATCAGTTGTTTTGCAAGTGAAAACAGTTACATGCTCTTCTGATGAGGATAAGGAGGAGGATTTATTTAAGCAAGCTGGAGGATCTGACATGACCATCATGGCAAGGTTCACAAACAGACTCAGGCACCCAGTTTGTGACTCAGGCCGCGGAAGTTGCCAAAAGACATTTTGCTGTCACTGAGCCTGAAAGTGACCCATCTGCAATCTTCCTTCTTTAAAGCTTCCCAGGAACCTAACAACTGCTCATACTCAAAGGTACCAGGCCTCACACAACTACTAAGACTTAGCAAGTCACCATTACCTTCAGTCCCATTGAGACCAAGAAATTAAGCACTCCTCCAATGCTCCCACAGTGAGTCAATCTAACAGGAGCTTTCAAGACATATGTTAAAGTCAAGGACAGATCCAAGCTCCTTGCAAAATGGGCTGGAAGCTGCTGCCTTCTGTTAAACCAGTGGTCATGATACCCTTTTGCTCTTCAACATGCCTTTGGTTGGAGCACTTYACCCATGGTGATGGGCACTTGCCCCCTTGGCCGATGCTGCACAGCATAGATTTTGTAGGGCCGGAAGAGCAGAGAAGAGGCAGAGCCCATAAATTTAGAAGCCSTTCTTGAGGCCATTAGGACAAAAAKAAAAAGGATTTTAGGAATGTGAGCAGTCTTTATCTCKGCCTCCACACACCTACATCTGACTGCACACAAGATGGGGAGTGGAGGCACCATTTATTTCCGAAGACTCCAAGAGCTTCACCTGTAATAAACTAAAACAGAGAAGGCACAGAAGCTGCACACAGACCTCCCCCATGCCCACCCCTGCCTTGCTTATTTTGCATCTGTTTTTCAAGAGCCAGAAGAGATGGGAAGTAGCTGTTTTAAAATACATAATTATGGTCATTCAAACCACCAAAATTAAAGGAGCACCTGTAGAGGACTATGGTACCCGAATCTACTTTTTATCTTTGAGTTATCTAGGTTACGAGTCAGCACCATTTTTAAAATCTCAATGGYTTAGCTTGTATTCCTGCAAAAGAAAGCTAAAGCACCATCTGGAAGTAAGAAAGACTACACTGCTGAATATTTATGAAGCTCCTGAGACCACTAACTGACAAACAAACAGGTCATCAAAGGAAGTTTCAGATGACTGCACTTTCAAATGGCTGAAAACAATAATGCAAAGGATGGAGGAGTCTCTCATTGTGGCTCCAATTCCTGGCAGTCAGAAAGCTTTCTGAGCCAATTCATCCATCCAAGGCTGAGCACTGCATTTGCTGGGTGGACCTATGAAGTTAAACCAAGTACCACAACTCAGAGGGAAATCCCTTTGAGATCTGACACTGGGTTTTTTTTCACTTTTTACCCATAAAACCAAAAAGGTGCTTTATTTTGTGTGCATGTAAGAATGGATACATGTACCCATAATGTAGGAGCCTGGAATCAAGGATGATGCTGCAATAACAACCTGCTGCTTGTATTCCCCACCACTTGATTGCAGCACCAAAAAGAACTGGAAGAACAAACATTCCTTGTGCTGATACTGCCATCAGGCTACAGCAAAAGCTCTGCTGATCAAAAACAACACAACCCCTGGAAATATCAATCCAAATTACACGACAATTAACTTACTTACAAAAGCCAGATTTATTAGCTGACAAAAGACGACAACAAAATCAGCTTATTAATGGAGTAGCATACAACCTTAAGTATAATCAGTCTTTGATGTACTATCTCTCCCTGCCTCATGGCAAATCACAGTAGAATTAAGATTTTCGTTCATTAAAAAAAAACAAACCAAAAAAAATAATTAAGCATACATGCATCTATTTATTGAATWGGTATGCATTTACTTTAAACTGCACCCATGTTTTGGCTCTGCTTTACAGGGAAGGACCAGTTGTGCCCAATGCCAGTTAAAGTAGAATGAGCCTTACTATTTAGCAGAGGTACACTGAGTCCATCTCCAGAAGACTTTTCTGAAGTCAATTTCCCTCTTTCACAGAGCAGTGATGAYCCCTAGAACTACACTTCCCTAGGGCAATGCTCATTTCATTGATCAAAAGTTAACCCATGACACAGGGTAAGATATAATTAGTGGCTTTGCTAATCTACAACTTCACCAAGAATACAGTCTCTCTTTGGAAAACTGCCTSCAATGTGATTTATGATTTAGAAGATACATCTTTTCATTCATAGTTGAGTGGAGTGAAAAGACTGTATCTGCAYGTCCCAGGTCTTGAACTGCTGGCACACCAAGGAACTGCTGTGTCACAGATCAAAGTTGCACAGTGTGTCAGATCACAAGGACAAGGTTTTTCTCTGGGTTCACACTYAAATCATGGCGCTTAACTTTCTTCCATGACCTAAACTGTACAAACAACTATAACCCTTTACTTGCAAGTATTCTGTGGATAATACTTGCTCAATTAAATGGTCCAACAGCTCTTCTTCAATTATACCTCTATCTACACAGTTRAACAGGTCCCTTCTTAGTAGAGCTGCTGCAGCAAAGAGATGCATTCCCTACCACCACCATGTCTTTGATATTCAAGCTGTAGTGTTCTTAAGYTTTTTCTCTAGATGCTTTGCACCATATGGGCTAAAACCTGATTTAGCATTTAAGATGTTTCATTAGTAATGTATTTTGGAGGAGTAAAAACATAAACTGTCAATCGACATGTAGTGGCAGAAACCCTACTGTAGACATGGAGAGGATGAGAGGATGAAACAAAACTACAACCCCACCTCAACAAYCAGATGCAGTAAACTGTTTGATCTCTAACCATTGTTCTAAGACAAGCCTAACCTGAATTCCAAAAAAAAGGTTGCATGCCAGTCATAGGTTAAATGATTGCTGCACATATCTTTAAATTCTGTAATACAAATTGGGATTCACTGAAACACAAGAAGCACTGACAATTTTGGACTGGGGGCAAGAAAATTAAAGGGAGTCAGGGCCTGTGCAAAGGAAAACATAGCAGTAGACCAAAGTAAGAGCAAAAAGAAAATTTTGTGGGGGTTGGTAGGGGCATTAGATGAAGCTAAAGAAGCATCAGATGTGGCCTTAATACTGGCACAGGCAAAAGACCAAAAGGAAAAAGAATTCATAAGAACTGTAAGGGACGAACTCTTGAGACTGGGTCTCCTCCAGGCAGACCCAGTGCTGRGCCATCAAAGTCAGAAGGTTCAGGTCTGCTCCCATTGAACAGATGACAGCAGCCAGCTGAAGTGTGCATATGCATTTACTTGTTCTAGGACAAAAAAAAAATCGAAAATAAAATAAAATAATCTAATTCGCTTGCAACTCAGTTTCCAGGATAAAATGATGCTGAACAAAGAAAAAACAAATAAGCCTTGAAACAAATAGAAAAAACAGGCAATCACCACAAAGCGAGTAGCAGAATCAATTCTGATGAAGCTCTGAGTCGTGGCTGTGCTGTCAATGAGGAGTGATGACACYGAGCTCAACGAGAGCTACACTGATGTGATGTCACTAAGCTACACTGCCACAAGACTGAGACCTAATGGATGAAGAATGAGGAAGATCAACTGAAGATGTATCATRTAATTGAGAGTTATTTTCTATCAAGTTTATTTAATCATTGATTAATTTCAGTTTAATTTCAAGTTTATTTTAACACTGAATAATACACATTCTGCATGTGCATTTCCATCTTTCCATAAAAAGCAGTCTTCAAAGCAAACCCATTGTCTGTACTGCTGTGTAAGGAAGAACACAGATTACTGACTGCAGACAGGGGGAASACCACTGCACGATGGAGGGGTTATCCCAAGGAATCTGTTTTGCTACAGGTGCCCACAGAACCTGTGGGAAATYGAAACACAGAGTCCAACTCTGCTAAGTCCAACTCCCACCTAAGTAACTATTTTTGAGGCCCAAAGGTTTAATCTCTCTCCAGAAAGATGATGCAACACAAAGGCCATATCCTTCCACTGGCATTCACTCAAGTGCCTGAGGAGCAGTGAGACAGGCAAGGTCTTTGGCTGGTGGAGCAGAGTCATAGGCAACATCTGCTTTCCAGCCTTGGTGGTGGAGTTGATTGTGTCTCTTTGGCATGTACATGGCCTAATTCTCAGCAGACACAACTCCACCACAGATATCTGCAGTTACARGTCCTCAGCACCCAGAAGTATCTATCTTCTTACACATAGCAAAGGTGATGTCTCAGCATACACAATAACAGTGTATTCTATGACACAGGTCTGATAAGCAGTGAACACGTAGCTTAATTATAATAAATACAACTGCTTCATAGATTAAYGCAGCTGTGACCTCAGTGCACATCTGTACTTGAGAGTAAAAACACTTCTTCTGGAACCCAGGAGGCCACTAGACAGATAGTTGTCCAGGTGCTTGTAAAATCACACAGCCCTTAATTACATAAGAAAATGTGAGGCAAAAAAAAGGGAAAAGGGCTGTCAGGTCATTTTTTTTCTACAGAGTAGAAACAACAGAGACAGAAAGAGTATTTGCTCAGATTAGATTCCTGTCTGCTTTGACACAATTAAAATCTACAATACARGACACCTGGCTCCTGTCCTTCACAYAGACATGGAAAACAAGAGCAGGCAACAGCTGAAAAAGGGCTTATTTCTCAATTGCTCTTTAGGTGAAGAGCCTATAAACACTAACTCCACGCAGGAACTCTGAAGAATATGGTCAATCCTCCCCCACTTCTGATGGGATGAGAAATATTTGCGCAGCTGCTCCTATCAAATGGATCCTTCTCAATCTTCTGCTACGCAAAGGTTTGCCACAACCCCAGCCCTCTCTTCCCAGATCCCAAGAAGAAAGCCACCCTACAGAGGAACTCTCTTCGTTGTCTGTAAAGTACCACTACATGGTTTTCTGGGCAGCATATATCCATCTAGAAGTTTTGTCTACTCCCCTTGTGGCAGAACCTAACAAGAACTGCAGTGGCTTGGGCTTTGCCCACTAGCAGTATACAGAACCTTAAAAAGCCATTTTTCAACACAGGCTGCAGGCATTTCTTTCACAGAACAAAGCAGAGAAACAGCATAGCTTAAGGCTCTGACAAAAGTAAGACACAGATAATGTGCATAAGTTTGAATTTTCTGGRGGTGGAATTGTAAATTTCTCATATCAACAGGAACAAGGACTTCTAGTTAATCATCAGGCCCCTTATTAAACAGATGATTAGYTCTTCGTATCTCAAGCTGCTCCCAGTGGGCGGGCAGTCCTACTGCATCTTATCCATGCTTTGGGAAATCGTAAGCAGTCTGCTGGCAGGGGGACGATGGATATCCAGGAATTTGCTGTCTGCCTCAATTTAAGATACTAACACATAGTAAACCCTTTTTTTCCTGCACCAAGTCRTTGCATGATTAAATGCAAAGAAGGAGTGGGTAGTAATGGTCAACTGTTAGGTGCCACCAAGTTTTCACAATTTTGATTCGGGGTCTTCCTTCTTGGAAAGGGTTAGAAACTRCAAAATTATTTTGGTATCAGATGCATCTTCATGCTGTCCACTGAAGCTCAAACCAGGTGCAACCCTTCCTGTCCCACTGACAGGAAGCCAGAAGGAATTGATTAYAAACTTCTCATTAGAGTTCTTGCTTGGGATATGGAAGAATTAATGATCTGATGAGTATTTCAAATCAAACACCCTTCGCAGGAAAAACTGAGGTTCATGATGAGTTACAGCTGTGTTTATCACATCCTCTGGAAATGAGAAGGGGATGAAACCGTGTTCTCTGCCCTACCACTGCCATGGGAGAGTCTGATCTCAGAGAAGTACCCCACTACTAGACAGAGGATGCACTCCTTTCCTCTTCCCTCACCTTTCTCAGAATTAGCTGCCTATACCTGGTCCGCCTTCAACTCCAAAATCATTGAGAACTCCAAATCTCAAATTAGGTCCATCACCTAATGTGAGGGCWGAGATATTAAACCCCTCTCTGGGACCCACTCCTAGCAACATGAGTTGGATATTAATTTGGCAGCCTGATTGTACATTAGATAACTGATCCCCTGAAGGAAATTCAAGTTTGTGGTGAGGCATCYAGCTACTGGGTAATTACAGCAGCTGGGACTACAACCTCAGCAGTTTCATCAACATCAAGGTACTCTAATCGCTTATTTGGAGCGAGGAGTGTGCCATCTCAAGGGCACTGACTGTTGAAGCTAGTTGTGACATTTTGTATTGTTGTTGTTTAAGGCCACACAGGACTGAGCAATGATGGTGGGTTTCTGTTGCCTTTTCAYACAGATGGTCTGATAATTACTGCTGTCTTCCTTCATGACACAAACCSTGCACTTACGCTCTTGCATTGAACCACATATGCAAACAGGCCGTTCCTGAGGCTGCTCACTGCAAAACTGGTGGCCCTGGAGGSAATCCAGGTCTCCGTTTCTGCACAGTGCCAGCTATTCAGGGAGCTGGAAGCATGCAAAACTATTACACAGCCTCRATTCTCCCTCCTCCCTGCTGGCTTCAAATCAAATGGAAGGATAAATCAGCAGCTCTATTACTGCCCTAAGCACACACCTGCTGACACTTCATGCGGCTGTAATTGAAATGGAAAGCTAAGTGTACCATCAGGAAAGCCAACTTAATAAAAAACAGTAAACATAMCAGGATGTGGAGAGCAGACAGTAGCTACCATCATGCATCACAYACGGTGTCTGGGTCAGGGTGGTTTCCATGCCTCTTGTACACAAATTGATAAAAGAAACGCCCTCTAACCTATCTGAGTAACAGCAAGAAAAAATCACTTTTTTAATGGTTTCATCTGGGACATTTTGAAGTTTCTTGATAATGCACAGAATTATTACGGACTGACCACCAAGAATATAAGGACTTAGGTTGAAAACCCAGATGAAYATGACTGTGATTAATACAACAAAACTTAATCTGCTCACGACAAGGAGCCCAGGGCTGAACTCAGATGCAGAAAGTCAGTATGTAGGAGCTGAAAGCAGCTGCAGGCTACCAAGGAGACATTTAGAAATCATCATATATACAAGTAGGTGTGATGTTAGGAAAGTCAAACCTCACCTACAATTAGTAGCTGGGAGGGACACCAAGTCCAGCAAGAAGAGCTTCCATCACTACACTGGCAGTGGAATCTCTCTGTGGACAAACCAGAGAGCTGAACACGTCATTTACCTCAAATTCAGCAAGGCTTTCCACACTGTCTCCCTCAAGAATCTCATAACTAAATGCAGACCTTACAGTCTGGATAGGCAGGCAGCTAAGTGGGTTTAAAAAAACCAAAAAAATCCCATGATGAGGCTCAGAGGGCAGAGGATAATGGATCCCCCTCCCTATTGGTGACCACTGACSCAGTGACATCAGCCATTGTATATCTATTGCTGTGGACACATGCCTACCACTCAATATTCAAAAACATTCCTGCTGTTTTATAAACATGCCATGAAGCCTGGCAAGGAGAGGATTAGAAACATGCATCTGGAATTTATCACCTCATTAAAAGTTGCGGTATGATGGTAGCTAACAACGGAAGGAAAAATTAACAGAAAATACCTATGGGATTGATCAGTCATACCAGGAAATATACTTCACCCTGCGAGTGAGGGAGACATTCACAATCATTCCAATCAAACTACTACTCATCACCAAAACATAAGGCAGCCTTCCTTCTCCCGTTCATGCCAAATTTAGAAGTGGAAAAAAACCTGGAGTATCTTTAAGTGCTGCTGGCATCTGMGTACAGGGAAGGTGGTTTTGCAATCTAATGCATTCTGTATGTCAATATTCACATTATTGCCATGGAAGAGAAGTACCTTGACTGTTTCTTCTGTGAACCATAAGCACATCTAGGATATGGCTGAGCTGGCTTACTTAAGTGAGAGTGGGATAAGGATCCTTGTAGAGCACCAGTTGAGTCTCTTGAGACAGTTTTAATTCTGAATCACTTTCCATGCATCCACACAAGGAGATGTATGAWCTAATTCTTTAAGCAAAGTCAGGAAAAACTTGTCCCCCTGCATTTCCAGAGGATAAGAATTAGACTCCAATGGCTAATTCCTTTCTCTGCTTTGTATGTGCTTATTTATTTTTCTAGGTCATGTAAATAAACATTTTGCTGAAGTAGGAGAAAAGTATCRAACTGACAACAGTATCTGGTGACTCAAGCAACAAGGACATGGAGAAACAGTTAATTGGGTTAGGAAAATAAGAGCAGTCTTGGAAGTTCTCTGTATTAATGACAGGAGACCAGCATATGTCTCTCAAATTCTTAGTAAGCTTTCCATATTCACTTCTGGTCTGAAATAAGCTGTATCTTATTTATACAGGAGTGGGAGAAAAATTTGGAAAATTATCAGTTCCTTCATCTTGCCTTAAGAAATGGAATTGCATTTGGAAGAAACACATTTCAATTAAACTTACTGATGATATATACTGAAGGATAGAATAATTATGTCTATTGGAAAAAATATTACAGAAAATACTAATACCATTCAATATTTGGCCAGAGAGATGTATCACTAGTTCTGGAAYAGAGAGCGCCAACCTTTGTCCTAGCTGTTAACACAGAAAGCATAACARACAAGGTTTAAGTAAGTTTGGAACAACATCTCCAACAGATTTTTCTTTTTAAAATTATTATACTGGAAGACAGATTGAATTAAAAACCAAAAAAAAACCTTAAGCTCCAAAAGAATAACAGTCATATAAGTGCAAGTTTTACCCACCCAAATCTAGCTGAATTTYAGAACACTTCTTTTGGCACACTGTTCCTCTGGCTTAGCAGACACATTCTTATCTGTCTTTGGATGGATGAAGTAGAGCCTTTACAGGAAAGATAAATTCAGCTATCTTGCCTTCAAACTTCTGATAAAAAGCAAACTGCCACTTTATGTGACAGTCCACCAGATTTCTATTACTCTGGGTAATTTAAAGAGAGGCAGGTGCCCTCTAGGAGGATGTGCCTACCCTGAAGTGATAAGGCATGTCATGTGCCAGTTCAGGAATACCACAGTCCCAGCATGCCACACTATATTTGTGAAYAGACACAGGACTTGGCATTTATCAGCTGACATGCCAACCTTTTAATTATAATACCAACTGTCTTCACGAAAGTTGTGACATTGTGCCAGTATGGGACTGAAATCCACAGAGAAATCATTTAAAAGGATTGCATTGCTGAGTTTCGTAACTCTCCAAAGATAGTCGTGAGACCMAAGGAGAGACTGCATATTCCAAATGGGTAGAAAAAAGTTCTTTCAGAAAACCAGTGATAGAAAGGAATGGAATCTACTGCAGACGCCTTTAAATATAAATCTAAATATATCTGCTTCATATAGACTGTTGCTACAGAAATTGTAAGATAAAATAAATGTCTTTTCACTACAGCACATCTCAGATCTAGATTTGTACAGCGGAGGCACCCTCAGGACAAAGTTATATATTACACCTTCAGATGATTTAACATGTAACCATATGCTGATGGAGACAATGATATTCATGCCTCCTCCCCCACAATATGCAGAATACTCCCTTCCTCCCCTTTCACCAGTGTTTGCCAAAAACTATACCAAGCTGATTCAACACTAACACAAATGTGCTAAAATGAACAACATCAGTGGGATTAGCAAATTGAATTAACTCAGTGATGGGTCAAACAAATGCTGAAGCAATGGGACTTCACCCTAAGATACTGAGATTGGAGTTGTGCCTCTCCTCCACCATTCAGGTGTGAAAAGACAGTGCAGGAAGGAAGCAGCTGGGGACCCTTGACAACAGGAACTGCGGAAGTAACAAAGTAGGAAAGCCCAGGCACCACAAACATGCACAACCTTCCTATTGCTTTGATGCATGTCTCCTCTAACCCTACTGGGCTCCTCAAATACCCTTTCCCCCCTCATTTCCATATTCCTTCACTTATCACACATTATCTCTCCTCTGACCTTCACTGTCCCCAAATCATTATCATCTATCCTTCGTGCTTCCTCTTGCCCACTTAAACTCACAATCACAACAACAACACTAGCATTAACGTGACACTCATCACCATCAGGACAATCGCTGAGCACACACATCCCACCCCTTTCCCCTTCCTTCTTCCATTTACTGGTACTATTCAGAAGATTGGCAACAACAACACTTCTATGCAATAACTTGGATAACACRGTGCTGCAGTAACTACCACAAACACACACGATGACAAGTGGCAGTCTTCCAATTGGCCTGACAGTGTCCATATACAACAGGATTTTTTTTTTTGTACCCCTTGCTTTTTCAGGATGCTTTTGCATACTCTGTATGTACACAAAAGGTCTGAACCAATACYYAACATCCAAGTACCCACCTCTTGTATTGCCAAGGGAGACAAATGCTATCTGTTAAAGCATGTGGGCAGAAACGTAAGCCAAACTCCAAGGTGATGATGAATAACACATTCCTGAATGTCAAGGTACAATGGGATTTTCATAATTTCCAAACACACCAGCTTCTTTTCCACATTACAGAAAAGCAAAATAAAATGTAGGTGGAACCAAGGTTCTGTTGTTTTTAGCATGCAAAGAAAATGAACCCATTCACATTCCCCCATTTGTTCTGACCAACCATTTGTGAGTAATTCTCAACATTTCAGTCACCTGAAAAAAACAGACAGTGAGTTTTAGGCACAAACACTTCCTAATATCCAGGATCACAGATGATTAAATCATAGTGTTTCATTCTTTCTGTGGGCTTTGTTTCGCAACTGGCTTCCTGGCTGCTTTTTGTCTCAAGCATTTTTCTCCTGCTTCTGGCAGATGAAGTGGAGGTGGAAGAGAAYAGGGAGGGAAGTTCTTGGGTAGCATAAGAATTACAGTAATTTCCCATCTTTCATCCTTCCTTTCCAATCTTCAGAAAGAGCTTGCTCAGGGAACAGAAAGCCTAATGCTCTTCAACCCTGCTTTATTTTTATTTGTTTTAACTTATATTTACAGTTGGTTGCAATTACAAAGTTATACAACCCAGGTACAATGTTTACTATATTTATCTCCTTCCTGCCCTGAAATCCACGTGCAATSTACCTCCCACCTACACATTTCCTCCACTTTTTTGTCGTTGCTGTGGGCAATATGAAAGAAAAAATTGCAGTTAGAGAGCTCTTCAATCAAACACCTACAGGTCATTCATTTGGTTCATACCCATGCCAGATGTGAATGTAAATGTCACTCATCAAAAGGAAAGTTATGCCATGGATAACAAATCAGCTCAACTCTCTAAATTAAACAACAGTATAAGCACAGGTACAAAGTTACTTTCAAAGCATTCTTAGTATTCTGTCTGATTACCTGTCCTTACTCAAAACAAAGGGAGAACTGTCTTCACAGTGCTCTACTTATGTTTCCTTTCAGCATTCTGAAATAAGAGCTATTCAASTGCTTGAGTTTTGTTTTCAGTTGGAAAGGTCACCTGGGATGTGTGACAAAATGAATCYGTACACCTTTTTTAATAAGGGGAAAGGAAAAGAGATGGGTCACAGGGAAGGAGGCATTTGAAAGTTTACTGCATCTTCGTTTTTTAAATTTGAAAACGTCTCAGATAAGTTATAAAAAAAGTGTAATTAGTGAAAGAGAACAGTCTAAGAACCTACAGAATCTAATTCTCTTTTGAAAAAGAAAAGCCATGACTACTCACATATAATATGTAGGATATAATCCTTCAAAGTACCAGCAATGCTTTTTGGCCTCTGTACACTGCAAAGAAAGAAAAATATGGTATTAATATTTACACAGGATAACGTACAGTTATAAACACAAGCTTAGTATATTTATAAATACTGTGACTCTGAGCAGTTAGGAAAGGTTATATTTCCAAAGATTTTACAACCCAGATACACACATCAAGCGGGAAGTCAGTTTATGTAAATGGCAACATGTCCTGCCAGGATTCAGATCCCTCACGCAGGGCTTTGTCTGGGGGGGCCCCACCAGCTTCCCACAGTTYCCGAATAAAGTCAGTACATTTGGAGCAGACCCAGAATCCAGCTGCATGTGTTCCTTGGCAGAACTGCTGCCTTAAAAGACCACAGAAAACTTAAAAGCCTGTGCATGATTGTAGTCCCTTACGAGACCTCCAAGGCACAAGCAATTTAATGAYACTATGCATATGACTACACAGTAAACTCAACAGTTATAGGGAATTATTCATCTTTCAGGAAGTGGGTGACATGAGGAACCAGRATTAGGAAGGAGCAGAATGGAGAAACATCCATCCCACCTCCTCTTCCTACAGCTTGGAAAAGTCTCAAGTGTTCATGAAGTAGGGGGTAAAGGAAACTGCTTTCTGCAGCCCAGGGGTATTTTTCTCTTTTGCAGATTGCCAGCATATCCCTGTTAAAGGATGGCAACAGGCATTTTCTCAGAATGTGTGTGCCGGCGACATGGGAAACGCTCATCGTTACAGGCACTGCCAGAGCACAGGCGGCARCTCAGAACAATAGCAGCCCCTAAAAAAGCAAACCAAGATGTCAAGACCAAACTCTACACAACACACAAAATATTTCTGTGTATCCCACTGACATCACTAGCACAAAATGCCATCTTCACTGCACACACAGCTCCAGGAGCTCCYCTGCAGGCTGCATTATCCCATAAAACACAGGCAGGGCGTTGTGGGACGTCCACTGCAGAACAGTGAGGAATATCTGGGGTTTTAGTAACAATTCCCTCAGCTGTTCACACCTGATACCTGATGCTGGAGAGCCCTTGGCACACTGCCAGTGTTTGGATCATTCTTCACGTTCACAGCTCACCTTTAAATAATAGCTCGTATAAGTTTATTAGCCRTCCCGAATCCCAGAATACTAAATGAATCCAGTTAAGACAAAGTGGGTTTAGATGCTTGACTCTCATTCTTCATGAATAAAAAAGGTTGCAAGCTCTCTAATGAGCATCTGATGAGCTAAATCACAGACAGATCAATTACAGCCCRTGAAGACAAACTGCTATGGATTAAATTGTTAAGAGTGGTACAGGAGATTGGGGGAGGAGGAGAAGATGCTTTTGATGCATTTGATCAGGCCTTTTKCCAGTAACACAACAGGCTCACACTAGCCTTCAAGATGCATAAGCTTTAGCTTATGCTGAAAGGACAGTTCTCTTTCCCTGGGATAAACACAGCAGAAACCTTGTTCCCCTCTCAATTTGATGCCACGGTCCAGGCAGTATATTCAGCAGGACTCCTTAGCTTCTGCTGAACCAAGAGGTGTTCAAAGATTCATCTCCGTATTCACCCTCTTTCCCTCTTTCGCCCCACTCTTTCAAAGCTTCCAACTTTTTAACCTTTCCTTCCAAATATTTTCACCTGCTGGCTATTTCCTCTTACTCTAAAATTAGAAATATGTCAAGTTTCTCTCCATAACACCACGCTAACCTACATGCATCAAGAAACCCAGCAGGCATGCTGCCGAGTCACTGAAAAATATTTTGGTTCTTCACCTCTGAAGGCTGTAAATCAGCAGACGCCGGCTAAAATCCCACTGCCTGCAGGTCAACCCCTTGGGAAGCCTCATTTCAGAATACAGCTTGGGGTGTGCATTGCCATTAAATGTTTTTCCTTCCTGCTTCTCAGCCAATATGAGTCACCATTTACCTCAACAGCCTCGAAGCCTTTTGTCAGTCTCAAGCATTTTAATTGATGTTTTCCCAGAAATGTTTCTGAGCATGTGGAGCCTGCACACCYTTTACAAGTGTAAAGCAGACATTTATATTCAGCACTGCCCTCCCCAATATTTTAATCTGCTTTACAAATTCTAAAATTATTTTAGAAGACTCCTCCTTCCAGCATCTCCCTAATGGYAGGATTTCTGTTTCTGCCTCTAAATAATTCTCTTTTTCAGACAGCCAATATGCTTACTGCTGTCACAAAAAAGGCTCCAGCCTGGGAAAGTTCCTTCCAGCTTACAGGGCTTAGATACCTGTACTAGACACCCTTTGGCATCCAAGTTTACTTTTAAATTGGCCCTGGAAGAGCAGGCACCAATCCCAGTTTTGCCTTATTTTAATATCACAGTGCTATAAATACTGCATGGCAGTTGTTCAGCTTTCCTACACGGGAATCAGGAAAAAAAAAGCAAGTGGACCTCAAAATGTGAGCAGCAGAGCCAAATCTGATCCACATGACATGTCAGACGGATTTACACGCACAAGGGCAAAGCACTGAGCTCCCTGCTCAGTTAAACTCCCACCAATCTCCATGGCAACTTTACTCCAGTAAAGCCTGACATAAAGCAGGCTGCTACTAACCACCCTCCCTTCTGCTGGTTAGCAGACTTCACAGMAACTCRCTGCTGAAAGTCAAGAATATCACTYCTTGAAGGATTTGAGTGTCTTTAGCACTCAGGCACCAGAGAGATGAACCGGGGGTCAGGATACAGATTAGCTTTTCCCATCCCACATGCATCCTCTGAAGAAGGCTATGATAATCTACCTCTTGCCCAGACCCAAATTTTCTTCTGAATGGTACTGGCCCCATTGCTAAGCTGGTGGAGAGCCATTCAAGAGTAAGAGGAGACAAATGCTATCAGCATCAGGCTCTCAGCCTTTGGAGAGCAATGTCCTTGTAGCTGCTTGAGACTATTAAACAAAYCCTCAAGAAACCACAGCTGGCAGGAACTCGCTGCAGCCCACAAACCAGATGCAAAGGGAAGATCAGTTATATTGCTGCAATACAATAGGGCCTCAAACACCGGGACGGGTGCTCACCCTGCCAGCTCCCATATGAAGACAGGCTGTATCTCAGACTTTCTAACAAGCATTCATTCATKTATTTAAAAAGTCATTTACCCATTCACTAAGAGCCAAAAAAGTGTGTGTACAGTTTTTTTAACTTAAGATTTTGTACAGCCCTCCTGATACTTCGAACTTTTCTAGGGAAAGGACTCTGCACATTTCTCTTATAAAATTCTCCCTTCTATGCCCTTTAAGCATTTGGCACAGCTATAAAATATAAATATGAGAGTAYATTCATTTTTAAAATAAATTGTGCAGGTCTAATTGGGTGTGCATATGTAATCTTTAGAGAATTAATGGTATGTGAATTAGCCAGATGCTTGAATACATTCCTTAAGTTTGCAAAGAAAAGAAGAGAAAGAGAAAATCATGAGACTTGGTTTTTCATTTGTTCGATTTTAAATAAATCAGTCCTACAGCGTGTTTTCTTTGCAAGACTGTAGCAATGCAAATTGCAAGCCATCCTTTTCTGTCAATCATTTCAGATTTCCTTTAAGAAAGGAAACCTGCTTCCTGCCCCAGATTGATATTGCAAACGTTACCACTGCTAATAAGAACAATGAGAAATAGGAGCTACCAATACATTAGTCAAAGACTGGTTTTGATCACACCATAAAATACAGAACACAAATGCACRTGCAGGCACATGGTGTGGGGGACTCTAGAGCAGGCACCCTGCCCACTGGATATCAGGTGGTACTCCACAGATATGCTTTCAGCATTTGCAGAAATACTATCTCTAGCAGGAATATTCTCCACACTGCACATCATTATCTCTCAGTCCACAGGACAACAAAAAGAAAATAGATCTGATCAATTAATTACTCTTTGTAATTAAGGGATTCATACTCAGTGCCTTCAACAGAGGTTTGSAAATCAGTAACAAAAAAGTAAAAGCAAATAAAGCCCTGTATGCATATTCCAGTATGAGTACAGTCCATTTTTGTTATGAGTACCAATGAAGAAAGCAGCCTGCTGTGGATAACTGTGTCTGTGGGGGGCAGATGGAGGGAAATTGCTATCTGCATGTTGAAGGGACATCCAGAGTGAGTTTGTGACATCTGCTCAAAGCCAGATTCTGTAGGAGGCATGGGGCTACCATCAGTTACAAGGCCAATGAAACCCTATCACTTGCCAGAAACTGAGGGTGAGGTTATCTCCTTTCTAACATGTATTACAGTTAATAAGGATCCAAGGCAGATTCAGAAGGAAAAAAAAAAAAACAGGTATTTAATCAGCCATACTTATATGATGGAAATGGCTCCTGGTATTCTGGCATGACTTGCTTAGTCTCTAACTTTCCACTTAGCKGGATATATGCCATACMTTAGTAGGATRYAAAATGATCCAAAATGCCAGTTTTRCAGCTATAGGTCTGAGGCTCTGCTTGGATAAACACAAAGATGAACAGGAAGAAAAGAAGTATCGAAGACATGAAAYAAGATTTTTTTGTTTCTGAGCATCACACAATCTTATTCCAACAGAGAGCTAGAACTCTTTCMTACTGATGGATCAAACTAGTAACTGAGAAAATGGGAAGGACAACATCTTTCTCAGATCTTTCCTGGTTTTACTGGCCACTGCACCTGCCACATACTTGATGAAGCCCAGACAAAATGAAGACAAAGTCTACATTGCAATTCCAGACTAAATAAGAAGTTCCAGAAGGCACACTATTGGCTACGAATCACAATGTTTTATGGGATCTGACCTTTAAATTGCATCAGTTTTCAGAACACTATCCCTTTCAGTGCCTAGACAAGAGCTGGAAGCATTATGAGAAACAAGCTGGGCAGTATAAGAAGGACTTCTGTATGCTCAAAGTTTGAAAGACTGGATTTGAAGACAGAAGAATATGAGCATCCTGTTCTTCCATAGCCAAGAAAAGGGCAAAATATCCATTAAAGTATGAGACAACAGTGCAGTCTAAGGGTGAAAACAATTTTTATAGAGAAAACACATTTTGTTTTAGCCTTGCCTGAATTCATGAAAATTCATCCCTACTKCTTCCCTGGTGATGCTAACAGCTGAGGGTGAAAGTAGCCCATCTGGAAAACTTGTCTAAGACAATGAGCTCACAAGCCATGTTACCAGAGATTTCAACATACACTCTTGTTGCAAAAGACAGGAGCAACTTTTACTAAAACCCAGGATTATGTTAAGGTACTTYTATTTACTGAAGTAATGAGGATGCCAATCGATTATGTTAAGGTACTTTTATTTACTRAAGTAATGAGGATGCCAATCCTTTGTCAAGCTTTCCCTCCCATTGAACRGTAAACAGAACAAATACTGTTTCTYTTATACATCCCTTTCATCAACACCAAGATTACAAAGYCATATAACTCATAATACAAAGAATGATTTTTATACATGTCATTAGGAGTTGCTTTTGATTTGACTTTTTGTCTGTTCTCTAAGAATATTTCTGATATAGGAGTCTTAAAAGAAATAACTTTTCTACCTTGAATTAATCAGTATGTGTTTTGCARCAGTAAAAAACTCAGCACAAGAATCTAATGCTTATTACTTCTTGTGCTGCTCAGAGCATATGTATTAATCATCATACTTTTATTTAGAATTAATGTGGGTTTAGCATTAGATAGCTTTCCATCACAAAGCATTACTTTGCATTTAGATCTATTAACCATTCCCACAGAAGAAATACAAATATCCCTTGTGTGCCATTTCATTTCAGGAACCTGAATAATTTATTTGTTTTTTGTTGGGGTTTGTTTTTTTCTTTGGGCATTATGCAGCAAATTGCAAATGCACTTCAATCCCAGTATAATACAATTGCAATTGAATATAATTCCTTCATCCATAGCCAATGGAGAAAAAAGGAAGAAATACAGGCAAAGCAAGGCACCCTCATTTTGCAGAGCCCACGACAGGGAGGATGCGGGGCTGTGCTCAGCACAGCGGACAGCACCCTCCCCGCAGTGCCCTGGTGCTGCTGCACCTTCCACACTGCCCGACTGGGACAATAAACCATCTACACAAAGCCTCACCCATGCACAATACCTCACTCAGCTCTCAGTCCTCTTTCCATTCTCAGTAGCCACACATACAAATTATCTCTTCACATGTGTGAGCACTAATATGGGGAATTAATAAGCACAACTATCACAGAACATCACGACTTGGAAGGGCCCCGTAAGAATAATTTATTCCAAGTCCTTGCTCCTCACAGGGCTACCTAACACTAAACCATATGGCTGAGAGCATCATCCAGACACTCTCTTAACTCTGACAGGCTTGGTGCCATGATCACTTCCCTGGATAGCCTGTTCCAGTGACCTTCCCAGTGATAACCTTTTCCTAATGTCCAATCTGAACTTCCCCTGATGCAGCTTCATTCCATCCCCTCATGATTCACTGTTGGACACCAGAGGGAGATCAGCATCCCCCCACCCACCTACCCCTATTGAGGAAGTTAAAGACTTTAATGAGATCACYRCTCARCCTTMTTTTCTCCAGGTGCCACAAAACAAGTGATCCCAGTTGCCTCTCTCAAGYCTTGCCTTCAAGGTGTTTCACCAAAACATCACCCTCCTCTTGATGCTCTCTAATAATTTTATGTTCTTATATTCTGGCACCCAAAACCATACACCGGACTCAAGCTGGAGCCACACCAATGCAGTGTAGAACAGGACAGTAACTTCCCTGGACCGGCTGGCGACGCTGTGCTCAATGCATCCAGGACACAGTTGGTCCTTTTGTCTTCCAGGGCATGCTGTTGACTTAAATTCAGCTTGCCATCAACCCAAACAACCATCAGACTGCCTTAAATGGAACAACTGTACCCAATCTTTCTCAAACTCTTCGGAAAGCTGTCTTGGTTTGAGACAATGTTTTCAGAGAAAACACATTACAGGGTGGATGTTTCCTCTGAAGTGAAAAAATTGTAWTTTTTTCCCACAAATATGACATAGATGTTTGGGCAAAAGTGAAGAGAAAAAAAAAGGTTATCAACAAAACACAGTGCCCACAGGACACGGATAAAAAAAGTAACTGTTAGATATTTAAAAGTCCAGGAACGCATGCCGCCCCCTCCCCCCACAGCCACTTGGCACCTGGTGCGGAGAAAGATGGCGCAGCTCTTGTCCTAGGGGAAAAAAAAACCAGAAGTCCACGTGGCCACTCAGGCAACACTGAGAACAGTCCTCTCCTAACGGTAGATGAAACAGAGGGCTCAATGTGCTTTTCTGTCGCTGGCTTGGCTTTTCTGGAGTCCATCCGTTTCTGGATGAGACGGATTGGCGTGGCTTGTCCCCACCAGCCCCCTGGCTGATAGAGCTGGCCTCCCGCTTCCTGGACTGAAGCGCCACCAATCCACTCCAGAAGAAAATCACAGGAGTCGCAGAAGGGGGTGGCAGTCCMGGGAGAGCTGTTTGCCCAAGCTAACAAACCCGAGCTAGCTAAGCGGCAACAATACAACTCTCCTGCATGCAGCGAGGTGACCTCTCACAGCACACAGCAGAGCTACCCAACCACATCACGCGTGGCAGTCCYGGCTTTTAACCCATGCTGCCTTCCCAGCTGCCCCTGTCCTTTCTTCCAGGCCAGATTTAAAGGTACCAGAACATTTTGGGCATACAAGCAGACGGATTATAGGAATAGAGTGTTCTCATAAAATCAACCTAAGACAAAAGCATAGTTACAATAGTTGTCATAGCCACGTGAACTACCTAGTTCAGTTCTACATCAGAATGTCAAGCCAGATGCTTACAAATGTGCCAAGASATCCTCAGTATCAGAGAAATTTAGGACTTGCTTTACCTTCTTATTTCTACACCCATGAATGCAGGAATAATTGCACAAACATAAAACATGGCTGTGGGGGGCATTYAAATCTTCCTGGAATTGACCTTACACTGCAAGTTCTAATGTCAGACCTGCAAGAAACCATGAGCCAYGCCACATACTGAAGTCATTTTCACYSAATGTCGTGGTTTGAACTTGACCGAAAGCCAAAGCACCCACGACGTTCCCTCTCCTCCAACCRGTGAGGCAGAAGGGAGAACAAAAGCCCAATTAACACTAAAATTTATGGCTTTTCGATAACATAATATAATTGAGAGAAAGATACGTATATGCTCCAGAAAATGGCCAGACAGGCTGAATAACTAAAGTTGCAAAATAGATTTCTTACTAAAAACTACTAAGAATGCTACTGCACCAGGGAGGGGAACAGAGATAGGGAAAAATTTACAAGGAGGAGAAATAAAAACAGACATTTTAAGACACCTGTTATTCTTTCTGGGAACCTGACTCTCTCAGGTTTCCCCACCCCTCCATGCCTTCCCCCATGCAAAATGGGCAGAGATGAAAGTTTAACATAGATCAAACTACTCATTACGGTTATCATCCAGCATCACAGGAGAAGAGTCCTTACAGCTCCAAGCTGTGGAAGCTCTTTTCCCAAGAAACAGCCAGTGTATAACTGCTGATGGCATGGGATTCTTTTTCTTTACACCATGGGAGAAAGGAAAACTGTCCTCCAAGGCCAACTGCTTCATTTTTGGTGCGTAAGGCCACCCTCTCAAATCTCCTGGCATTTTCTTCTAATCATCCACTTGCTTCAGACTTGGGGGGGGCACCTCTTCCCCCACAGAACACAATTTCTTCTGAGCGTCAACTCGCTTCAGACATGAGGTGGGGCCAAGCCTCTTCCCCTCTTTTGGCTTATGATCAGACCAGTCCTCAAAGGCCAGCTATTTTTATCTCGAGTGCAGGGCCTCTCTTTTCTATATAGGTCTCCCATTGAAGGAAATAGTCCTTTTGCGAACAGCTTGTTTTCTCCATGTCGAGCAACACACCAAAAAAAGCAACCACACCTGTCTTCTCCTTACTATGATCTTGGGTCTCCATTTTTTTTCCTTACATCTCCTCACCCTCCTCCTCTGTCTCCCCCGGGTGCAAGGGGATGATAGTACTAACAACCTAAAACTAAACGGCAGCTGCACTCTATTTTGTTTTGAATTCTTCTTAAGTACAAGACCATACGTCATCACAGAGGTGTAACAAGCATGTGCAATTGGCCCAGGCCTGACCAGCCTGTCCATCAACCTCAGAACCATAATGGATTGGCCCTAAAACACAGGGAGTAGGGCTCCTTTTGCTGGAGAAAAAGAAGAAAGCTTCTAGAACTTTGTCACAGGAGCCATTTTTGTGGTTTCTTCGTTCCATCCCCCAACCACCAAAAATCAGACCGAGTAAAACCAGGACACACAAGAAAAGTAAAAAAGCCAACATTCCACTAGAGTCTCTGCAGCTTCAAGAGGGTAGTGGAACTTATTAGTTCCAACTGCAAGGAAACAGATGTAACATTTTCCCAACTCCACTTGCAGAGGTTGATCCACTCCACAGCTCCAAAATTGAATTCAGCTTCAGCTTCTGCAATTACTCTGTTTCCTTTTATATGCACATGAGAAATAAAACCATTATTATTATTATTTGCATTCCTTAACTACATAACAAGTCCCATTATAAAACAACTCACAAAGTAGAGTGCATGGGAGGAAGGGATAATTTGTAAAGAATTAAAAGGAAACCATGCCAAGAGCAGGGACATTCACTAYTTCCACACTCGGTCTCTTTAAAAATGAAACATACCTAAATGAATATTTTCATATGAATTATTTAGTGACACAATTTTTTTACTTTTATGTACATTTCTTTAATGAACATGGATAACACTTTCAGTGTCACCAYGAACACAGACACCAAACTTTCTTTTGACTAAGAGCTGGTTCATCTCCCGCCTCGACTCTGAGTGGGCACTTTCTGCTGGCAGGAACTGGCGCTATCTAAGGTACTATTAAGGGCAAAGTCTAGATTTAGGTCTCCTCCACCACTTTTATTTAAAACCATGCCAGTCCATGTTGAAATGGTAAATTTCCTACATGCATTTCATTCTTCCACTTTGCCACCCCAAGAATGAAAACAGCCTTTAAATTACCTAGTACCKAAATCCTCAGGGGCTGTCTTACATCCATCAAATTAATAAAAACAAAGCAAAGAAACACCGAGCAAAAGAAGATTAATTCAGACTTCATTTTCATAAGTCATCTACGGTGCAGACAAGATTGAGGCACTTAACAGCACTGTGCTACAAATGCTGGTTAGTTAAGCTATGACAGCCCATCAAAAGCTGCAGGAAAATAGATTTCTTGGGTGGTCCCTAGGACATAGGGCAGTTGCTTTGGGAGTTCCCAGGCTGTGTTCTGTTGATRTTATGCACCCCCCACACTCTCATTTGTTTCACAGAGACAGCACAAGATGAGGGGACAGAGCGCAGCTGCATAATCATAGCAGCTCTTGTTCCCCTCCCTAATACCCTTATTTTTCATTCTTGACATTTAATTCAGGGATGCACACCTTCCACAGATCCTTCTTATGAGGAGTTATTGAAAAACAAAATATTTTTTTATTCAGCCAAGACTTTTCTCTTTTTGGAGATACTTATTACAAAACTGCAAATATTGGATCAAAATTCTTTGTGGTTAGAAATCCTGAAAACATCTGTACACTAAAGGTATCCAATCCTCAGTCTCAAAAAAAAAAAAAAAAAAAAAAAAAAAAAAAAAAAAAAAAAAAAAAAAAAAAAAAAAAAAAAAGCTGCAGAGTCCCTGACCAATCACACACCCAGTGGTGCAGGGAACAAAAGAAATCAATAATAATGAAATATTACCTAAGTCCTGTTCCCCTGGAAGGTAAGAAATGCTAAGTCAAGTTCTCACCTTGAAGAGGTTATTCTAGAAGCCCATCACATTTAGTGTGAGATTGTTTTCAGAMGCATCTGTTAATTTAAATCAGATTACACACATCATATGTATATTAAATTAGTAAGCATCTGAACACAGTAGAGATTAAAGAGGTTACCTTGGAAACATGCACGTATTTGAAAACCAGTTTCTAAACAACCCCGGCAAGTCAGAATCCAGGTACTTCTTCGAGGAGAAGCATATACTTGAATGCTTTGCTGGGGGAAGCTTCACACTTGGTCAACTCTCACCTGCTTAACAGTGAAGTCAGTGCTCACCTACACACATTAACAGCCATCATTACCGTGTCCTTCAYAGCCTCATAAGGCCTCTCAGTCTCTCAAGGGAAAAGCACCAATGTATAATTTATGGTACAAGTTCAATCTGGTTTAATTACCATACTGGGACTGGAGAAACAGTTCTAAAGGTAACTTTAGYTCATTTGTTCCAGCTACATCAGACTAACTACCTGGAAGTAAATGCTGCAACTCAGATAGTAACACAGCAAAGGCCAGCATGGTCTGGTCTGCAAGGCTGGCTCATCAAACAGAGCTGTCACACAATCATCTCCATGTCACAATTCAGAAACCCATTTACTCTGGAACTCAAGTCACTGGAACACTGGAAGGAGTTTATAGGTTTGGGTTCATCCAGGCTAATAATCACGTTTTTCTATTCTTACACACAGTCTATTAATGTTCCTACTGATTGGCRGCAAACACATCTCTGCCTCAAGCCAAAACTCTCCTCAAAGAAAGGAACAGTGGAAGAGTTAACTGAATATAATATGTACACATTTAACAAGTAAATTCAAGCTTTTAGGGAGATGCTCTGTTGTGGCTTTTAGGCAGACACTCACCTTTTAACTTAAACTATGACCCTAAACTGACTCCTGTTCAGACAGTCCAATGCACTGCCAGAGCAATAGTGCATGATTATTAAATTCCAGTAAGACAAATCTAAGAGCTGTATCTCACAGTTRTTTATTTGAGCAGAAGAAATACTAAGCGTTCATCCTTGGAGTATTTCCTGTTAAAGGACTAGAACAGCAAATATACAGACAACCCTTTCAGGCAAGTAACAATGCCTACTGATATGATAACAAAGCATTTTTCCAAATGAAGTCACTTCCTACATAAGACCTTAATATTTGCTTTTCTTTTATTAGGAGMCTGAATGTACCTAAACAATTATCTGCAATGTCCCGGATTGCCCAGTTTTAACACAAACCACTAAGAATGTGACAAATCTCTTCATTTACATCAAAAGCATAAGAGTTCTGGCATTTTTCTGAAAGGATCATTTCCTTGGTTTGAGTTATCACCTAAGTTCTTCCGCATTCAAAATAGCTTCCTGGAAGAAAAAGAAGAAAAAAAAACCCAGTTCTAAAGATGACTTTTTAGACAGAGATACTGGATCCACATAACCAGACAAATTCACACAACCCCTTTGGTTAGGYACAGAAGCCAGAAGTTGGCTCACACTTCCTTTCAACCCTCAAACCACTCACTTCACAACTCGATGAAGGACATGCAGGACGTGGGTAGTTTTTCAGATGCCTCCTCTCACTGTTAATCAGTGCATGCCCCTTGYTCAAACATCTGTCCATATACATGGWTTTTTCTGGGACACCATCAAGCTTTCAGCTTTCACTAGTAACAGTTAAAATGCAAATGTCCTAATTATCACTGCTGGACCTCTAGCTACCACCCTTGTAGTTTGTGGTTCATCTGATGCTATGTTTTTCCTTTTTCCTGCTTGCAGATGATAGATCATATTTGTGTGTTGGGAAGGTACTTGAAAAGACATAAAAAAAAATTTCAGGATGCTGCAGTGAACTCAGCTCTTCCCTTTGACAGAGACAGCATAGACATCAAAAACCTCCTTACTAAAGTTATTTTCTCACAAGAAATATCTGAGGTTACCTCAGGGATGTTCTGCAACTGAGAAGTGCAAGAGTGAGATGAGGCATAAATGAAACATTCACTCATTTTTAACACATGGTCTACACTCCAAAAAAGCTCAAGATCCTTGCCGGGAGGTACTGACTATGGATGGATAATAGCATGAGATATGGCCATAAATGTTTAATTTATAAACCTAGCAGCTAGAAAATTATTCAACTAGACTGAAAGCRCTGAGGATTTTAATAGTGCCTGCCCACACGAAGAGATGGAAATAGCAGCAAGAGCTCAGAGAYGAGAACAGACACACTTGCATATTTTGGTCAGTGTTGACAATGTTGCATAAATTGAACTTTCAGAGAAAATTTAATCCCTGTGCATGCARTGGGCAATTCCTGAGATTTCAAGGGCATTGCTTCTGCTTTCACAGGATATGGCTTGGCTTGCTGCCCCTCTCTTCACAGGCCTGCCAGCTGCTCTTCCAAGTGCTGGGTTCATCTCAGAGGGGAAGMAGCACTGCAGTACAAAGGCACTAAAGCTCCTGCATTTCTCCAGGGCAGCTCTGCTCAGGCAAAGGACCCTTTATACTGTAACTACAAATGCAAACTCATGGATGATAGAAAGAAATGAAATAGGAGCAGCAGGGCAGAGAAGCAAGGAAGACAATGACATGCCCAAGACAACTGGAAAAATGTGAGTGGAATAAAACTTAGGGCTAACTGGAATAAATGGCACTGACTCTGAACCACAGCCAAGGCTTCTTCCAAGCRTGTTTCCCAACAGGCTTCAGAGGAGAGAAACCAACAGGGTGGCAGCCAAAGAAATCACAGGGGTAGTCTCTGAATGACTGGCCACCATACAGGAATGACAGCATCTTGCAAAGGTACTGATGAAGGGACAATTCCACTGGCTTTGTCATTTTTATATTTCAGACAAATGGTGCACCTCTCCTCCATGCAAGGCAGCAATTCCAATTTTTCACCTACAACCAAGTTTGGCACCAGAAGCCCTTTCTGACACAGAAGCATGATGCCATGAATTAGCTACAGCTCCTCATGCCAGCCCAGGGTGCAAAGCCAAAAAAAAAAAAAAAAAAAAAAAAAAAAAAAAACAACAACAAAAAAAACACAACAAAAAAACCCAGTTTTGTGGAGTGTGCTTAGCCTCAAATTTGGGAAAGGAAAAGCCTGGCATCTCAACACTGCTATTGTTCTTTATCAATAAGAAGATGAAAACTTCTAATCGCTTAAATGCAAGGGTGCTAACCCATGTCAATAAAGCCTCGCTCTTCTAAAGCAGCAGAAACTTTCTCCCCAGTTTAGAGACTCCCAAATCAGACATCACATACTGAATAAAGTCTCAGTCCTTCAAATACGTGAATAGAGCTCCATATAAAAAGAAGACTCCTCTTACTATTCACAGTGCACCAGTKTTGGGGGGAACAGGTTTAGCTTCACCCTTAAAGTTTTAAGTTATTGAATACGAACAGCAAACTACGGACTTTATTCATTTCCATTCAAATACCAACCCATATGCAACATTTTTTAAGGAATTGCTATACATTTTCATAGTGGTATGCAGTTTTCTAAAATAATGTCCAGCCTAAGGAATGGATTTCTGGCCATGAGTTAGGTCACATAGTAAGAGAGAATTGGACCACCTCTCTCTTCAGTTAAAGGGAAAAAATACATTCTTGCTAAATTGCTTTCAAATAAAGAAATTYATGCACTTATGTCTGGTTCCTACAGTTGCTCTAAGAAGCATCTTCTTGAACTTTCAGAAAGGATAAGGCTCTGCCTTGTCATTTCTGACTCATGATCATGAGACTTATGGGAAGAAATTCAAGCCACTGGACTCTTCAAGGATACTTAAGAAAGAAATCTTGTTTAACAATCACACTCTTAAGCTYTCCTAGCTTGACTTTAGGGCCTCATCCAAATACCACCAAATAGAGTGGCTGTCGGGGGTTTAGGCTTATGTCTCTGGCTAGGAGAATAAACTACAAATAAAATGGGAAATTGTTTGCTGCCAGCAATCTTTACAAAAGTCTAAGACAGATGCTGTTAATAGCACGACTTTTAAGGGAGAGGGCTGACTGCGGAAAGTGCCAATTACCTCACTATTTACTAAGGTGCCACTAAAGTCCCCAGAAATTCWTACCAGCAACCAGACTAAGGGGCCCACACAACACCGAGTAAACTGCTAGGCAACCCTTGGTACTACTGGTTTTATGGATGCCTTTACTAGGCAGGGTCTTTTTTTAATTAAAAACAAAAAATCAGCCTCTTGGGGGATCTATTTTCCTTTCCTCTTCTGACTTCAGCACAAACACACTAGAAAAATTAGAGCCACAGTACATATAAAAATAGCTGAAGAACTTCCAGCTGTTGTTAATTTCCCAAGTATTCAATATTGCCCATTTAATGATGGAACAATATGCTCCAGTTTCAGTCCTGGAACAAGGCTATCTGAGCAGCAGGCAGATATTTTAGCTCATGTGAATGCCAAAGGCAAGTCAACAACTGACAGCAAGTAGAGAAATGGAAGCAGGACAACATGATGYAAACCACTGGATGTCCATACCAAACATTTTCTCCAGCTTTTTGTTTCTCTTTTAATGCTATTAGATGACTCTCCAGCTGGATAGACTAGGCCTGCAGAGTTACTAGCATGCTTAGCAAGAAAAAAATGTGCTTAATAAAAATTCATGAAGTGGAAAACATTTTTACAGCTGAAGAGCTGATTTTTCTATTTTAAGTAGAGGGTGATTCTGGTGCAAAATGTATTACACAGGGAGGTTTTGCTCGCTTATCTCCCTGAATAAACCAACTTGTCTGTAGTCTGGATGAGTGATTTCCCAAAGTTCATACAGAACAAAGCAATAAAGTACTTAGTATTTGTAGAAAAAGRGAAATCAAACAAAACATGCCTCTTAAGCGTGACAAGGAGAATCTAAATACTAAAACCACTTCTAAAACACTGAAGTCAGATGCAGCAGAAATGCTTTCTTAGTTACATCTCTTRAAGCTCTGCCTCCAGTTGCTAAGCATCTTGTCATGCATACCCACTCACAAACCAGACTGAGTAGAATTAGCAAAGAGACAAAGCCTATAAATTCACACATAACAGCCATAAGGAGCAACGAAGTACAAAAGAAAAATTAAGACTCTATGTACAGGAGTAAAATTCAAAYGCTCAGAAGTGCTAAGGAAATTGGGAAGCAGTTATTATTGGAAACACAGAGTATCTATCTTTGTTTGGCTTCATGTGCCTCATTCCCATGCATAAAGGCACAGTTAGAGGCCATAAAGCCAGAGAATTTAGGAGTTAACATTTAGTGAAAAAAAGATTTATTCTCTTCTTGTTAATGGCCCACTGATAGAGCAAAATTTAAAACATGGTAAGTAACAGTTTTAAAGAGGAGGGAAAAAGACATTTCTGGAGTAAGTCAAAGCTTGTAACATTGGCAAGAGCCCTCTAGTATGCTCTGATATAGTTTTAATCTACTCAAGAGAGGGAAAGAAAAGGCCCCAACAATCCAGTCTTGGCCCAACAATTGCGAAAGCAAAGGCTCAATCCAACACTCAACAGATCAGAAACTCAGGTCCTGATTGCKCTACATAAATAAACTGCCCGGTGAATGTGACTGAAGTGGGGAAGAAAATGGTCTGGTTGGGTCAAAMAGCAGACCTAAATCATAGTTTCACACATAGCCCCTGGCTTTCCTGCAGGCAAAGAATGGGATTAGCTTAAATCCAAGGCAATTGATGGCACAGATGTGGCAAAGCCATCACTGCTGAGCACCTAAAGGCGGGTGGAGGAGGCAGCCAGTGCCAACAGCACAGTGCTCCTGCCCACCACTCAAGGGTGGAGAACAGCAATCAGCTGGATCTGGTGGAATCTTCTACAAAGGGACAAAGCAACAGCGAGAGCTATGGAGAGCCTGTTGGAGAGAGCTTGGTGGCCTGCTGCTCCTCAGGCTTTTGGGCTCTCCCTGACCTCATCCTGCACACAGAAGGTGTCCTTCCTGATCCCTTTCCCCTGCTGTTTAACAGAGCAAAGCCATATCCCTCTGCTGTCTAGAGACAGCAGTAACACAGTTGAACTCATTCTTTACATTAGATAATTGTTCTGGCTGTCCACAGCTCAGTCCCAGCACGAATGGCTGCTCCTTTGACAGACAATATTTGCACATACTGTGTCATGTCACAGGACAGCAAATGTACCAAGGCCCACAGGTACATATCCAGACAGGTACAGACCAGCCAGGATATCATCTCCAGTCACAAAAGACAGAGCCTTCATTGTTTGCAGCAGGTGTGGATGCTATTCAGCGGTCTCAGACAAGGACCATTCACTGCATATTCTATCAGAAGATACCATCCTGACATACTTCATTTTTTCTATAAAGAAAGAAACCAGATCACAGAAGTGATTTTATTCAACTTTTAAATCTAGTATTAGAGCTACCAGTAGTGTGAGCAACTACCTGGCCACAGAGCAACTGCCAAACTTGGTAAAATTAGAGAAACAAGGGAAACTGAGGAAAACTCCAGAAACAGAGAATCATACGCCTGGCACCAACAGCAACACTCATGAACACTCTGCAACAAGAAGGTGTGGTACAGAATGGGTGAAACAAGACCCTGGTCATCGCTGAGCTCCAACAACCCACTTAATACAGAAGGTTTGGAAGGAGAACTTAGCTGGTATTACATCAATATGAACATGCACAAGCAGTGCTTGGGTGACACTTTGGAATMAGAAGATTTTCTTCACACTTCAAGCCTAGTCCAGTCAGCTTTCAGTGAGATGTTAGGGCTTCCAATTACATCACCAGGTAATGCTACTAAAGGGCTAACTGTGTTTTCTTTTGATTAGTAGGAGAAGGGGTAGGAAAAAACAGGAAAGAAAATGCCTCACTGTATATTTTGAAGGGGAAAAGCCATAATGAAACCCTACATCCAGAATGACTACATGTGTGAGATGACTCGATGACTTATTCCAGGCACATCYACATGGACTGCTCTGAGAACAGACAGAAAAAGAAAAGAAAGAAAACATCATCAGGAGAAATCCTTMACTTTGAAACTGAAATTAGCAGGGCTTTGCAGTGAATATAGTGCTGAAATTCTTCACATGGTTTTGTGTTGACTTTTTATAACTGTTCAAAGAGAATGAAATATCAAACTTTTTTGTCTGCAACCATCAGACTACAAAGATCCCAGCTCATTTGCTAAAACAATCGTAACTCCTTGACTCTAGCAGCTGATCTTGGCAGCGGAAAAGATCTCCAATGTGAGACAACTGAACAGCAAAGATCACTAAAAATAACAAACCCGCAACGTACCAAGAGACAAAGGATGATCATTTGGGAATTTCTGTCATATTTCAGATCAAGTTTGCAAATTTAAGTCTAGCTATCAGAGTAAAGGCATTCTTAATGGGTTAGAAACATCTGCTTTAAACCAGAACAGATATCAGSAGACTGAATACAAGTTATAAACAAGGTTTATAACTACAAAAGTCAGTCAAAAGAAGAAGAGAAGCACATAATGCTAGCACACCAAACTGTGAACTCTCAGACTGCTGCCAATGACACTCATGAACACAAAGAAAAATCATAGAAGAAATTTAAAAAATGTATACGTCCACCTACACAATGGGAAAAAATGCTGCAGGGAAAGTGAAACAAACTCTAAGAGGAAAACAAGATTTGGACAAGCAGGGAAGGTGATGATGCTGTGCTGTTCACCCACTTGTGCAAAAGCAAAGAGATGGAAAGGAAAAGTTCATACAAACTTATTAAACGCTCCTCCAGATTACAGRGGCACAGAAAGAAGCCTCAGTTCCCTTATTAGTACTTAATGCACAACTACCAGAACAAAGCCCACAGCAGAGAGATATTAGTATTTTAGAGGCCCTGTTTTAGAAAGGTTTAATCCTCTATCCTATCTTCTCACTGTCCCTGAGGTCATCTACATCTCTCTTCCAGCATCTGTCTTTTTCTAGCTGTTAATACRTTTTCAAATGCTTCAGTGGGCCAGAGGTTTTTCGGAGCACCCATACTCAGTRTATGTCTTAGGAAAGTTTGAAGTACTGAAAGCCTTTCCTGGAAAAGAATGATCATTTTATCTTTAAACTCAGCAAGTGAAACTAATGATTTTTCTTTTGGCCTTGAAAAAAGGAAAATGAAGGAAGAGAAAACAAAGAGGGGACCAAAGCTCTCAAAATCTTGTATTGTTTTTGCAGAGATCTCAGGCAAAGCCTGAACGTAAAGCACGCAGGAAAAGGGTGTCAGCAGATGTCTTGGGTTGATTTTATGATAACACTCTATTCCTATATTCCRTCTGCTTGTATACCCAAAAGGTGCCTGGGCCTTTAAAAGCGACCCAGAAGAAGGGGCAAGGGTGGCTGGGAAGGCAGTGCGGGCAGTTAAAAGCCGGGCTGCCACGCTGCCATGGGCTTTTGGTAGCTCAGCTCGATGCTGTGGGAGTTCAGCTCGCTGCGTGCAGGGGAGTTGTGTTGTTTCCGCTTAGCTAGCTCACGTTTGTTAGCTTGGGCAAACAAGMTGGACTGCTACCCTTTCTGCAACTCCTGTGATTTTCTGGAGTGGACCGGCGGGGCTGAGGTCTGAGAACCAGGAGGCAAGTGCCGACCAGCCAGGTGCTGGCAGGTACAAGCCGCGGGCGCTGATCTGTCATGTCCTGGACTCCAGATTACAGGGGCACAGAGTAGCCAAGCCATCCAGAGAAAAAGCACACCGAGCCCTCTGTTTCATCCACAGTGAGGAGAGGACTACCACAAGGTTTTCCACTGTTGCCTGAGTGGCCACGTGGACTTTTTCTTTTGTTTCTTTTTAATCCTGGAGACGGAGCTGCGCCATCTTTTCTCCGCACCAGGTGCCGAGCGCTGGGGCGGGGAGGGGGCAGCAGGTATTCCTGAGTTTTAAATATCCAACTCAGCTGGATCTTTAATCCAATCCAAGTTACTCAGTTTCTTTAATCTGTGTCCTGTGGGCACCTTGTTTGGTTAATAAACTATTTTTCTCTTCACGTTCACCCAAACTCCTGTTTCATATTGGTGGGAAAAGATCAGGTTTTTTCACTTCAGAGGAAACCTTTACCATGTAAAGTTTTTCTCTGAAAACACTGTCTCAAACCGAGACAGCAGAGCAGGGGCCTTCTGACCAGCCCAGCTGGGAAGTTTACCATTCAACAGAAACCAAGACACAGCCACCCTCCCAGGCAGTCATTTCTGAAACCAGACCACTGTCTATTCATACAGGTACCCAAAAGTGAGCAGTGCTTTTATTCATCTAACACAGCAAAACCGTAGAGGATAATATATAAGCAGATGGTACTTCCAATTTCTATCTTTTGAGGGGAGGTAGGTGGTTTTACAGWTTCTGCATCCTTTGAAATACACAGTACATCAACTGCACAGGCAGCCTTCAGGGCACACTTAACAAATCTGAGGCAAATAGAAAGCTAGCAGGATTTTRTTGTTGTTGCCCAGCACAGAAGGCTCCACGTGTTGATTCCCATGAGATGCTTCTTCTCCCACCCTCCATAACCAGCAAGGTAACCATGGACATTCTAGCAGAGAAATCCCATGGCTCCTTTGGGSCTAGCGGCGAGACTCCTGCTCTTCCAAGCCAACACACCATACCTGGCACRTGACATATAGTGCTGCAAATACATAATCTGCTGGCATTGCAGGGGGAAAGCATAAGAGGCAGCCAGATGAGCTAGTCTCACGCATAAAATGCAAAACCCATCAGCTCTCTGGGCATGCAAGCAAACTGGGAAAGCTCCTCTAGCGCCTAGGCAGATGCCAGCATTGCTGGAAACACTGCAAAGGATATTTACAGAAGACAAAGCCAGAATGCAAAACAAATTATGAGAAAGCGCCGACTTCTCAACCTCAAACAAAGAGCTCACAGCAGCCAGCGTGCATATGAGTCGGCCTCTGGATTCATGGCACTTTGTTGACTTCTTTTCAGAGCAAATTCTTGRATTGTCACTGCCATTTTCCTTTGTCAAGAGCCAATAATGTTTGCTAGTGGTTTATGAAGGGGTACTGGAGCCAGCAGCTTGCGCACTGGTTGCTTTTATTAGTCTGTTAAAATTACATGAAGCTGGTACTAAAGCTTTTATAATCATTTTGGTTATTTCATTATGAGTTCAGGGCTGAAAAGCAACCAGTGGTGYGTTATACAACTGAGCAGGCAAAGTACATTTGCCCCTCACTCTAAGGAGAAATCCATATGGAAGGAAAAATCAGTAGTGGGAAAGTTGGTTCTCCAGAGTTTCTGCTGGTTGAAGCAGCTGCTTCCTGTACTTCACACCACAGAAAAAAAATGAAATGGAAATAAATGCAGAAGAAGAGTTTGACAGAAAGTATGCCAGGATGACTGCTATTGCACATTTATCATTGGCTGCTTCCAGAAGCCCATTATCAGGAACCAGAACATGGCTGCACAATCACTACACAGAAAGGGAATAGGGACTATCAAAGTGTAAAACAAAAGACACAATAGAAAGCAAGATGCAAAGAGCAGGTAAAAGCAAACAATGAAGTAATATTTCTTGTTCTGACAGCAACTGGTCTCGATATAGCCTCTGAACTGTTGCCACGTTTTGCACTCATGGCATTCATTTGCATTCACTGCATCATGGYCCACGGCAGGACCTATAAATAAACAAAGGAGGAAAATGCAGGTGTTTACAGAAAGGCTTTCCCAATGTTTGGGGAAAAGGCATGTAAAAGGAAGCTTATCAAGAACTTCACAGATTGAAGGCTAGTTTGGAATTAGGAAGAAAACACTAGGACCAGGACAATAGTACAGGGATGAAAGAAGTCTTACTCTGACTACCTATTTATGTTTTCATCCAAGCAGCAGCAAAGCAAGACCAKCTTGCAGCATCAGGAACATCAACAAAACCATCAGATGCATCGAGGAATGCCACACCAGTTTGTTTTGCAAATAATCCAACTAAACATTACTATTCATGACCCTGTGTTTCTGCAAGTCTTCCTTGGAGKGTAGGGTCAACAAATACCATGTACCCACAGTGACTGCATTAGCCTTGCAAGCCTAAAATTATTTTTATTTGGGATTTAGATCTCAACAAGTCACAATTTTTTTTTTCAATTTTTTCAATTTTTTTTTTTCACATTCCATTTACACTGACAAGTTTGCTACTTGAGTTTCGGACTCCACATAAACATAACTAAGAAGAAAGCTGGTGATACAATGTTATGATAAATTCATAACAAAACAAAAAGAGTAAGCATATCCATGGTTCAAATTCTCAGAAGAATTTAGAGCTTGGACTGAACCAAGATTACTGGGCTTGAATTTCATGTCATTCATTCAACTAGCTCAGGTCTAAGGCACTGCATTAAACCACTGTTCATTTACATGACATAGAAAGCACAGATCACTGACTCTAAGTAATGGATGTGCTTGAAACTGCCCTTCTCAAAAAAAAAAAAAAAATTAGGACTAGCCATGCATCAGCAAATGTAGGTACAATAAAATCTACAAAGACCTATGTGAACCAGGCTGCATGCATTTGAAGAAGAATAAGCAAATGGGAGAAGCAGCATGCCCCTGAGAAAGTAGCACTCAAACCATGTGATTTATGAAAAAACTTTGATTTGCAGTATTTAATGTAAAACACACTCAAGCATTAGTTGTTAACAAACTCTGTAATCTGACTGCTACAACACAGATCAAAATATATAATCCAGTTCCTTCACTAGCAGTTTGAGTCCAGGCAACCAAAAGGATCAATTTTGTTTATTTACAGCCACACTGAAGTGGGTGAAAATGACATGGATGTGAATGCTAACAATCTGCAGATAGTCCTCAGTTCCCCTGCATCTCATCACCAGGACCACAGCAGTGCTGCTGTGAAGACATGGTTAGATAAGGAAAGCAAAATGCAGAGTAGAATGTGTTGTGAGGATGTTCTGTTAATGTCTGACTCTCCATATACATACACAAATGATCAAATTTGCCGACAGTTTCAAGAGCAGAGCACAGTTAAGAGGCCCCAAAAACCTAGAAGTCCCAGCTTCATCTCATGGCCTATGTCTTCRCCATCTCTCAGTCCAGCTGTGGCAGTAACAGGTGTTTGTGATATGCCATGAAGGCATCAGCAYCCCAGAAAATCCAACAGGCACCAAGTATCCAAGTGCACTCCCTCAACAACACAGGCTAAAAGATAGAAAAGAAAAAAAGACGAACAGCTCCATCCTGCTCTCCCCAAATTCCCCCACATATACCCCACTTCAAAACATAACGAAACAAATTCTACTTTCTCTACACTGTCTACAAAAAGGTTTCACACAATACAAAACTGAGCCTCTTACCTGAAAAACTACTCAGCTCACTGGAAGATGAYCCAGAATGGATGTTGGCCATGCTCTTTGGTACACCACTGGAACACACCACCACAGTGGTGGCAGGACAGCTACAGGAAAATAAACTTAATCCTAAATAACTATGTAATCTACAAACTATATAATAAAACTTCCATTATGTAATACAGCTCTGAAGAGCCAGTTGTGATGATGAGCAACCTTTATGCTTGCACTGCAGAGGCGAGCTGAGCTTTGGCTGCAGAAGCGGTACATGTATTCCAACTGTCTTCTGACAGCTGCACTTATYCACATTCCTTCAGGCTAAAATCTGTCCATCTCCTCCTACAGGTACACTCCAGCAAGCCTCTGAGCACTGAAATTTGAAAATTAAGCTAGACTAGTTTCTCTCGGAGGAGGTGAGCACATAYTGATTTCCCCCTTGGCTAGCCCCATCAAAAGCAGCGAAGCTTGAGGATGCGTGTTTTTCAGGCAAGTTTCATGTTCTTTAGCTATCTGTGTTGAAAAGTACTTTACTCAGGTAATAACCCCTTGCAGAATAAAGGCAACTAAAGTCAGTAACACTACTGGAATTCAACTCAAACCAGTGAGTTATTTTATTACAGTTCCTTAAAAGCTTAGAAATTAAAATTCGCTATATTTTCAAGATCAATTTGAGCTCTTTTTCCGTACAGTAAGTGAATCTCAAATTTTCAGCTGATACTAGTGACCAATTCCCCTAGGAATTTAAAGTGCACCTCTAAGTCCTTGTTCCTGCTTTCCAAGAAGTGCTTGTAGCTACAAATCAGAAGTACAGGGAGGGAAAACTACAATGAATAATCAGATGGAGCAGCTGCCTTTCAAGAAGGGTCTAAAAGATGTGGGAGCCTTCAACTCAGAAAACAGATGCCTTGGTGATGGAAGAGCAAGGTTGAATGCACAGCTGAATGAGGCCAAATACAGAACTATTATTTGCCAAGTCCTATAACATTAATTTCAATGAGTGCCCTTTGTCCTAGCAGGAAATTAATTTAAGAAGTACTTTTTTTACACAGCACACAGACAAAATCTGAACTCTATTGCCACAGGAGACTGCAGAAAATGACAGATTTAAATGGGACTAGACAAATCCACAGAATAGACTCAAACCAATAATTAAATGGAATAAAAAGGGAGTTACACCCTTATGATTCTGATCTAAGTGGYGCATATGTAGGAGAGGCATAAAGGGAATGAACCTCAGTCACCAGGCAGGCTCGTGGCCCTTCCTGTCCCAGCACCTGCCACCATCTGAGACAGAGTACAGATACAGACACTTATGTCACCCATCTGATTTCTTTCAGTCTTGCAGTCACATTTATTTCTGAATATAACAATTACCAAGAGCTCAATTAATAAATGGTGTAAACAGAACACKACTTTGGTCTGTATCTAAAGGTGAACAAGGCAAAAACTTTTATARAGGAGCAAGAAACATCCTTATACAGCAAGACAACAAAATCAATTTTAAAAAGCCTCCCCAGAAAAAAAGTCCTTGCATTCTTCCAGCAGAATAAATTCAGGACAGTAAAGAGATTTTCAATGTGCTAATCTTGAGAAAGTTTTTTGAAATAAAACCAGCATGGCTGCAATATTTTTTTTCCTATTTCATATTAAATGAAATATTCATCGTTCTGTATAATCACCACTTAATTGAGTTTTAACCACTACCACATATCTGGGGGCAAGCATGAAATATTAATTACTCATAATCTACACARGATGTATAAAACATTTCAGACAAACAATCTCTGACCCTACGGAGTTTGAGAAGCAAACCAACCAATCCATCRAAACACCTTCTCCAAGTTCATACATGGAAAAGTTATGGAGATTTCAATACTCCATTAAATATTCATACTTCCTCTATGTAGCTGCAGCCAAAGAATATAAAACTTATCATTCTGTATATTTATCAATCCATAAACAACTGCCAAGATGATCTTAGGGCTGCAAGACACAGACCATCCAATTAAACACAAAATTGCTACAAGTAGGAGGAGCATCTCCTCTCACCCCTGCAAATGTCCCACTGAACTCCATGGCCTGAGAAGTGGCTAGACAAGGATTTAGAAAGCTGTTCAGTTTTGACCAACACCTCTCAAACAGCAACATTTGGATGGCTCTGTGGTAGCTAATTGAGGGTGCTTTTCATGAAAGCATCATGATGAAGTGTGCTGATTTTAGCTGGGGTAGTTAATTCTCTTCACAGTAGCTAGTTTGGGATTTGTGACGGAAACAGTGTTGATAACACRGAAATGTTTTTGTTATTGCTGAGCTGTGCTTACACAGCTCCAAGGCCTTTTCTGCTTCTTGTACCACCCTTCCAGTGATGAAGGCTGGGGGTGCACAAAAAGCTGGAAAGAGACAGACAGGGCAGCTGATCCTAACTGTCCAAAGGGATATTCCATAACATACAGCGTATGCTGAGAACATAAAGCTGGGGGAAGAAGGAAACGGAGATGTTCAAAGTGATGATGTCTGTCACTAGGAGTGATGAAGCTCTGATTTCCTGGGGATGGCTGAACATCTGCCAGCCCATGGGAAGGGGGGAATGCATTCCTTGTTTTGTTCTGTTTGTGGGCACAACTTTTGCCTTACCTGTCTAACTGCCTTTACCTCAACTCATGCKTTTATCTAACTTCTACGCCTGTGATTCCCTTCCCCATTCCACTGGTAAGAGTGAGGCAGAGGCTGTGTGGTGCCTTGTTGCYGGCTGGAGTTAAACCACAACCATCCTTTCTGAGTGCCAGCATGGGGATTCAAACATTTGGAGATAACATCAGGTTAGACTGGAAGGGGCTAGGTGGAATTTATAGCTGTTATTGGTATTTGGCTATTAAACAGCAGACTCCTGTGCCTGCCAGGCTTGCTTGCCTCCTGTCTGTCAGAGTCTGGTGCTCTTTACTGGCTGCTTTTTGCTTTCACTGCTTCCTGTACTGCTGTGCTGCTTATCATCTTACTCTCCTGTGCCTGGGAACATTTTGGTAACAGCCATGGTGATATGCCTGGGCTGGCTGAGGAGCAGAGCATCACTGCTGTGCTGGACAGGCTGGAATTCCAATGTGAACTCAAGTCCAAGGGACTGTCACCTGTGAWTGACTCCCCACTGGAGCAGAAYACTTCAGAGCACCTGTGGCTGYAGATAAGCCCAYGCCAGAGCAGGTACTGTGGCCATGRTTATGTCTGTGCTGCAGCAGGTGTATCTCTGAAGGGATTGTGACCAGTGGACAGAAGGTCATGCTGAACAGGCACATCTCAAAGGAACTGTGGCTGTGGATAAGTCCAGRTATACCCCTCAAGAAACTGTGGCTCAAAGATAAGGCTGCATTTGAAGCAAGTACACCYTAAGGAAGTGCAGTCTGTGGATAAATCCAAGCTGCACCAGGGTCAAGTTCATTGCATTATTAAACCCTAAGATCTGGTCCAAAGAAACAAGGGGTGGAGATTGTAAAGGAAATACCTTTAAATTGCTGTAACCCAGGATGTGACCTGCATGTTATGGGAATTACTACAGCAGAAACCATCTGAACTAACGGAGGACAAGCCTTACAAGAAGCAGTGCAAGTGCAGCAGTGACCTGACCGGAGCTGTTTGTGCCCAGTAATTCCACACAAGTAACTCCATATCATCTCTCCTGTCCTGAGTGCTCCTTATTACAGATGGAACCCGTAAGTCATGGACTAAATGAATCCACTGCTCACTGACTAAGGGAATGACAGCTACATATTATATCCAAGAATGTGGGCAAGGGGTGGTGGGGGCTAATGAGGATGTATTGGATAGTGTGRGACCTGAGCATGATGTAATTGGGATGGAATCAGAGGTACAGAATGTGCTGGCTTTGGCTGGAACAGCATTAATTTGATTCACAGTAGCGAGTATGGGGCTATGTTTGGGATTTGTACTGAAAACACTGTTGATAACACAGRGGTGTTTTARTTATTGCTRAGCAGTGCTTGCATAGAAAGGGCTTTTCTGCTTCTCACATTGCCTYATCAGGGAGGACACTGAGGGTGCAGAAGAAGCTGGGAGGGGACACAGTCAGGACAGCTGTCTTCAAGTGACCWAAGGCATATTCCACACTGTCTGATGTTATGTCCAGAATATCAGGTGTGGGAAGAAGAAGGAAGGGAAGATATTCAGAGTGATGGCATTTGTCTAAGTAACTGTGACATGTTATGAAGCCTGGGAACGGCTAAACACCTGCCTGCCCCTGGGAAACAGTAAATAAATTCCTTGCTTTGCTTCCTCGATTAAGTTGTCTTTATCTCAACCCATGAGTTTACTAGCTTTAACCCTACTGATTCTCTTCTCCACCCCACCAGGAGAGGGTGACCAAGCAGCTATGTGCTGTTTAGCTGCCAGCTAGGGTTGAATCATGACACAAAACACAAAATACTTTTTGTGGCTTTCAGACAAATAAAAACCTCTGGAAGACAGTTCTCATTTACAACATTTTCTGACAAACTTAGGCAAGCATCTGGAAAACCATAATGACCCCGTAATTTCTAGATAGCATAGTGAATGAACTTTGCCTGGAGTTACAATTCATTTGAAGGCAAATCTCAGATCAAAGCTGGATGGATTTAAATAGAATTTACTTTTTTCTTGCAAACTTATGTACCCAGGTTCCAGCATAAAGGTGCAGGAGGAACAGGAYAGCCCTGTTCTGGTAAATGATGAAGGACAGTTAAACACTACATGATGGCAATGCCTGTGGCTCCTTCAGGTACAATGCCAATTGTATCACAAGTCAAGCACTGCTTAAGTGCTAAGAGGAAAGCTGATCTGATCAAGGCCATTAAAAAAAGGGGAAAAAGAAAATCCCAGAAGGTACCCTTTCTCAACAGAGGCAAAGAAACTCGTATCCAGCTCTTTTCACTTTTTTAAAAACGAGGTTTTATTAAAGACCTTCAAGTTCATTAGCTAAAAAAACCCTCCTAACTGTGAAACAGTAGAGACTGAAAGAGGACCCACAGCCTACAGTCAAAGCAAGCATTGTTTGATGTGAGAACCAACATGCTACACGGCAAGAGAGAATTCCATGGCACTTGGTCACCCTCCCCAGTATTCAGTAAAAGGATATCAGGGATTTCTCTTCCTCTCCTCTGTTAATGGTAGGATCTGCTCAATTCAAAATACTGAAACCTATCTATCCATCTTTCCATGGCTTTTAATCCATGGCTTCYAAGACTAGCTATGAACAGAAGCTGTAATTTCTTATACTAAAAGAATACATGACCAAAATCACAAAGAAATGTGCCTGTATCTAATAGCAGCACCAACAGCACAACTCCAGTTTCCTAAATGATACTGTCCTTAGCCATGGGATCATACTTTTATATTGCCTCCTATAGAGTACAGTAGATCACACAAAAACACCAGATGGAAAAAGCATCTTCAAATATATAAAGACATGAATGAGGAAAYTGATTATTTCTAACATAAGACAAACTCTAAAGAAAACATTTTTTCCAATGACAGCTAAAACTTGATATTTCTACACCAACCAAAAAGTCATCCCCATCACCAGGGCTCATTATCAATTTTGCCAACAGCCTCATTTGAGAGGCAGAGCTCTGTGGAGGTGGGGAGCTTGGGCTGTGTATCCATCCATATATTCCCTGCAGGCCAGGTTTGAGGCTTATTTGCAAGGCAGCTTGTTTCAAGACTGCCTGATAGTACAACAGCGAATTCTTGGGGGACACTGTAAAATCCAGCACTATTTATACGCATAAAATTGTGATCACAGGCTCAAGGTGCAGGGTTTCCTCCAAGCTTAAATTCACAGTGTGCAACAAGAAACCCAGAGTGCCAATTCTACACACTAGTACAAGGAACTATAGGATTGATGTTGTTGGTATGCATTCTTTTGTTTGAAAACTGCTTATCTCTTTTCATTTCACTGCATAGAGTGCTTGGATGRTCTTTCTTACCAACAGGTGGCGAGTGTTAAATCAATCTGATCAATCAGCCCTATCACCAGCCACAGAAACATAAAAYTGGAAAATTAGACTAGTCCAGAAAAAATGTAAATCACTGGATTATAAACAAATCAAGCCAATTAGAGCAGCAGACATAAGACACTAATGTATAAACTCAGCACTTAAAGTATCAAACATCCAGTGTCATGAACATTTCATCAGTTCATAAAAATAAAATTTGAAATAAGTATCTAAAACTGCTTAAGATGTTCATTAAAGGAAAAGGACAACACCAAAACAAACCTCAGCACGAATTCCTTAACCTAGTCCCTAGCAGATAGGAAGGAGCTGAGAAAGGTACCATGAACTGGCACAGCAATGTCAGGAATACAACAGGTCTGCAAAAAATCTGGTACTTAGAAAAGATACTACCAATACCCTCAGCCTAAATGTTCCATAGGTTTGTTTTGCAACCATCTTTAAGGGTGGAAAAGGTATACCAGGCATTGCCCTCTGCAGCCTTCACTGCACCATCTTTCCCATCTTCCTAGYTGGTGGGGAGGAATGGTGATTATTTGAAATACATCTTTCCAGTATTGCCCCAGTCCTTGCCTGGATGCACAACATTCAGGACATTGCCATGAGATGCTCTCAATATAAAAATGAGGGAAGACAGATTTTTAAGAGCTATTAATTAAATATAAATATTTCATGTCATATGAATTAGATATGTAGCAGCAGGTAAACTCCAGATAGTGCCAGCTTGATGTGAAACTTTAGGAAAAATCTTCTGAGAAACCCACTCATATTGGGGAGTTGGGCATATTAACTGTATTTTTCAGACCCTGAAACTGTGTTTCCTGCCTGCCTAAAGCAAAAACAGAACAAAAATGTTCCTTTGGGCTTTGCATCTGTTAGGTGTAGAAAAGGACACATCTGCAKAACAGAGAGGTATAAGGGGAAGGAAGCAGTAGCAATTGCAGTCAAGATCCACCCAATCCAGCTAATGTGCTCTGCCAGGATATGGCAAGACTGTGTTCAAGTTTTTCCACCCAGGACTCGAGCCTCTCTCAGTCTCCTGGAAGTGAACAAAATTTAGCTTCAGGTAATTGGAGGAGACAGAACCTCAAACTTTTGTGCTGGCAGTGCCTCTTTTCAACATTATGCATATATKTATGCATTCTATGCATTTGCATGAAATGCATAAATATAGGTACAAAGACCTATTTTCACCACAATGCTGTCTCTATCAGGAGAGAGTAGCAAAATTTTTTAGACATGGTATAAAAAAGCAGCAAGGACAGAATTATCTCTTTCTCCAAAACATACTAGCAGATTCCTCAAACTCCCCATGTAAGCACTTCCTAAGACAAGGCCACGCTGTTTAATTGCAACCAATAGACCTAATGTCTCRCCCTTTTCTGTCTTTCAGTTTCTATGTTCTTCAGTCTCTGAAGGGATTTAATTGGAATAAACAYTGCAAACACAGATCTCTCTCTTCAAAGAGCATCTAAACTACTGAGCCACSGTGTAGCTTTCCACCTAGCTTAGCACATATTTCCTTTGTACTTTCCAAGTGGAAAAGAGGGATAATGTCAACAACTGGCATAAATCAATTCCAGCATACCCCATCTAGGGTAGGAACTCTTCCAGGACTCCAATCATCCAGAGGACACAAAGGAGGCAAAACTGGCCTCCCACATCCTGGGCAAATGCCAAGCTCTTCAGAAAGAAGTTCCACTCTCATCACACATTATAGACCTGGACTTCCAGTTCCCTAGCTTTTGGAAGTGCTTAAACAAAAACAGCCTTTGAAAGTCTGAAACTGTTTTGATGTAYTGTTATTTCTATTTTGACCTTATCTACTCAGTGGCATTGACCCAATTTCGCAAAATTTTAGACTGTCTTAGGACTGCATATTCAATGAATGATTAAAAGCAAAAGAAAGAAAAAAGGAAAACAACCTCACACAAGTGCTAGTTCCTATGGTACTTCAGAATACAGCACTATGAAGACAACAGTGAGTTAAACAGATTTAGTCAGCTACCCAAAGAGGTGAGATGCAGGTGGACAGTTTCATTAATTCATATTCTACACAAATAAATACTGCCATCACTAACAAGCTGAGGTTAATCAGCTCATCAGAAAGTCATTAAGTCTAGTTTATAAACCCAATACAAGTACAGTTCAGTGATAAAAGTGCAAATGCATAAATGTAAAGACTAAGGGTAAGAATCTGGAGGTATCTATTGATCTCAGATCCACTACTAAAAGGACACACTAAACAAACATTATGGTTACAATTTGATAATTCCACATGGAGAAGAGTCTAATCCAAGAAATTTTCCTCCAGAGCACTCACATGTCTGTAAAGATTTATACCATTAACAAGACRTCCTGCTTGGAACTTCCAACGTTTATAACTTCATGGAAAAGAAGGGCTTGTTTCAAAGTGTTCATAGTAAAGTCCAAGCAATTTTCTTATACTGAAAAATTTTCTTACACTGTATTAGAGTAGGACACCAAGAATCAGAAATCTTAAGTTTCTAATTTTGCTGCAAACACCCTGCACAATTTTTTCAATACTTTCTGCCCTCTTACCCATCTGTACAAGGCTATGCATCTGGACTGGATGTGACTAGAACATGCTACAACATATTCAATATTGCTTAAGTACTATGAAATCCTTCTGTGAGAGGTGCCAGACAAGCATACTTTTTGTCATTATAATCAACTGCAAAATTCTGGTTTCCCATAAAAATCTAAGTACTGGCAAGGACTTCTGAAGCATAACAGCCTAAATTATTCTTTATTTAATTACTTGTGTTTGACTAAAGCATGAAGAAATACCATAAATGTACAAATACATTTAATCTAATTTGGAAGATGGATAGTTGGAGAAGCTGTCACCATGAATACTGCACATACATCAATGTCTAGGACATCATTAAGAAAGAATGCTCCTTCAGAACAACATAAAGCACTGAAAGAAAAACAACGGCAATTTTTCAGCAGCTGAAGAGCCAGATATTAAAAGTCAGCCACATAATGTAGTTTTGYTGCCTTCAGAACATGTTCTAGGAACAGGCAACCGAGTGTGAGCACCTGTATCCCTGCAGGTGCAGGCAGAGCTGGCAAGGCAGGAGCTGTATCTGGCCCAGCTGCAGGACACCAGCCCTGCTGGCTGCCACCATCACACCAGCACCACAGGCACAAAGGTGGCACACCCCTGCCATCGATTGGCTGCAAAAACACCTGCCAGGCTGAGGGAGGGTCAGGTCCACACACATCTGGCAAGCCTGCATAGACATGAGATCAGCCCCCTTGGGAAGTGTCATTTGTTCCTGCAGATGGCTTCAGACTCAGACCTCAGTCCTGCCCCAAGACCCGGGTGTTTACATCCCTCACATGTGAGGCAGTCACCTTCCAGGAGATGCCCAGGGAGTCACCAGCACAGTTTGAGTAATACTTGCAAACACTGACAGTGAGATTACAAGAGCCATCCCTACCACAGTGAAAAAGGCTGCCAAGCTTTCTCCAGGCGGTATCAGGAAATCCAGTACTARTTGTCCCTTCATCACCTTGCTTCACATCATGTCTAAATGTTCTGGCTTGAAGGAAAGACTTTTTACAAAAGGTTCCTGCTTTCAAGCCTCTCTAGAACTTTTTAAAAGCTTGCTGCAGGARTATTTCTAAAGGGAACTTCTTAAAAGTTATTAATTTGGCTCCATCAGACACTGCCAGACAGCAGGATATTTGCAGACACTGCTCTTTTTTTTTTCCTCCATTGGACTTGCTTTTGGAAATCTGCTTAAGGGAATCYATTTAATTGAACTTCAATCTTTACAAGAAATTTAGTATCTTTACAGTCTATTTTCTTCGAAGGGAACAGATGAGGGATTGGAGTTCAAATGCCAAAACACGGAACCCATCATTGTTCCTTCCCACCAGTGAGAGACTTCTATCACATCCAATACAACTGACACGTTCCAGCTGAACCCCAGGGTTTCTGTCACAGACCAGCAAACCCACCTGGTCAAAGCCTGCATCTGAAGGTTTCAGAACAAGGAAGRTAACACTCCTACACTAAAGTCAATCAGATTATACACGCTGCATGTGACACTGGCAAGGCAGACAAAAGTAAAGCAAAATCTTGTACAGTGYCTCTGCATCAGATGTAAAAATTGCCTTCCTACCTTTTTATACCAYACTTAATATCTTGAATCATCCTATTCACATGAAACTAAGAATTAATCTTTTTTCTTTGATCCTAGGCAGGAGTTTACAGATGTACATACCTCTCATTAAAACTGATGTAAATGAGCCACCATTTCAGTTGCTCTGGTTTGAAAAAGTTAACATAGTACAYAAGTTTTGGCTTCCTTCTCTTTTCACTATCCAGATAGGATTATTCTTAATGTATGTGTACAGTTACAAAGTWAAAAGTTTTCACATTACAGAAGCTCCCATAGCAGCTCTCACGCATCTTTACAGGCTTTCGCACAAAACCCGTCAACTTTACTCATATCTTTTTCAAGAGCTGTAATTTGAGACTGAAAAATTAAGTCCATTAAGCATCTGAGAATTTACACAGCATCAAAATAATTTCATATTATCCATGGTCTGTGCCTGCCCTTGTCCTCTACAGATCACAGAGTGCTGTGCATGTAGTCTCCTCTGCCTACTTTCCATCTACATTATGCAACAACAACAACCATATGTTTATTAAAAACATTCCCCTAATACTCCTTTGCCCTGACAGCAACAGCAGCACATCCCAGGGTTGATACCCTACTAAAAGGAGGAGGCATAAATACAGTGAAGAAAAGGTCTGYACACAAGGCAGTCAACTGTAACAAGGAGTTGCCCATTCTGCAAGGGAATTCCTGGGTAAAGCTGCAAGCTGAACTCTCAAATCTCCAGTCTAACATACAAAAAGGAGAAAAAACATGCTAGGAAATAGATATTCAGGCAAGGGGGACAGGATAAAAATCTGTATTTCTTTCAAGGAAAAAGAAGTTTATATTTTTTTCAATCCGTATCCAACACGTAACTGCAGTACAAGGGAAATGGATTTAAAAGGCATTTTAAGGCAAGATGGTACAGCTTCTCCTTCTTTACGTAGGGAAAAGTAAAGAAATTACAGGAGAAGCAAAACCCATGTGGGAAGTGGTTGTGCCAGGGCTGAATCATAGATGGAACTGAAGAAAGACTAGAAAAGAAATGAAAGAGGAAAGTACAGAAAAAAAAAATTAAAAAGAGAAAAGGAACCCAGCAGCCAAGCAAGTAGAAACTATTGCAAATCATGAAATCAATATCACAGAAAAGACAGAAGAAAGCCATCCTAAGCCAAGAAGGGTGGAACAATAGTCCAGAGCAAGGCTGGGAGAAGGAGGAGAAACCAGGTCAGAGCCGTAGGAGGAGAGAGGATTATATGGCACCTTGAAGATAAGGTTAAACAGCTTGAGCTTCAAGCAGCAAGAAGGAGGAGCTGATAAAGCAATTCAAGGCAGAGAAGATATTTTAGCTGTAGCAACGAGAAAAGGTGGTAAACTGTACCTTCAGGTCAGTGAATGAGACGCAAATTAAAACCACACAAAAGTAAAAAAAAAAAAATTAAAAAACCAAAAAGCTCACAACAAAAAAACAGCAGCCACTCAGACTCCAGACGTTGAGCTGAAAACTGCAGGAACATTTTCAAAGCCAGGACTGATGTTCCCAAATGAACAACTGGCACTCAGAGAATTTCTTTTGCTTGCTTCCTCTCCCTGACACAGCTTTTCATGCAGCCTCCTGCCTTCTCCCAAGCTATCCTGAGTTCACCCCTGCACATCCTTCTCAGGGCTAAGAGACTACAAGGAGCAGCACCCATCTCCTCCACAGTTTCTCCCTGAAGACTTCAATTAGCATTGCAGAGCTCTCACTGGCTTTGGCAGCATCTGATTTTTTTCATGAGTCACCTTCCCTTCCGCAAACGAGGAATAAACCCACGACCAGAGATGCAAGTAAGAGTGGTGCTAAAGCACACATGGTCTTCTCAGTTGTCTCAAAGCAGATCATTGCCTCCCCATGAGCTCTTCACCGGGCTCCTGGAAATTGTCCAGCACCTTGAAGACACTTCTCGGAGCGGCCAGGAGGGAGGGGCAGGGGTACTGGCAACCTCAGCATGAAAAACATACTCTGGAAAGCACGAGAAAGCAAAAATGGCCCAAAATCATGTGTTCCCTCCTCCATCATCTGCTCTGCCTATGCATTGCACAGCCTCATAAGGATGCCACAGGCAGGTGGCACAGGCTTATCAAGAGCAGTTGGACATCTTCACCGTACCTGTGAAGCAGGTCACACCACACTGTGGGGCACAGGGAATAGGAGCTGATGTGCCTCACCAGAGCAGCGCAGGAATAACAGAGCTGCAGAATCTCTGCAAACACACACAACAGGCACAAGCATTTCACCCTTTGTCACTGCCCAGCACCCACTCTTCCAGCACTTCATCACTGGGAATGGCTATCACAGAAATAAATGCATATTCACAAGCTATTCTTAGTGCTCACCAGAGAGGCGATTACCAAATTACCCAGTTACATAATCTCTTTTACATAATCACTACGATGCTTTTCTCCTTATGCAATGTGGACGGTGACCATGGCCAGCTGAAGTAGCTGTTTCCCCAAGGAGAGCTACATCGGCCACTCCATGGGTGGATGTGCTGCCCAGGGCAGGCACACGGATGAGCAACAGCAAAAGTTTACTACAAGGCGATGAAACTTTTCAGTATGTGTGTGCCTTCAGCCCAGGAAAGTCACCACCATCCCTACCCACAGGGCTCCAGAAGCTGCACAGAGCAAAGCTCRCCTGCATCTCAAGCTGCTTGAGACACCAAAGCAAAAGGCACCCAGCACTCACTGGAAGCAAGAGAGATGCCCCCACTGACTTTTAATGGCCTTTGGATGGAGCCCAGGATTAGAGCTTTAATAAAAATAGGAAGTCAAGATTACTACAGAATTAAAACAAGCTTAATCCAAATCCCCCTGGCTTTGTGCCATAGCTATGCCCATGGCTTTTGTTCACAGGAAAAGCCAGGTGAAGCTGCAACCTAAAAATGCGCTCCCACGGGGTGCCTTGTGACAGGCACGCACACACACACACACACATAGAGCCAGCACTGTGGGTCAGCACAGGCATGCCAGAAAGTTTCACCTGCATATTCCAATGTGTCTCCTACAGCATTTTCAGGATCCCATTCAATGCCTTKTAGGAACACTGCAGACACCTATTCTGACAATTGCCACACATAGGGTGTAGTGAGACCCAACTTGCTAATATTCACCCTGGGCTTTAAGGGGTCAGTATCAGAAGTATTACCCACACCATGTGAGAAAACAAAACCTAAGACCTGGATTTCAGAAAACAGAAGCTCCAAGATCCACAGATCACCTGCAGATCCTGAAACACTTTTCCATCACCATGCAGCAAGTTCAGAATTAAGTTCAGCTGGCTGCATGGCACTGGCATTATGCAAAAAACCTCAGACTGCCTTAGGTTTTCCTCAGCGTTACGCAACTTGTAGTATCTGGCTATTATTARGCACTTAGGCCTCTCCTGCTCCCTATCTTCCCTAGAAATACAGGTCATCCTAAGAAACATGCAGGCTAACACCCAGCCTTAGCACAGCACTATAATATACTTTTTGCAGCGATGCATGCACACAAGTTWAGGAACAGGAATCACTGTTGTTTCAGCTACAGTAAAATAATGAAGCAGCTTAATTTTTATCTTACACTATCTCAAACTACAGCATGACCCAGTTCTGCAGAGTTTTAACCCAATCCAAATAATATGCTATTATTACTTCTGTATCACAGCCAGGAGATGTGAATTGTTTTAGTCAAAAAGCAGATCAGAACTGGGGTCCTTGATGYAAAACATTGCACATGTTGCCCATCATGACAGCATTGCTTGATAATTCAGGATCAGCAGGCATCCTCTGCACCACTGCTGCTCCAAACATTGAAAATCACGGTTATCATTAGTGATATATGTTTGGGTTAGGCAAGACAGCACTCAAGACAGGAGCATCTTMTGTCTGTCTGAAAAAGAAAAGCAGACCATTAAAAAGTAGATTTAAAATTTCTTACACACTCATCCTCCTCCCCTCTTTTTTAGGCTTGACAATTATCGGACCATATGAAAGCAGCATGCTCAGAGATCATGTGTCCCCTCTTTTGGACTGAGATTCTGCCAAACTTAATGGCACTTGAACAAATGAAGGTGGACTTTTATATCCATTACCCTTCCTGCAATGGGTTAAACCCCTGGCTCCAAATGAAGCAGGGAAACAGGGCCCTGAGCGAGGAACTCACACAGTAAAAGAGGCAGCAGTGAATTCCTAGATCGAACTTAACACCGGCATTGAGACTATTATCTGTAGCGATGAGCAATGCGTTCCCCACCCCCGCCCCAACCCTCCCCCACCCCCCACCAAGGGGCAGAAATTAAGGAAAACACTTGCTTGACTCATCCTTGCCTGGTTTTTGCATCAAAAGCTGAAGCACTTACAGTCACTCACCAACCACAGTAGAAGCGCCTGCATCCATATTTACAGATATCATGAGGAAAACAGAAAGGAATTCACTAAGTTAACAGGTTTTCTATCCACTTTAATGAAGAAATTCAATAAAATTGGCAGAAACAAAACACTGAGCAACACCTGAGAAATTCCCCAGGTGGAGACCCTTACACTGTCTGTTGTCATATCACCATGTCTAAACAGTGCTGCACAGCTGGGTATCAATTTACTGTGTTGACACTAAAGGGACTGTGCTAAAACCTGCAAGGTATAAACTCCTGGCCTTCTCTGGTTAGAAGGAACATCTTCTGTCCAGAAAAGGAGAAGTACAGACTCTGACCAGGACACACAGAAGAATTTTGTTGGTCTACCTACAGCCATCAGACATGCATCAAGAAAGACAACTGTGCCAGCCAAAAAAATCCCAAGTTTGAAACAACTCAAAAGAAACCCATCTTTGCTACTACACTCATTGATTTTACTTTTCTTTGCTAGACAGAGCTCCTAATTTTCTGACAACCAAACCCTCGGATCACAGGCACACTACCTGATGTTAACCCYACAGCAGCACACGCCTGTCGCTGCAACTACATTCTGGCCAGACGAGGCTAAGCAGAGCAGGTCCACAGASGCATCATCCTCCATTGGGTGTTAGTGCCACTGACAGCCCCAAGAAGATGAACATSTGCAACAAAACACTCCCCTCACATMAAGTATAACAYGTGCTACYYRTCATCTTCAGTCTGCTGTCAGTGGGATCCCAGCCACCTTCCCACATGCTCACGTTCCTCTCAYATTAATTTCATTTCAGGGTTCTCCACTTCTTTGTACTCTCAGGGAAGATCCTAACAGACTGGAATGCACGTAACCAGAAAGGCACATGAAAACATTAAAGGTAATTACTTTAGGAGGACAAATCTTTAGAGGTATTGGCTACATTCCTGGGGTCCACAGCTCTCACATCTTATTCCAGCAGCACAAGACCCAGGAAGSAAGGATCCATCCTCAGAGCTATTGCCAGCTCCTTAGTTGCCTGATGCCTATCAATGTCAGAGGTGGGAGACCAAGCCAATTAGCACAGAATCATTCCTACTCTAGCTGGAAAGATGACCTGCTTACAGAAGGCTSATATGCAGCCAAGACTCGAATCTGCGAACACTCCACACATCACCCTTCACAAATGGCCACTCTCCACTGCYTCTGAACTTTGAAACCAAGGCCCGGATCACTTCACAGCCATTTTCAATGAAAGGCCAAGGTTTTGGGGTTTTTTTACACCTCCAAATGAGAGAGGTGAAGTGAAGGGTGCAGCAGAGGAGTGTCATGTTTGTAGYTACCCCTGGCTGGACTCAAGGACAACGGTGCCTCCTATGCTGCAACTGATGCTGGACCTTCCCCAGATGTACAGTCTCCAACCATGACCCTCTCCTGCCTCAYAGATGGGAAAGGCTGGGGAGGCCATTAGCTCCTGGTTGAGCACTTCTGCTCTGAGACACTCRGCAGGTCATTTGGGAAAAAGGTAAGACCAACATTTCCAGACAGTATCAAGCATCTTCCAGGGAAAGGAAAAAAAAAAAATCAGACTCTGCTAGTTTTCCCTTCTAGCAGAGCATGGACAAGGTCTGAATCATTGTCTTCCACTCCAGTACAAATGCAGTATCATCTAGGGACACAGTTTAGTGGTGGATGTGKCTATGTTAAGTTTACCATTGGACTCAATGACCTTAAAGGTATTTTCCAACYTAAAGGATTTTATAATTCCCCTTAGGAGACACCTAATATATTGAAACAAGAAGTGTGCCACCAAAATGAGCAGTCCTGCTCCAAGCCATACATTCTCCCTCCTCTCTTGCAGCAAGTTTCATGATGCTATACCATGGCACAAACCTCTGCTGAACCAATGGAAAACTACTCCCTCCCACATTTTTCCCCCACCCCCTTTTTGGTGGTTTAGTCATTCATGGCACCAGTTGGTTGCTGCCATCTTTTCATGGTCCCAGGGTCACTAGACCTGCAGGAGCTGGTAAAACCAGGGATTAGAGGCCACCCTTGCCAGCAACACACCTCACTGCCTGAGATACAGATTAGAAACAGCTTATTGCTAGTCCCTTTCCTTTTAAAAATTTAACAGACTGAAAGCTGAGTCATTGAAAAAGAGGAAGAGATTTTTAGTTGAGCTATTTAAAACACAGGTGTAKCTAACATCTATTTAGCACGAAGCTGAAGACACACTTCTGAAGAAAGACATTTTTAACTCAGCAGCGATAACTTTTCCATTTAATATGTGAGAAACCTGTCAAGATACATTGTTCTCAAAGAGAAAAAAAGAAAAAAGCATTCAACAAACCCAGATTCCCCTCTGATGCCCTTCTGAAATACCAGGCATGGCATTTCATCTCATATCTTACTGTTCTGATACCAGGAAAGTGATAATAAACACTATTTAAGATCTTAGCTTTCCCTTGTCTTAAAACTGCYATTTAATGCCCAAGATCCCAGGCTGTGTCTCCAGACTTCAGACAGACCTAAAGACTCATTTTCCAAAAGAAACCACTATTCAAGCAAACAAAAAAGTTTTTAGAAAGGCTTTGCCTCTTGCTAGTCCAAAGAGAGTCTATATTTGCCATCATGAACTCTAACAGGATTTCTACAAAACCTTCAGCAAAATGAACTYAGCTGCATTGCTGAGGATTCAAAACAATACAGCATCATCAAAAATTAGATACACAAAGTAAAATATCCTAGCTTTTTGTAATGGYTTTTCATATGGATTTTACTTTGTATCACAACAAATTTGAAGTAAATTGATAGCCACCTTGCCCCAGCAAGRCATAATATTTTATTTTAAATTCTGTAGCATAAGCTCAAGCATTAATCTGTTTCTGCCTGTAAACTCAGYCTATGACCAGAGCAAGCCTCTATGTAAGCATACTTATTGCAGTTTTTCTAAGCCTCTTCTCAGTGGAGCAAACCAAAATGAATTTGTATTAAACCAAAGAGTTTCAACTGACCCCCTTTTTCACTGATTTTAGCTAAATCCATTTTAAAAGAGCACCTGATGCCTAAGGACTTGCTTTGGTCAAGTTTACCACATCCTTCCAGCCACCTGCACTAGCTGAGTGGAAAGTACCAAGAGAAAAGAGAGTCAGAGGACTTCCCTTTTATGAAGACAGCTAAGTGTTAAATATTTTTGACTGCCATAAGAAAATATAAAGAGATTTTATAGATGCTTCCTCTAATTTAAACAAAAAAAAACCAAAAACAACCAAACCAACCAAGCCCAAAAAACCCTATTTGCACCTCCTCATAGAGAATGCAAATGCAGTCAGAAACCCATTCCCTTCCCACAACCAACACAAATCTGYCTCCTCCTCAGCAGGAGCAAAGTGAGAAAAGTGTGTGAGCTCAGTCCTCTCACCTGGAAATCACAGCCCATCTCACTGCTGTCAAGAGGCAGGGAAGGCTTCCCAGAATGAGTTGGATCCCCAAACTAAATCAAAAATAAGCTCTTTCATGTATTCACTCAGAATGCAATAGCTGCTTTGCAACTAGCTGCAGAAGAGTAAGGGAAAAAAAACCCACCAGAAAGTGTTTAGGCTGCTAAGTCCATTATGTAACCAAAACTAAAGAGCAGGAGAGCGTTAGTTGACACATCTACACTAACAACACTCTTGCAGAATTTTTGGGATAGACTTTTCCCCTTATTCCCCCTAACCCCCACTGACAGAATGCTCACAGGAGTTAAGATGTCAGTAGGGCAGTATCAGTGGGCTTCCACGGATRAGAACATCAGAGACAGCAACACTGCTGTGCATGCACATTGGTACATTGAAGGGTACACACACTCTTACAATACATAAAGGAAAACCTGACCATTAACGGATAGAAGAAAAAAGTATCAGAAATGGGGGGGAGGGGAGGATGGAGTGGTACCATAATCCTGACAAGTTCTTGAACTCTACCTGTGCCTATCATGATGAAAATGTGTAGGTTTTTTCTTTAACACTTGTGGGTTTGCTTATAATGTTCTTGTTCCTACAAGGATTTTAAAAAAAACAAACCACAACCAGAGAAAAACCACAAACAAACCTCTTCAGGAAGGACAGAAATTTTTGGTTTCCCTGATTTAATAAAATCTGTCCCACCGAAGTCCACTTACAAAAATATTACTAAAAAGCTCAATACAGCAGTTAACCAAGAAGCACCAGCTAACTTTGCTTTTACTTAAACAAATCTTGTATGACAGACTGTCGGGAGTGTTTGAATTTTCTTTCAAGATAACACATTCTGCTGTTCCTATGACATGACCATTCTCGTTCTTTTTAAAAATGGCACTTTACTCTCAYGTAGTATCTCTTATCTGACAAATTAACAAGGGCTATAGTGATTACATTTTACAACCATCCAATTATCAGTGTTTCTATCAGCATCCACATTAGAATTCTCAGTAATGAGAAACTCAGTGTGTAGAAATATCAACGCTAGTATTTCCAAAAGCGAGGTTCTCCATTTTTGATAGCCATTGGAAACCTTTGTAGAGGGATCTCACTCACATCTCACACTACCTGGAGTGACTACAGCAGGCCTCACCTTAACTAAAAAGCTTTACTTAAATATTCAAACAGTTGCACTAGCTCCTAGATTCCCCTGGATACAACATATTGGCCAACCAGGGGCTTAGGCACCTGAAATTATTTGACAGTTTTGAAAGTTGAGGCTACCCAGCAAGCTACTCTGCAGCAGTAACAATAAAACACTTTTATTACCACTGCAGCACAAACATGGTCCTCTATTGGCCCAAARGAGCTCTGTTCAGCTTCCCCATCCTTGAGCTGAGCTTCAGCTACTGAGCTCTCCTCCATCTAGCACTTCTATAGCTTGTGAGAGAGAAAGCAAGCACTCAGTCTAGGAAGCAAGCCCCACAGAGACATCGGTGCCCTCATTCAGGCAGAAAATAAGCTTGCTTCATCATCAGGGGGGTGGGGGATTGATTGCCTGTTTATTTTCATTTTTTCCCCATTCCAAAGACATCACTGTTCGTTAAAGTCACATTTAACCTCAGTCAGCAAAAGCCCTTGGGACCACTGATGAAGCAGAAAATCTTGACATMTATACCCCAAACAGCCATCACTTTAAGGACCTCCTCATATCTTTCCATGGAACTGAGAGCCAACTGAGACAAAACACAATCCTGCTGACAGAACCACAAGCCATGCTAGCAAACAAGACCACTGGTTATTTGTGAGTACACAAATCACATACCCCAATACTATGGATAAAACAGACATTCAGGCTCCCGGTGAAAAAAGGGCATTTCAAGCAACTGCAGTTAATAACATACTGCCATCTCCAAGTAGCCAAATTAATTTGAAAAAGACAGACGAAAATTTAACAGTCTTCATTTCTTCCTGCAAGAACCAAAATTACCTGTCAAATTGTCCACCTCACTTTACCTTACTTGTTAAACTGTTCAACTGCAATTAAGTCATGAGCAAACTACACGGCATCTTTGGCTTTTCTCCCCTAATAACAAGGTCTTCCCAGAGCAGAGCTTTCTAGGTTCTGGAGTTGGAGATTTTTCTTCCACCATGGTCTTTGTTGTTGCAGTAAAAATTCCTCATCAAACAAGAAAACTCAAATTCCCCTGTCCCACCATCACAACGCTCTGGGTGTTTCTGTAATTGATAGTATCTCAAACTTGTCTAGGACAAGGACCGGCAATTTAGCATCAAGAGCCAACAATTTCTYATGTGTCAATCCTGCTTTGATGGTGATGCCTTTAGTCGCCTTCATGAAACCACTCGCCCCTCAGTTCCTCTTCTGCATCTTCCACCTTTAAATCAGGAGGAGCAAACCATCATTTCCTCGTGGGAGACTGGCACAGCCAGCTACTGACAAGGCTTCAGCCTGAAAGCCACAAACACTCCTCACATCCAAACCCACACCCACCATAAACTTGATGTGCACCTAATTGCAAAGGTATACATCACTGCAACTAGAAACAGTGGTTYTGCTTGCCCACAAAGAGACAATACACAAATATTTTGCAACAAGTATTTTGGGTAATCTAACCAAAGAAAACTTGGTAAAAATCAGTAAACTACTGCAAAGTGCTCTGAAGGACTAAACGGATTCCTCGGTACAGTATCTCAGTAACACAGCCTTTTGCAAAATGAAGAATGAAAACCGTATTTCTCAGCTCACACTCACACACACATTCAATAACAACTAAGATCACCTTGAAGCTGCAAACAGATTTGAAACTATTACAGCAATGCTATTTCAGATAACACTCAGTACAGAACTTTGTGTAGAAGACAGTGAAAGTCTCATGTATCAAAAATCTTCAACCAGATGTCTCAGATTAAGTTATTTAAACCCCCAGCACTCTGTTTCTGGGCCTGTAGAATGCAACTGTATTTACACACCATCTCATTTTAATAGGTAAGCATTTCCAAAAAYGAAAAAAAAAAWYCMMMAAAMMMRRWKGSMAAAMMAAMSWTYYWRRWTWAAARRAAAARGRRGGGGGRAAAAAACCCCACAATTAAAACCAGTACAAAAGCTTAAATAACAGTAACACTGGCTAGATCCAAAGAGGATTTATGCAAATTACTTTTTTCAGGCACGAATGATCTTTTTCAGCAGAACACATGTTAAGASAGCAGAGACATCTAATCAAAGAGATCCTGGAGGGGCGAAACCTTTCACAGTCTCAGATGAACAAAATCCCTCAGGGAATGGTGGTGTTTGTTTCTTTAATCAACATTTTGCTATTCCTGCTTTCTGAAGAGCTGCTGCAGTGTCAAGAGCAATTAAGGGCCAGGATCAAGGCCAGGTTTACAGCCAGAGTAAGGAGATGCAGACCAATTAACTTGTAAAGAGTTACATTTATTTACGTAAGTGGTGATTTTGATCTGGGTGTTTTAATGGGATGATRCTGGATGGTATAGTGGGCAACACACCAGAAATCATTCATCTACGTAGGTGGCATAAACATGTAGTAAACATCATTTTCATGAATTATATCCATTACCAAAAGCAGTAATTACACAGCCAGCACTCTGGTTTCCACGTATGGGTTTGGTGACATGCAGCTTTTGAAAAAAAAAAAAAAATTTAAAAAAAAATCATTCATTTTCTGTCTAAACTGCTCCATCACAGAGGCAACACAAGCTCTCCACCTCTCCGAGCTACACTGCCTCTGGGCTTTATAAATGGAAGGATGTACCTAAGACAAGCCCACGGGTGTTTCCGAAGTCACCCCGGCACGCTGCCGCCGCACGTGTCCCGGCGATGACTCCAGAGCACGCTGGCAAACTCGCCACCGGGAGCCGCACATGGCAGCGTGCCCGCCACGGSTCTGTCCCTGGGTGGCTACTGAAGCTCCCTGCCTGCCCCCACGTCCAAGGTTAAACGGCACACCAACAGACAGCTCGCCCCCTGAAAACACCTACCGATCTGCCCGCTGAAAAAAACAGCTGGTTCCCCAACCCCCTGATCCAGCGTCATCCCTGCCCATAGCTGGGAGGTTGAAACTAGGCGACCTTTAAGGCGTCTACCAATCCAAACTACTCCACGATTCTRTAACTGCGTTGCACAAATCCCCCCTCCAATTAACCAAAGCTCCTAATTCATTGYTTGTTYGCTTGCTTGCTTGTTCTAAGTACCAAAGCTGCGCTATTCAGSCTTTCCCAGAAGTTTAACCACGCTGCTCGGCGCCACCACGGCTCCCGTGAGCTGATGCCGCTGCACCTCTACCAAGCTCGCAATGGACACTTTGCCCACGAAAGGCCACTTAACATGAAAACAAGAGATGCACCTTCCGTTTAMCCCTTACTGACAGGCACACGCCTTGCGTCCCTTGGAGACTCTGCCAGCCGGCTGGGAATGGGTAGCTTCCAGCAGCTCGTACCCCTGCCTACAGATCCCGTGTTACTCTGCTCCATCACACCGCGGATAATCCCCCTGTGCTCCCGCAATAAGACCCCAGACACCCGGCGAGCCCGGCTGCYGCGAACGCCCGTCCCCACCCCGGGGTGACGCACCTGCAGCCCCGCCGGGTCTCACCCAGCTCGGCCCCGCCGCACTCCTGACCGCGCACTGCCTATGGAGCCAAGCCCGTTCAGGCAGAGACATTAACCCCAAAATAAATCACCGCCCCCGCACGTCCCCCGGCCAGGTGTGGGCTGCAGCTCCCCTCCGCCGGACGCGCAGCTCCAGGTCGCGACCGATGGCGGACCCCCGCGGGGTGAACGCGGGGCTGCCGCAGGCGCGGCGGGCAGCGCTCCCCCCACGGCCCACCTCACCTCCCACAGCAGCGAGAGCAGCARCGCGACCCCAGGCTGGAAGCGCTTCATCTCTCCTCCTCCTCCTCCTTTTCCTCCTCCTCCCGCGGCGGCGGCGGGCTCGTCCCTCCGCCTCAGGCGCGCACGGGCGCTGCCAGCCGCGCCATCCCCGACGGCGGGGGAGCTCCGGGGGCAGCGCGCACCAGAGGCTCACAGGCAGCCCGGGGAGGCGGCGAGCAGCCCGCACCGGAGACTGAGGGACTAGGCGAGGTAGAGCGGCAGCGGGGCGGGGAGGGAGGCGGGGAAGCCCCGCAGCAGGGCGAGGGCGGGCTGACCCGCCGATCCCCTCAGTGGCAGCGTCGGCGGCTGGAGCGACGCGAAGCAGGGTCGTTGCGAGGCGGAGGACAGCGGGTGCCGGCCGGGCGGCACAAAGAGGCCGGGCGCCGCCGCCGTGAGGGCGGGCAGAGCAGCGGCCCGCCCCGGCCCCGCCCCGCGCCGCTGCCCGGCCGGGAGGGGGCGGTGGCGGCGGATCAGTGACCTCGCGTTTGCCCCCGCACCTGCCCTGACCCGCATCTGCCCCTGTCGCTGCCACCGCCCCCGCATCTGCCCCCCGCCCGAGGGGACAGCAAGGATTCTCCTTGGAGCCGCGTGGTCCACGACCCCGCTTCCCTGGAAGAGCGACCTGCTGGAGTGAGTCCACAGGAGGCCACAAAGATACCCAGAGACTGAAGAACCCCTCCTGCGAACACTGAAAGRATTKGAGCTCTTCRGTCTGGAGAAGAGAAGGTTCTGGGGACGCTTTAGACTGTCTTCCAGTACCTAAAGGGGGCTTGTAAAAAAGATGAGGATGGATTTTTTACCTGTAGTGGTAGACCAATGGGCAGTGGTTTTAAACTGAAAGATGGTAGATTTAAGTTGGATATGGAAGAAATTTTTTACAATGAGGTTGGTGAGAYACTGGAACTGGGCTGCCCAGGAAGTGTGGATGCCCTATGCCTGGAAGAGTTCAAGGCCRGGTTGGATGAGGCTTTGAGTAACYTGCTCTGGTGGAAGATGTCCCTGCCCATGGAATAATAATATTCTTTGMGGATCYTTTCCARTCCAARTAATTCTGTGGTTCTGTGATTCTATGAGATGCTGCCTCCACCTGCCTTCTGGGTGGGAATAGGAGCTGTGTGTCTAGGCTTAGCCCCCCTTGCCAATGGGGTAACCTTTGGTATTTCAGAGAAGAGGCCTGCTCCTTCATTTCCTCAGCATGCTTGGTAACAGCCCTGGGGCATCTGTGTATAGAGGTCTCAGGACAAATCCTAGGTTGGAGTGGAGGTACTCTCCTACCTTTTGGTACTGAGCTCTCCAACTTCCAGGTAGCTGTGCCTGGGTACTTCCTTCACCATGATCATGTTGTCCCAATGCTTTGAGCCTCCTTTTCCAAGCCCTTTGTGTCCTTACCACAGCTGGACACTGTRTGCAGCTGGAGGAAGGCACAGCCCTTCTCTGAGTTTAGGAGGGTTAGAGGTCTCTTGCCCTTGCTTTGTAGGTGAACTTGCAACTTAGTCCTCAGGGGAAAATTAAAATAGATAAGGGGGAGAACTGCCCCATTTTTCTTTGAATGATAGGCCTTTCCCAGCAGCATTTCTGGAGGAGATACGCCTCCCACTGTCCTTTTGTTGGCAACCTATCAAAAAACTACTAGCACATCCTCACAACTCTTTTGTTCACCATTTTCCTGTTGTCATAGTATTCAAGCAAGAAACTTGCCATCTCCACGTTGCAGTGAAACGTCATCAGGTAGTTATTTTTTCCRTACAGTGAACTTTGGGCAAGTTTACAACCGTCTTCTAGCTGGCACCATTAATCATATGTGGGCTCAGGCCCGGGTCATGTGTTTTATGTTAGAAGTAACTGTATACAGATTCCCACATGCTGTGTGGTATTGTGTACTCAGAGGCAACCTGCACAAGTCCTTCTTGTGGGACCACTCATTTTGATACTTACTCCTGTCTCTGTTTGATGCCATCCAATCTGAAGCTGTGAGATGAGCTTTTTAGATGAACGCTCACATATTTGGTTGAATTTGCTAGCAGGTGCCTAAGGAAATGTCACAGCCATCACTTTGTCCAACAGTGAAGTCTGAATGAGGCAATTACACACACAGGTCTCGATATAATGTGAGTTGAAAAGTTCCACTTCCTTACATCCTTATGGCATGTAGAGACAGACACATTGTACACTGGGTATCGCTTAAGAGKGATCACCTTATATTGTCTCAACATAAAAATTCAATGTCAGGCATCACTTCAAAAAGGCTCCAATTTATAGAAGTTAGAAGASGATGGTTTTCAGAGTTCTGTCCTGTTATATGGCTAGCCCTAAACCCCTTTTCCATTCCTAATCTCTGTGTTGTTGCATGACCTAGGAGAGAGCATTTTGGAGACACAATGACTCTTCACAGAGAAGRTGAAGAAGAGCATAGAAGATGTTTAGGGACATCAAATGAATCTGAATGTCAGTGCTGAGCATGAGTGGTCTGTGCCACTGCTGTTTCCCAGCAAGGGTGCTTTAGCAGCCCAGAGACAGTCAGAAATCCTGATAGTACAAATTCTGGGAGAACTGAGAAAGCACTCAGGCATAAATAAAAGTTRGGAAAGAAACCTGGAGTCTTTCAACCTCAGACACTACCACCCTTGAAGGCTGACCCTGCCAAAACTTTCAGCTGATGGCCTGAATGTGCCCTGGCAAGAGCAAGTTCTAAAATACATTTCAGTTAATGATTGACCCATACATCACTACTGAGTTTATCTTAGGAACAAAAAAAAAAGCATTAATTCTTTTTTTCTCAAGAAAAGATTTCTACTAAGGCAAGAAAGGCTAAAAAATTAACAGTTTTTAATCAATAGACAGATTAGGAAGAGTSAGATTGAAGCAGCAGTGGGCTAGAGGAAGAAGAAGCTGCCCAATCTTGAAGCATATGCTTCCCAGTGCATAGTTTATTATCCAGCCTAGATAAGGATATGGATATCCCACACTATAGAATTCTTTCCAGGCTGACATAAGCTGAAAAAGGAAAAAATATCTCCTGACCTAGGAATGAACTGTTTCATATTCCATTTCAATCATATCTCTAGCTSCCCTAAGTGATGTCTTCTTTCATTTCCACCTAGCTTCAAGGAACCATCTTCATTTCCAGGGAAAGCCCRTTAACTTTAATGGAGTTGGAGTACTAATGAACTTGGCTCAGCATGTGGCATTTTCTCAGCAGAAGTGCGAGTTGCAGCAAAGCCCCTTAGAGCTTCTCTGGGTGAGAAATGAACACATTCCCTACACTGCACTGCAGCTTGATGGCAAGACAGCTTGACACAACAGAGAAACAAGGCTTTTCTGGGAGAAAAGGTCCCTAGGTATAAAAAAGAGCCCCTTCCTTCACATCCTGATTCTATCCTCTCTTCAGTTACTGTGTTCAAAGAGTTTAAAACTCCAGAGCTTCCAGAATCTGTGTATAGAAACAAGTATATCTATTTTTAAAATAGAACAAAATAATAAAATAAAATAAGATAAAATAAAATAGTTTCAGGAGCATTATCAGTAATGAAGCTTTATTTTATCTGATTGAGGCTTGCACTGCAGCTGAAATATTCATAATATGCTGCTTCTCTGTGTAATCTTAGGTGTTCCTCAATAATATTGCCATAATTCTTTCAGCAGAGCTTGCCAATTATAACATGTTTCTTTTCCTCAGCTACCTCTCTTTCCTGAAATGTAAAAGCATATATTATTTTTGAGACTGCCACTCCTTCATCAATTTTTCAAACTGAGTAACAGGTATAAAAATTCCTAGAGAGCACTCACAGTGCATATAGATAAATGTATTTTGCAGACCTTATTCAAACTTAAAGAAATAAAAAATAAACTGATTGTGTTGAATGCTTCCTTGTTTATGTTGAAACAGTTGTTTCTAATACTACTTGAGAAATACTCAATTCCACAAGGGCTGTATGTGAAGCAGGTAACCACTTCATTATGAAAAAACAAATACATTATTTTCATTTGCTTCCCTGCACAAACTGTAAATAATTATGTAACCCTACAATTTTGTATTTAAAATACTCCACTACCGTCTTCACAGGTGCTATTAAAAATTAGCCAAATCCTTATGTTTTCCAAACTCTCTATTTTAAGAGYAGGATCACCTCAAATATATTTTGAGGGTTTAGGGTTTTTTATGATTATGTAAATGGCAATTACCTTTGCCAGTAAGTTAAAGAAAGCCCTTTTAAAGTGCATGAAATATTCTAATGTCTAAAACCTTTCAAAATCATCACTGGGATCTGTTGAGAACCTACTCTAGCATTATTCATTTAAAAACAGGTAGGAAATATATTCATTAATGTGGCAGTATCCAGCCAAGACAAACATAWTGTTATATTTCTGCAGCTTCCGTGTCTTGTCCAAAGCAATTTGTTTATCCAGGGTGTGTTTAAAGAACAAGAAAAAGCCCAATTTCCTTCTAACTATCATGCAGTTTACACAAAGGTCTAGTTTCATGGCAGAAGAATAGTTAAATTGTAGTCCAACTTCCCAGAATAAAGGCTAACTTTTTTTCATCACTTGCACCACTAAGTACTCACTCTGATTGACTTTAAATGAAACTTCAAAAGGAATATGACTCATGACTTGTTGAAGTTTCAACAACCTACTCCAAAATCAGTAGCATATTAACATCAGGGCTTCGATCTTCAATAATTATATATCAGTAAGAGACTGTGAAGGTTTAGAGAGATGATCCAGATGTGGTAGCCCTCTTTCCAATGATAATGTAAGAGTTTATATCTCCTACAAACTTATTTTTTGTATGSAAAGATATTACTGAGTTAAGCTGACTGATTAAAAAATTGTGCCCAATTCRTATTTTAGTATTCTAACAATCCATCAATCTTCATTAATACCTGAAGAAGTCACTTTTACTGACATTAATTAAACCTCATGGAACTGAAACAGAATGACTGCTTGCAGGATTGTACTTCAAGACCTCCAAATAAAAATCCATGGTAGCCATAGTCACTATATACTACTACACTGGAAATCTGTGTCCACTTGAAAGAAAATGTAACATATTTAACAAGTATGCTAAGAAATGAAGGGTGGAATGGTTACCTATAAACTATCCAACTGGGCTCCCAAACAACAGCCCCGCTGTCACTCTCTGTGACTTTCAGGTTTTCTTGATGGAGTCAAATATTTGTCCATCATATTAAACAAATAATTCTATAGCAAACAGTATTTTGAGAAGCAGCAACTACAAGACAAGCATTAGTATTCTGAAGGGCAAAGTTTATTGATTAAACATACTACCCAATTCAACCAGAATAGCAGTGTCAATCAGATCAAATGCTTTTTTGTTCAGTTTTCTCAATCAAGAATGAAGTTTTATCCCCTCAGCAAAGATATTAATGATTTGTGTTAGAGAACTCAGGAGCTGAGAGGGATTATGGATTTCCAGGAAGATGGATCATTTGTAAATGCAAACTCTTTGTTTGCAGTCCACGGTGAAAGGACAAACATGTGCTTGCTGGAAGGATTAAGGAATGTTAAGTTCATTCAGAGTATCATTACAGGACCAAAGCTCATCACCAATGAAACATTTAGGCTTTGAATTCCTATTTGGGCTCCTGTTATTGATTTCAGTGGGTAGCTGGAAACATGAACACATGATGTTGAAGCTGGGTGCAGTGTGCATTGCCTCAGACCTGAGCACACTGAGTACCAAATGCTGTCAAATTAGAGCAGTAACTTTCCAACCTGCCTGCAGATGGTTTGTAAGGAGACAGAAGAAAAAGATCTTCTGGGCAGAKGATCCAATCTGCCAGGGGAGGAGAACAGGGATGAATTGCTCATGTAGGAGAGAGGGAGATTCAATGAAGCAACCTATCTTTGGCCAGGCAGAATCAAGAGACAGAAAACACATAAGATTTTGTCAGGAGGATCTGAAAGCCACTAGAGGATGAGATGGAGCAGGGTGGGACCCCGAGGAGGAACACGTGGCACAACAGAGCATGATGAGCATAAGCAGTACGGTGCACAAGGGTGGAAATGGACTGAGACAGAGATTCCTAGTGGTGATATATGTACCACTGATGGCCTCCAAGTCCTAGAGTAGTAGTGGTATGGGGCAGATAAATGCAATTTATATCCTCCCTTGGGAATGTGAGAGCCTGCTCTGTGGACACAGTACAGGAAGAGGAGTTAGAGCTTCTCCTATTATGGCCAAGCACAGAACCAAGAGCTGCTGCCTGCTATCACTGAGGCAGAATAAGCCAGCTGTAATTTATATATAAATATGTAATATACCAAGCTGCTTTTTGTTCCAGAGTCTTTATTAGGCTGCACAGTAAACTGCAAATGGAAAAAAGGATGGTCTGGTTGAATGTCTGTGTCCCCGTCAGCACTTGCTTGCTCTCTGCACTGCTCATCACTAATTTCTTCCACAGAGAAGCCACTTGATTTAAAAACATGATCATTCTCCCTGAGTGTTAAAATAAAAGGGATGAGAAGAGGAAAGGGATGTTGGCAGAYACTAAGAACAAGAACTGATCACTGTCAGGAGTATGTTGTGCATCTGGACACTGTCAGTGAGCTCTCTTAGCACTCTGGAGAAAATGCCTGGGAAATGCAATTCCAAGAACATAGTGGCTTAATGGAAATGCAARGCMATCCCSTGGGCCTGGGAAGAAAAGCCCCCTRGAATAAGATAGTCTGAAGCACTTTATTTTTGCTTTGTCTTGCCTCATCTTCCTGTCTGTGCAACAAACAACTCTCAACTCTTTCAGCATCCCCCTAGGTAGAGATTAAAAGCTCTACCAGGTCATTGGTTACAGTCTGGAATAATGAAACCCCAGTTATGCAACTTTTCTCATACCAATGTAAATTAGGATTAATTTCACTGAAGTCAATTGGACAAGTATAAAACCAGTGCAAGTAAAGAATCAAGTTTTAGATTTCAACTTTGAGTCAAACAAGAAGATGAAGTTGCTTAATGGGAGTTTTCCTTCTTCATTTAAAAGAGTAACCATTTCCTGTTGGCTTTTYTTCCCCTTCAGTGTGAATTTATCTGTAGCATTGCTCCACTGCTAGAGCATGGATATTCCAACGTGAGAAATAGCATCCATTAAATAAAGATGGAAAAATGCATCAATGGTCTGGGAATTACAGGCAACGGGTTTATTAACTAATGTCCCCCAGGCAATCTCAATTTTCTCATATTGTAATGAGATAGGAAGAGGATTAAGCTGTTGTTGTACTGAAAAAAAAATTGGCACTAAATATATTCTAGAAATCACAAGGGATAAAATGCAACTGATGTCAGGATGACAAGAAATCCAAACAATACCAAWAAGGCATCTGACCTGTAAAACAAACCATTTTCAATGATCAAAAATACTAGGGCTGTTAAAAGAACAGCAAAAAAGTGCAATGAAGTTGTTCACTTAGTCTGTTGTAGTGACCTTAGAGAGCCTCATTAAAGGTCCATAATTAAAAAGAACATTATTTAACCTTTCATCAACCTTCTTGGACATGTGTTGACTCCATATACAGTCACACACATACCATGGCTGGTCAGGAAATATTTGTCTCACTGGTACCCCCCCATGGCATCTCCATGTACCTATTCTCATGTTTTATTACTGCTGATTCTATCACCTCCACTGCCACAGTTGCATACAAAACTAAAAYAGGGGATCAAGCGTATCTCCTGTCTTCCTGAAAATTCCTCAGGGCCTAAAACAGAGARCAGAAAGTTGTTGGTGGTAGATGAGGGACCTTTCCTTCTCACTTGAGTGATGGTCAGCAAAAGTGCCCATGGGGTGACCCTAAGCCCTTGAACAATACAAAATCTGACTACCAACTGAAGTTGTAAAGCAATTTTGATGGCATAGATGAAATAAAAATTTAGGGCAGACAGATCTGCAAAGCTGGCTGGTGTAGACAGCATGAGGTATAGCAGAGTCATGACTCATGTTCTGTAAACTCTGTACAKGGTTGTCCACCATATGCTCATGTGAAGTAATGAACTGACAGGAAAGAAAATTTTCAGGAGAGATGATGAGTCAAGGAAGCCAAATGTGGAATACAGGAGGTTGAATATAGGCTTTGTCCCTTGGGCAGGGTTTTCAAGCGCTTGTCTCAGAGTTAAGTTTCATAGTGCTAAACCATTCAAGCACAAAATGCAGCACTGATATGAGTGCTGGCATCTGAATAGGTTTTGCTGTCTAAATGGATCCTGAGAGGCTATGGACAAGAAAGCTTTAACTTTGCTGCAATATGAACAGTGAGGTGATTTCTATKTCAAGAACGAAGAAAGAAGTCCAAATGATTACAGATTCAATAGGTGTAAGATCTCTTCGGTGGAAATACTAGATAGTAGGATTCTTTCATCCTTAAAAAGAATAAATAACTCCAACCATCTGCTATAYCTTCTTCAGGAAACTTGAGAACCAGAGCCAAGAATTTCTCCCTGGCAGTAGTGCAAAAGGGAGTGTGAGTGCAGGCACTGAAGCTTGTAAGGCCCTGCATGAGGAAACTACTTTAGTTTTCTTTAAGTGTGCATACTGCTTATCACATAAATCAAGATCATTCCTTCAGCTGAGGAGCACCAGCTCACTAACTCAAGATACATTCTGGCAGTCTGGTTCACAGTATAAATCTAAATGTAAGGATTTAGTAAACAATAAAGTCTGTTGAAGTCAGTGATTTATTTTTCACTTGGCCTTAACAAGYTGCTAATGCTGTTTAGCACGGACAAACATCTCACACCTACCTAAACTCCACTACAGCATTTATTATCTAAGACACTCCTTCCTGGCTCTTCTGAACACTGCAGTGTGCTCTGCATTGTTAAATAACTTTCAAGCTGTTCTATTTTCACCAGCACAAACTTGCCTTATGTTAGCGCACATTTGCTTGACCCTCAGTCAATTTCAAGTCCTCTCAGATTAAAATCTGTGTTTGTGCTCCCATACCCATCTCTTGTAAGGCTCCCTCTTCCAGCTAGYGCAGAGTGAGAAAGCCCTCTATGAGCATGCTTTGGGGGGTCTTTATGTTTTAGGAAAGAATAYTTGGATTTTCTAGGCTTACTGATATTGAAGAAGAGAAAAATGTGTGTTCATCTGTAGAAACCAAGCTCTTTCTGGAGCATGGTGGACAGAACATGGTGSTGGGGGTAAATAGTTCTGCTAGAATATGGGGATGGAAACAAAATGGTCCTGCCAAAAGCCAAGGGAAGCTGATAATCTTACCAGGCACTCTGTAGCAACCCCCTTCACACAATGCTGGATGCTAAGAGGARCAAGTATCTCATCAGTGCTTTTCTCTGATGTTAAGAACTACATGGCATTCACAGAGTTATCCCAGGAGCATAAAGTGGTCGGACACTTGGGACAGAAACCCAAGGTGATACAAAATGCATGGAGAAGCAGAAGCTTTCTGCTGCAGCCACACAGAAATGATAAAAACACAAAACTGGTTCCTCAAAAAAAAAAAAAAAAAAAAAAAAAAAAAAAAAAAAAAAAAAAAAAAAAAAAAAGCAAGAAAACCAGTTTACCTGTTCATTGTCACAAGTCTTTCCATCTTCAGTTATCCCATCCCTTTCTCCTGACTCTCTTTTCAAAATAGCAACTGACCATACACAAGGAAGGAAGGAAACCACAGATCTGAAGCGTCCCAATACACCTGTAAGATGACAGCTATAATGCAGCCATAACCCCCCAAATAACAAAACCATTACACAATTGATGCAAAAACTATTCCCAGGTACATTTTTTGAGTGATAGATTGAGTTCTTAGTAACAAACRGCAAAGTATGCAAAAGAGCAGAAAATATATTTAAAACAACAGTTTACACATTGAAAAATGGATCCAAAAGAGAGTCTCTGGGCTGCAGCTGTGTTAAAATTTGACTTGATAAGAAAGAGTTATGATCTCATATAGAGTTGTGGGGAATTACTCCTACACTTTGGAAAAGTGTTGGTATCCTGCAGCTCAGCACAACAATCTCTACATACCCAACCATTAGATACTGGAGTGACAGATAGCTGGATATCAACAAGCCAAAGAGCAATGCATCTTTTACCAGCTGAGCCAACCATCAGCTTACCATGCACACAGCAGAGCCATACACAGCATCAAATGMCAATGTCAACATCAATTATTTACTAATTATTATCTGTGCATTATTGTTAATAGGCCTTGSTTTGACATTTGCAGAGATTCTGCCTGCAAAGGATGAGGAGGCAGTTCCCAGGGTTAAGTGCTTCTGGGCTCTATTCAGGATGAATATCCATTATCCTCTTGTSCTTTTTTAGTAGTGATGAGAAGTATTTACAGGAACAATAGGACTGGCAGGGGACAATATCCTTCTTAAGGGGACATTAGTCTGCTTTTCACTATACAAAAAACCCCCACAGGTTTAAGGGTAAGCATAAGAAGTCTGAGCCAGATGGTATTCCAGCAGYAGCTCAGCCTCAAACTACACTCACTGTGCCTAGAAAGAGTCAGACTTAAGACGTTTTTGGCTGATGAGGCTGGTAAATTAATCATCCTTTGGATGTCTGCTTTGGTCATAGCTCACGAACAGAGACCTTGGGCCTCTGCTAAGATACGGTGAGYGAATTATCCACTTCTTGCAATCTCCAAGCTTGGGATAAGATTTTTTTTTTATCTCAGGCTTGAGAGTTCCCAGTATAGACCATCTTAAGAAGGCAGAAATATCCTTGCTGTCAGTAAGCACTATTACTTTATTACCAGCTAGATTCATATGCATTTCAAATGAAATGTGAAATCTCATAGCTAAAAATAAAACAAAATTATTATATTTCTGGTTGAATTAGCTGATAATTCAGTCTTGTTGCATCCTAATAAGATCAGACCTACAATTATAACAATGTAAACCAAGTAGTTCTAATAACTGTCTTGTCACCCAGCCATTCTTACTGAAGGAAATAAAGACAAGCATTGCATGCTACAGCACTTTTTCAGACTGAGAAAACCGAGTTTCACTCTCCTGTTAAAATTTAGAAGGTTTTAATAAATGACAATAGGGTACATAAAAGCAAAACGATACTACACTGGGTGCTTGGCGATCTGCCAGAGGCACACCTGCTATTGACAGGAGACATCTTTAAATGCATTTTGTATTGCATCAGCCTAATGCTTATTTATAGGCATTTATGCATATTCAAACTTTTTTAGAAATTGTTAAACATAATTGTTTAATCCTGCTTTTTTAGAGCATGAGCAGTGATGATGTTTATGCTTCTCAGGTCGTGTGTGTGTGACTTCTATTCCGTAATTTTGGCTTTGTTGATGGAGAAGTGTCCATAGCAGGGGTCCCTAATGGGTCATGACGCCCCTGGCCTGTCCATTGCAGATATGGTTGTGTCTGAGGGGTTGGGAGGGTCCCATCAGCCAGGTTCCTTTGGATGTTCCACGAGTTGTCTTGACTAGAGACTTTTCACGACACATCCCAAAGCCTCTGTTCCTTCCACCCCTACCCTTGCTCAGTCAGGGTCTGTGCTGGCCTGGCAGCTGAGAGTCTTGGGGCGATGGCTCTCTCACCTCTAAGGTGCTAAGCATCGTGATCTCTTTATGAATGTATGCATCCTTTTCCCCAGCTCTGAGCTGCTTCTTATTTTTAAGGACCACTGCCGCCAGGGCCTCATTCAGGGTTTTATTGGTGACTTTCTTTGCAGCTTTTGTATAGTTTTGCTATAATGTGAAAGATATCCTTTATGGAAATGTTTAAGTCACAAGTCTTAATACTTCAGTTTCACTACAAGTATTCTATAACTATATCTGAGTTACAAAAGAGAAACAAACCCATCAGTGATGATTTTACCACTGTGTCTGCATAACTAAGCTACTTATGCAAAAAAGGCAACATTGTACACAKAGCACTCATCTTAATATTTGCGAAAGCCAACACTATAATACGTGTCTATAACACAGACCACTAGACCATTCTAATCTAATTTATGCTCGCAAGCTTTAATTTTAACTAGGTCACTCTCTGAAACCATGGATAAAAGTATTCTGATAATGCAAAATTATAAAGTATTGGAAACAATACAAACCTGAAATTGTAAGTAAGAGAAGTGCAGTGTACAAATAAAGGTAGCCACAATGGAAATATTGTGTGAAGCTGCCACAGGAAAAAGAAACTCACTSTAGTAAAAAAAGGGAATTACTTGCATTGGGTGAGATCCAGCAAGCTATTGAACTCAGCAGGGGATCTTTGTCTTGGTTTCAGCGGGCTTTGGCTTGGAGCCATTGGTTCTCAAAGTTCAGAGAATCAATTTGGTTCTTTGACTCTCAAGACTGAAGTGAACAAGTAATACTTATTTTGATAATGTGGAAACCCTGCTTGACTGATTYGAGGATGTTTAGAACAACTGTGTGCAGCCCACGGGTACTGCTGGCTTCACCGATCTTTGCTGAGGCAGGATCCCAAGAACTCTTCGCTCCTTCTGCTRCCCTCTGCACTCTGAGAAGCATGATGTGTGGAGGGGTAAGGTACCTAATGATGCTGCTTCTAGAGCTAATACCTATTTCAATATTCCTARCTTTCAGATTTTAATTAAATCAAATGTCAGTGGAATCACTTTATTTTTGGCTTGTTAGATTTTAATGATGTTTTAAACTGATCTTTCACTTTAATGGAATAATTATATAACACAGGGATGTGTGGTACTATTCATCTGAATTAATAACACGATCATTTTTTGTGCTGTCATTTGTTGCTGAGAAGGAAGAATATCAAGCAGCTTTCTCAGTCTGCAGATAAAYGAGGCAGAATTATCCCTGCTTGTGTTCACTGATACAAGGTATGCACTCTCCCTTACAGATCATGTCTTACTTACCATGACTGTTCTCCTTCACCTGCCTGACATCCAAAACTCATGGAGTATGTTTTGTTTCTGGAGAAGCCGAGTTAGCATTGTCAGGGCAGATGACTCTGCCTGGCTGCTTGAATCAAAGCAAGCAGAGTACAGAAAGCTTACTCAGTYACAAGGAATGAAGCATTACAGCTTTCTGTTGCAGGCAGTTCACAAAAGGGAAGTTCAAGAGTCTTCAGGAATTAGGAGAGTTGGTTAGGATAAAAAGCTATTTAAAGGAAGTGGACATTTAATTCCAAGATGAAAGGACAGGTCAACAGGAAAGGAAGAGTAGAGGCAGCAGTGTTTTACCTGGTGGCATTTTTCAAGGGCCTCTGTACTTCATTTAGGCTTTCAGCCTTCTTTTTCTATAATTATCCTGCATGCATTGAAGGAATTAGAAAGATGTTTGGTGCTCTGGTGAGGCCTCAGAAGCTGTTCAGTTCCTGCAATAAGTACTGTCTTTGTGAGGGGACAGCTCTCCAAAGAAATGATGCAGAAGCCCCATGAAGGGCACCCCAGGAAAAGTTTCTCCCTGTCCTGGCAGCCACACACAGTATGTGTCACACTTTTCAGATTTTAATTTCTAACAAGGACACAGAGCCATTGAAAAACAGATAGTTTTGCAATCTGGGTAGGAAAGCGCTGCTGCCTCATTTCACCAGAATGTGGTTTGCCATTCCATATGGGATGTACCTGAAGGATAAAATTTCTACCTGACACCAAGCAGAAGAGTTCTCAATCAAGTCYTATTACAGCACTGTATGCAAAGACTGCTTTCCTGAGCAAAGCAGAAGAAATTGCCTCCTCTAGTGTGCTMCATCTCACAACTGATTATCACTCCATCAGTGCTGAGGCCAAGGGATTCTCTCTGCTCCCTCTGACATTTCCACCTTCCTTGCCCTTCATCCTCCATCACACTTACCTGTAGCCAATCATCCTCAACCCCAGGCAGCTTTGGTTAAGTCTGCTTTTAGCCCATATTCTCTCAGCTCCTGCTGGTTTTACTGCACAAAGGGACTTGTTTGGCCTGAAAGAGAAACCATTTGGCCTCTGGATCCAAGGTCTCCATTGCCAGCTCTACATACAGCACCCCACATTAACCCCAAAGGAGGCAAATGAAGCTGCAGCTCCTACACTTCAAACACCTGCAGTCCTTACAGCTCTTCAGGGTGCATCATCCACCCAAATTAAGGAGCCCTCAAGATGCCTCAGTGCCAGGTTTAGCATGGCTTCATACATCAACCAGAAGACATTTAGCTATTTATATGCCATGGTTCATCAATTTGTATGGGCTATATCCATTAATCTAAAAGGGAACTCCTGTTGCATCAAAACTAGTTTCTTGCTATTTCAAGAATCTCACTCAGTTCAATCACAAATCTACTACAAAACATCTTTCCTCTGGTCAAATTTTGCTGAAAAGCAGGGAAGAAATTGTAATTTTAAAACCCTATACAAACATCGTTTGATGTTTGTTAGGAAAGTCACCCCAAATATTAATGACCATTCAAAACAAATATCCTGCAACATTTTTTTTGCCATTTTACCAGCCTCTGTTTCAGCCAGGGTGGGGATTAATGGGCTATAGTCCACAGCCCAGAACATGCCTGTATTAGCACTCACTACCCAGTATGTTACAGCAGTTATATGTAACCTTGCTTCAGATAATTGGAAGCAGATGTGTTTCTAGGGTTTTTCATCCACATCCACTATTTTCAGGGTTTCTTTCAGGACTCACTGAAATAAATCCTTATTATCATGCCTCCTTTCAACCGGAGCTGCTATCACTGCATTATCAGTTTTCATTTCCAGGAAGCTGAAAGATTTTCCATTCTCTGGAAATATTTGAGGTCTTGCATTGAGATTTCCCACAGGCCATTAAGTATTTTTTTCCTAAAATCTTTACCCAGTGGTTTGAAATGTGGGTAAGCTAAAATGGAAACTTTCTAAAGAGGCTTTTTCTCACTCTGGTAAATTCTGGTTCCCCTTTTTTTATAATCCACCACAATGTTTTTTGCAATATGAGCAAAGGTCTTGTGATACGATGTGAGGCCTGTGTGTACAAGCTGTGAGTGTCTGGGGAGTTGGCCCAGTTTGTGCATTTTTGCATTTCTTTTCTGATAGAAAGTCTCCCTTTACTGATCAGGTGTGATACACAACTTTTTCAGTCCCAACTCTCATATCTCTGCTCTCATTTTCAGAGGAACACCTTTACTTTTTTCACAATTTGTAAATACATCTATTCCTATTCCCAGCTGTAGCATGTGCTAGGATATAGGTAGAAAGAAAGCATTTTGGTTCTGCTCTGGAGCTGTGGGCAATGGCACCTTAAGGACCATTCTCRGATTTTTAGAAGCACATCCAAGTGTTGAGCTTGGAAGGAACCAACACCTTTTCTGGATGCTGGAAAGAAGAAGAGACCCMAGTGAAGTGTCAAAGCATGGGTGAATCAGGATATGGCAGAGAGAAATGGAGGAATTTGCTGAAGTTTCCTAAGAGGATGGAAAAACTGGATGAGCCATGGATCAGGAGGAGGCCATGTTCCAGAAAGCCAAGAGTAGCCTTTGTAGGTGCATTTTGAATGTACATATTTTATGGTTCCAGRTGCATACAACCATCAAACTGTTGAAGTAGAAGTGTCAAGGATTCTCATTATCTTATTTCAACTTCTTATTTTACAATCATTTACTACCTGCTGCTAGATTGTTCTCTCTTCCACATTTTTCTAGCAATGGTGTGAAAGGAAGAGCACAATCAGCATAAGTAATTTTTGTGAACTGACTTGTTCAGTCATTTTCCTTTGGCTAACCAGCAAGAAAGAGATATRTGTTTGCAAATCCATCTGGTAAGAATCTGCAACTGAACTGCATGACATCTGGCTGGGAAGCTTAGAGGCTTAAATACTTTGSAGTTACATACATTTCAAGAACTTCTAACACCAGTCAAAGAAGTCTCTAAAATCAAATCCTATTCTTTCTCTTCCAATTCCAGATGACCAGAAGCGATGAATAGCTACACCGATAATCCAGACATCTCTCTGACACGCTTCTGACTGGCAGAATTTTGTTAATTCAGCAAGTTTATACCTTTAGATTTGGGGAAAGGAGAAAGAGAGGAAAAAAGCACGACTTTAATGGTTCAGCAAGAACCAGTGATAGAACTGGTATGACACATTTCTGTCCTTAGCTGAGCATTATGAAGTTCCATCCGATTTGTATTCTGGAGTTAGCCTAAAATGGCCTCCTGATGGTGGCTTTCCTCATTTTAAAGGCTGCAGTACTTTTCCTCCTACTGCCCTACATCTCATGAAGAGAGGAATTCACCATGTGGACAACTGGAGGCCATTTCCCACGTGGTGTAAAAAAATTAATAGTTTGAATGTGCTAGAGAGCTTGGCCCCTGCCTGATTAATTTTTTGCATCACCCCACAAGTTAGTTCTTAAGCAATTAAATGTCATTGTCCATCATCCCTGGGAGATAATCCATAGCTGATCCGGACAGAGGAGCAAAGGAGAAAGACCATAAGTCATCTGTCCATACCAAAATCATATCTTAACAACATTCTTGTGTTTGATTTCATGACAAATTTCAACTATAATTCATCTGAGACACCTCCAAGATATTTTTGTCACCTATTGTTGTTGGAGGAGATGATTAATGAATCTCGGCTTGTTATGTAAAAGTGAAAAAAGCATTTGTTTCCTGATTTGTATAAGGTGCAAAGAAGCTATCATAACTTGCTACAAACCATATGGTTCTCAAGTGCATTTCTATCTTGCACATATTTCTATTATAATGATGTCCAGATCAACTCTTTGCCTGTAAAATGTTCTTTCTTGCTCGACACAGGCCTACTGCTCTCGTGCAATTTCCTTTTTCAAAGCAGATTCAAAACCCCCAGTCAGTCTTGCCCCTTGCAGATAAATAAGTTGTTTGTTTCTAGGTCTCTCAGTATTGTCACATTAATCTATGTGTATAAGTGAGACTCCAAAACTCCCATGCATTTATTTCATGGTTCCAAGTTCTAGTCAAGTACCAAGTTTGTTAGGGTTAAGCAAGACCTTACTTTCTATCTCTGTCCTATTTTCCACATTATTTTTAAGGACTTTTCCCTAAGTGCTTGTGATGCTTATTCCAGGATTACTTTATATTTCAAGCAATCCTCCTGACTGTGACTAATTTTGTCACAGTAGAAGCATTTACTTCAATTTCTTCTTTCTGCTTTTTCTGAGTGCCAGCTTCCTGGTTTTAACCAATTTGAACACTTCTTTCCAGCCACCTCAAGCACCATAAAACAGATGAGAATGCCTCTTTTCCACCCAGCTTGGCACGGTCCTGTGCTTACAGCATTGACTGTAACRGGGTCCCATACCCCTTACTTTTACTGGAGTTTCCTCTTCTCTTGCCAGTGCAAATACTGTGATGAATATCCCAGGCTTCTAAAACTGAACTGATTCCTGAGCTCTRCAGCCTGTCTGCAGCTACATTTTTCTGTTAAACTACACGCAAGCCCTCTGCCACTCTCTAGGCTGATATATCAAGGCTCAGGCTGGCCTGAAATTGCCYCACTCATCCCTGTACAGAAAAGAGYCAGTCCAGCTGTAAAAYWCACTGCWAAAGACACAGCCAAACACTCAAACAGATCTCCTCAGACGCTAAACCCTCCAGGCATCCCTCCTTGACCGTGTACTTGGCACTGTTGGACACAAGCACTGCTGCTCAATCAAGCCTTGCAAGCAGCATGCCCTGAACCTGAGTTGGCTCCTCATGGATCAGAAAAAAATATGCYGCTGCTGCTTAAATCCAGCTGAGCATTTATTGACTGGTCCARTCTGAGGTGGCCCATATAGACTATATAGATGGACACATGAAGGATGCAGGGCTGCTTACAATGCCCTGTTGTTAGCAGGGGGTCACTGCTCTCTGTTCTAGCACACCGAAATTGCTCAGCATCACAAGGACGTAACCAATCTGCCCCACCTTTGATGTTCAATCTCAGCAGATGCAAACAAGCAAACATTTTCAAAGAATGAAAAGGAAGTGGCTTTGATTTTCTAATCAAGCATCGATTGCCTAATGTCACTAACACTGAATGCAAGGGTGGTTTTTCAGCCTTAGAGTGTTATTTCTCTTCCAAGCAGGCAGCTCTAGTCAATAGATAACAAACAAGARATGACAAGTTTATACCAGGAACAAAATAAAAGACTATATCATGCGTAGTCTGCTAAAACTGACTTTATTTTTCCCTCTGTGAGTGAGAATTCTGCTTGAAAAACTATTTCAGATTTTGTACCTGTATGAATTAGAATTGACTTATTTATCCACAGAGCCCTTTCCATGGGGGGTTAAATAAMTAACAACATAATTTGTATTTTCTTTGATTAAAGGGGTTAATCAAASAGTAACCATGGGATGTGAGGATGTAAAGGCAGAAAAATCAARCACCATGAATAATACCTCTTAATAGAGGTTCAGCAACCATAAAAAAATAAACAGACTGACACTGTTTCTAGTTTCCTTGATCAAAACAGATGAAAACACAAGATTTTACTTGCACTGCTAATGTCACAAGATTGCAACTAGAAGAATACCTGGACATGTGATATTCTATAGAAATTATTATTTTTTTATCTAATTGCTGTGTTTTTTTCTGGAAGAGTGAAAGGTGATTCCCATTTTTTATTTCCTGCTCCAGGTCTGTCAAAAATAAATACAATCCTGTATTAAAAACAAGAGAGGTCTGTGTTACACACTTAAAGGCCAAATCCTGCAGTCCTTATTCAKAGGAAAATATTTCCTTACTGCTCTGGGAACTGAATCTAATAAGCTGGCCTCACTTTTGCCACACAAACACATGTAGAAACACAGAAATCCTCAAGCTTTGKCCTGAAAACTGAACTGCAGACTCAGCAAACAAACAGCACATAATTATTTGCTCAATTATTCTCAGAGCACAACATCCCATTACCCTTGAGCTGGCGGGGGAAGGACAGTGCTCAGTTCCGATTTTTTAGAATACTTTTTTCCACAGTTTTATACTATTGCTGAATCTTGGTAGGTCACCAAGGGACAGCAAATRTTACCTTCCCAGTTGAAAACATTTTAAAATC
>NW_026623283.1:1043230-1044076 GCF_030028575.1 Malurus melanocephalus
ATGTCTTGGAAATTTTCCAAACCTACTCGGTCTGAGCCAAGTGTCTGCTGTGGAAAATTACAATCCAAATGGTTAAGAATTGCTAGAAGCAGTTGAAAACAGCTTTTCCCRAAGGAATATGTTGGACAACCTAACTGATAAGCGGCCTTACAGGTTTTGCATGAAATAATAATAAATAAAGGAACACTAAGTAAATAATGCTTGTGCTTACATTGGTCCTATCTGTTCCTGAGATGATGAGTGGTAATTGTTTAATGACTTGCTGTTGTTAATAAAGCAGAACTGATGGCTTTCCCTTAGAGTCGGTTGTGACATTTCATTGTCCACATTGATGACCCCACCCTCTGTCATGTCACCCTCCTCCAGCACAGCACAGAGGACACTGATCATGCCACCGTGCAGCTCAGTCTCATTGGCAGCCACAGCCTGACAGCAATTTATACCCTGTATTTTGAGGCAGGGGGAGGATAGCAGGGTCAGGCAATTTAGTTTAATTGCAGCAGTCATGCAGAGGAGCTGCAGCCTTCTGCCCCGGCTCATCTTGCCCTGCTCCCACCCTGCACAGAAAGGGGCTGCTGACACGCAGCACCCCCAGCCAGCTCTGCCTTTTATTCTGTTATTTACTAACTGATGCCCAGAGATAATTCCAAGGTATTCTGGCCTCATGATGAGAATGCAGACTCTCGGTTCAGTAATCTCCCAGGATAAAAGAAAACAAGGAAAGACGACGAGAAAGCAATTTATGTTCTTCAGGAGCTGCGGCAAGGCTTGAGAAACTTGGGCTGCTTTCTCAGACCCTGCAGGGGCAGGGGGATGTGTGGCCTTAGTCAAGATGTGCCTCAGCCT
>NW_026623283.1:1044772-1307726 GCF_030028575.1 Malurus melanocephalus
GGAAGGAAGGAAGGAAGGAAGGAAGGAAGGAAGGAAGGAAGGAAGGAAGGAAGGAAGGAAGGAAGGAAGGAAGGAAGGAAGGAAGGAAGGACATTAGTTTACCCTTTCCTGACCTAAGTGAGGATACTTTTCCTGGAAAAGCAGCAGCCTTACAGAGTTACCTTTCCCAGTTCAAATCCAGAACAGTGAGTTGTAAAAATAAAGATCCTGGAGCAGAGTGAAACCTACCATGTTTGCAAAAGCTGAGCTCACAGCAGAGGCTGAAACCCAGGCGTCACAGCCCCACTTGAGGCAGCTGAGACCATACCCTGCTCTGCAGCTTGCTTCTAGCCTKCATGTGGCTTCCTGACTTGGTAAAGCTCTCCTGTTAAGCATGAATAATGAACCCATTGGGTTAAAAATAACTTTCTTTTTCCCCTCAGCTATATATTTTTTTTTAAAAACAGATCATCCTCACAAATCCAGTCCACAAAGCTGCTCTGCAAATCATTCCTCTAGCAGAAAGGCTGCTTCCAAAATGCAAGGGCAGAGCAAGCAATCCTAGGCTTAACACAGCATTTGCGGGTGATCGTCTCTCAAGAAAACATTCCTGCATCCAAAATCCCACAGGTTAGCTGCACAGAGCTACTATGGGGCACCTGGTCACAGGAGAAACTGCTCTCTCAGTGCTTATTATTGCTTTTTATTGAGGCCATTACTCTCAATATCCCTGTCTTCTTCTAGTTCTTCAGCTAAAATGAAAGATTGACTCGATATCTGTGTTCAAATCCTCCTTGCATCCACATTATGTGAAGATGGCTGTAGCATTTGGGGAATGCCAAATCCCACAGCCACCCTTAGGAAGGACCCAARCTCATTCCTTCCTGCATGGCACTGCCTGGCAGAGGGGCTGGCTATATTTCCCTGTTCAAGATACTCACCCTCATCCCACCTGCACTTCTATTTGCTGTAAGGCCTTCCCTAGGAAGGCAGAGGGAATGTATTCCCAAGGAGAGCCCTGCCTGCCTGTGCTAAGCGTAGAAATCTGTGGACCTGTACTGGGGGATGTGACAAGCACAAGCCTGTTTTCCCTGGCTCCCACAATGGTTACAAACATGCCTTCTCATCTCTTCATGCTTATTACTTCCCAGTGCCACATCCTGGCTCCTTCTTGCAGCTTATGAAAGCTTGTGACCATTTTTCAATAATGTCAGTGTGCATATTCTGTAACTATCCTCTGGTTTTATCTGCAGGCAATTATTAAGCTGCCTCTTTCTTATCTCTCCTTTCCTCCACTTCTAAATATGTCACCCATCCCAGTATCTGCTTTACCATACTGGCTTACTACCTCTCCCTCCCTCCCTTCAGTCATGTATCAGCACTATCTGCTCTGTGCAGCAAACTGAGAGGAGATCCAGGCTATGAGTCCTTTTTATTCTCCCTTTTCTATTTGCCATTTTCACCTTGAGTCCTTTGCTAAGTGTACTTGCAGTAAATAAAATCTTTTCCCACTATATAAGACTCTCTTTGCTGGAATAGTCTCTAGGACTGATGGTTTCCCTAATGCCTTTGTATAATGCCCTTCTTGGAGCCTGTACAAAGTACTTTGTTATCTGACGTGAGACCAATTTAAATATCCCCTGCTGCACAAATATCTGTCACACTTCAAAGGGGTGTTGGAGACCTTTATGCAAAAGYGACTGTGCTGGCAACTCATAAATGATACTGCTTCAGCTAATTTCACAGGAGAACTTACTTTGTAATATGTGCAATTTCTGACCAGAAAGAATATCCAGCAACCAGCACCTGGTACAATTGCTTATTCTTCCCTGCAACAGCACTGCTTCTTCAAACACTGTATTTTCCTTTTTTATCCACACRCTTTATATTTTCCTGAGGTGAGGCGAAATGCAGGACTTCCATCTCCATTTTATAAAAGTCACACTCCTCCTTTGCTCCTGTGCCATAAAACAACAGGCAGCAACATTATACTGGAAGTCATGAATCCATTACTCTTCGATACGAGCAAATTCACTGACAACGCTACGGGGTAATTGCTCACACTGAAACTGCCTCATGTATGCTCACTGTTAGAAATGTATGCAGTTCTGGTTCCMCTCCTCACTTCAAAGACACACAAAGTGAGCACAGTTTAGTGCTYTACCCAGTTAAGCTCTACCCAGCTTACCAAATTCTGCAAACGAATGGATTTAGGAAGAAGATATTGATCCATTTCAGCTGGGATTTACAGTGGTTTTATGTACCCACAGCACCTTAAGCCACCATCACTCTTTGGAGTACCTACAATCAGTGCAGCACTTTTCTCAAATGCCACAGATGAAATTRTGCTCTGCTTTTACAATTTATCCAAATGCTTTTTGCCAGACTTTTGCRGCTCATATACCTCAGACTCAGACCTGAGAATTCAGAAATTAGTCTATCTGTATGTGGCTACACTAAATATAGTTCAACMCTTTTCTTTGCAATGTTCCTCATGTCTAGCATATTTGTTTGAATCCAATTTCTACCTTATTACCTTTGCCTCTAATACCTTTGCACAAGATGCCCTAACAGGAAGGCTGCTTCAKCTTTGATTTTTGCTCTGATGTTGTAATATCATGCTCATTTACTTTAAGCTTGACCTAGAGCCTTTGCTGGATCCTTGAAAGTCAAGAGCTTTGCTGCTCCTAAATCTACCTCAATTTTCAGCAACAATCCTTGTGTAAATGACACATAGGCATATTGTCCTTCTTTATACACRTATGGCTCCAGGGAGCAATGCTGTACCTTTTTAGCCAAGAAACACTTTTCTTGCATCTCAAGCGTCTCTATTTTCGTGTCTTAGCTGGGTAGCAAACAGGGTCAATCCTAAACTTCAGCCAGCTGCTCGATAGCGCAGCTTTTCCTAAAAGTGCTATCAAAGCTCTTGAGTGTGAATCTCTACTGCCTAAATTACGTGGAGGCTTCACCCATTCTTCTGGAGCCTGTAGAATATCCTGCCCTATATGCTAACCAACATTTTTTTTATTTGAAAGCCTCTTGCTGAGCCCTTCCTGAAGCCAGTGATATTTCAGTGTTGAAGCCTTCTGTGTATGGCCTCTGTCTCCCCACCTTCTGCCAGAGACAGCTTCCTTTTCTATACAGGACGCTTAATTGTCTCACAAGTCTGAGTATTTTAGTCCTAACTCCAAATGTCATCTTCCTATTAAAAAACAATCAAATATTAAGAAAACCCCACCTGGCTGCTGGTAGGCAGTTTGGTAAGCTTGTCAGAACTAATTCCAGTTTCATGTTGTTTGTGACATTAATCTTGGGTTGTTCTGTTAAAAACAGTAGCAGGCACATCAAATATTATACTTTATTATTATATTTTGTTACACTCCAAACTCACTGTTGTTGACAAAACCATGTAGTGTGTAGTCTGAGAAATTTATTATTATTATTTTCCGCTCCAAATAACGGCTCTTTCCTTGTCTGCATCTTCCATAAGAGGGATTTTCTCCATCTGCCTGCCAGGTCCACACTCACAGTATTTAATCAATCAATTGTAATCATAACATATTCAGTAAATAGATACCTGCCTCTCACTAACCCCAAATATCGAATATTCCCACCTCACCTCCTACCCTTCCAGCTTCTCCCACTGGAATACAAGCCCTACCTACATTAGTATATATTTTCTTATCCCTATCATTCTCCTAGTCTTCTTACTGAAAATTTCACGAGCGTTTGTATAAGATGCTAAAAGAATTTGAGAGGTGTTTTGCTTGCATTAAAGGAGAAAGTATTTCTGGTAACCAATCCTATTATTACATTATGCTTAGTGGGATAATCATATAAGAATTTCAACTTTTTAAGCAATGCTTTTTTCCCTTTTTTTTTCTTTTAATCATCTTTTATTACTCAATAAAAGCAGGTGAAGTAGGTGAATTAAGGCCCGAAGTTTCTATACTGACAATATGTGATGCCAGATGAACTTCCCAAAACTGCTCCTTCCCCATCCTGCCAGATGTAACTTCAAAAGGACCAATACCGATCAATCCAAATGTTTGGAAGATCTCTTCTCTAGAATTTCTACATAAATAGTTTAATACAAAATGTGTTTTATTTCAGGAGCCATAGGGAACGAACAACTTTAGATAAATAATTTCATAAATGGTGACACCAAGTTCCATATTTATTATGTTAGCAGTTTCCCAGGTAGCATCTCTTTTGCAGCTAACATGTTTCCTTTGGCTGCCAGCATAACAAATGCATTCTGTGATGCAAGAGCAACCTGACTCTTGGTGATTCTTTTGTCAATAAGATAAAAATGTARCAGATCAGACTCTGCTTCCAAATGAACTTGTGCACAAGGGAGCCTGCTTTCATCCTGCAATTGGCTTTTAATTAGGTATGTTTTACCAAGGAGACCATAAGGCTGAAAGGAAGTCTTACAGAATTTTTGTAATTGATTAAAAAACATTTTTAAGTACGCAGTTTGAATTAAAATATACACAAGAGAAGGAGAATTTTTCTTTGATAAATTTCACACTACTAAGGTAAGTATTTGAATGATTAAGACCTGGATTTACATTTGGGGCCATAGATCCATCATTATTACAACCTTTGGTAGTTTCTAAATGATTGAAAAATATTTCTGCTACTGTTACATAAAGCAACAAAAAGAGTCTGAAATTATTTCAAAATGGCATGCTGCTACCAGTAAGAAGGCTATACAAAATAAAACAACTTCAGAGAGCCTGGCAAGTGTCTCCAGCACAGTAACACAGGCTGGCCATGGGCTCTAAACAGTACTTTCCCTGTGGGTTGAATAGCTACTCATTGCTGCTTTCTTCTGCAGGTCTCAAATGGGAAATACAATTTAATTTTTTATCATCTGAAATACAGAAAGGGGAACGATACTGGTGAAATCTGTTCTGGAAGTTGTGATAGAAAGAAAGTACCTGCAAAGTATGGAGAGGCAAAAACAGAGCAAGAGTCAAAGAAAATGGGTAAGGCAGAGAAGGAAGCGGCATGGGGAGTCAAGAACCTTAAAATAAAACACATTCATATATTTCTAGTACATAAATATGTTCAACTCACAGACACAGTTCAGTTGCAGTACCACTGTAAAATAGGAGGAGCATTATGGTTTCTGTTAAGGTTTTCATACTGCAAGCAGGAATCCCTCTTTGTTTTTATGTGCCAGCTGAGCAGATGAAAGCAGAATGTCCCACATCATTTCCCATGCTTTGCTCCCCACTGGTGAGGTTCCCTCTGCCATTCCCTCTCACTGGCTTGAGTGTGCTTGCACAGAAGCACACACAGTGTCAAAGCACCCCACCTCTCCAGCACAAATCTGCCTCAAGTCTGAACCACTCTTTTCAAGGTTAGGATAAAATCTTTAGAGAGGGTTATGTTTGAGGAAAAAGTTCTTATTAGAGTAGCGTCTAGGTAGCATACATAGTAGAAAGTAATTTCAACAACACAAAAGTTTCTATTTGTAAGCATGATAGCTTCTTGCCCACACAATACTACAAAAACACTGTATAGAGTTTGATCTTCGGGACATTGATTACTGCACACATTGCTCCTTTCTTCGTTGTGGTCTTCAAAGTGCTATTTTCCAGGGTGGCACTGAAGATTTAGCTGGAATGCTCATGTTATATATAACCCCATGATTTATCTGTGTAGATCAGAGTCAACTGTCCAAGGGAGAGGTTTAGCAAAGATTTTTTTTTCCTACCACGTGGCTCTGATGCCTGTCAGAAGTCAGGCCTAACCTGGTGATTTTTTGTTTATGAACATTTTACATTGCTCACCMTTTCCAGCACTATCAAAGATTGGTGTCCATGTTTTCATGTCTGCCTCTGCAGCCTCCTYACCCCTGGCAGCAGCTCCCTCCTGACTGCTGGGAAGGCCTGGGATTTATTCCCAGACAGGAAAGCCAAGGTAGTGACTGTAGAATTGAGTATTTCCTTTCATTCTAACTTTAGGAGATATGTTTGAATTTCTGCATCCTGCCAACTGACCATTTCTATATGCCTCATATCTCTGCCTGATTTCTATTTATCATCTGGTCAACCTCAAACTTCTWCTCAGGTGCCTCCAATAGAAAGAATTGTAAACAGTGATCCTCAAAGTCCCAGGAGAGTTACAAGCTCTCTTGTTTATGAAAAGCACTACCATTTAAGACTTTTTTTCTGCTTCATTCAAATCATACGAAGGCCACGATCTTCTGTCTCAGCCCCTTGAAGCAGAATTTCTCCTCTGGCTTTAAATGAGTTCACCGTACACCAGTGGCATGTAAGTGGCCAAATTCCCTTTTCCTTTGCTGCAGTCAGGTGCCAGGCTGCTGGAGAAGCCAGGGCTGTGTCAGGCTGCTGTTTAAAACCTCAGGCACCWACAGCACAGCTGGATCCTAAAACCCAACCTGAAGAAGCCAAGTGCTGCTGTGTTAACCCTACGTGAGAGAAGGTTTTCACTGTTCCTGTCAGAACAATTCAGTCCCTTGCTCCTGCTTCAAAATCTGCAGGGGCTCCTCATGCCCGAGGCCACAGAAGGACCCAGCATCTCCATCACTGGCCATGGCATTGGCAGCTGCAGTTTCTCCAAGAAACCTTTCAATATTCACGAGTAGAAGAAATGAAAGGGAAGCTGCTCGTGCTTCCTCAAATAGCTCCTGGCAACTCTTCCTAAGAGCATCACTACCCAGAAAAATAAATTCAAAACATGTTAATTCTCTCTAGCTTTAAAAACCCTAAAACCTAAATTATCCAGTAGATTCATTTTCCCCTTTTATTTGTGTTATTTCCAGTCAGCTGGTACTTTTTCCAAATTAACATATTGCTCATGTTTTTAGATGAATTTAAAACTTGGATCTTCTTAATAATGAAATGCACATCTGCTAAAATCATGAGAGCAGCTTTAAAACTGCTTATAGTTTTAATTCTGTATTAGGAAGAAAAAAAAAAGTGAATCTGAGCTAACAGTTATGTCATCCTATGTCATCACTGCTGATACAAATGAAGACCCAGACAGTTTTTCAGGACATAAATAATTGGTCATCAGGCAAATGTCATCAGGCATATCCAGCTCTCTGCCCAAGCAGAACACATCTCAGGTGGTGCCAGGAGAGATAGYAGTGCTAATTTGATAAGGAACGTGCTTTTCTGGAATTGATGTCTGGAAATGAGCCACTGCCTAGTGTTTCCTGGCAACCCCAATGCTTTTGGAGGGCACTGGCCCATTTCAATCACGTTTGAAAAAGAGAGGAAATCTCTTCGTACCTATCTGGAGTCCTACAAGTTCTGGAGAAAAGCAGTGAGCTAGAGACACTGATGAACACAGCACAACAGCACACTTGGCCTCTATTGTAGGAAGCATTTTACTATGAGCTTTCCATTCAGAAAAGGGACAAAAGGCACAAACACTGTGGAAAAGCAGGGTTCATTAACTCTGTCACTCATAGAAAAACTTGTAGTTGACACYGGGCAATTATCCAGCCATTAATAACACCTACAGCTCAGCAAAAAGTCTTAGATGAAGACGGGAGGTTTAGAGGCTGTTCAGTTACAAGTTATCCGACATGTAAAATCATGCTCTACAACAATTTTAAGTAATGGGATAWTTTTATCTTACATAAAAGAATCCAAGAGATCACTTAGATAAGGAAATCAGCTGTAAAAGTAAAGAAAATAATTGCCTTTCAAAGGGGCTGAAAAAGAAAAATAGCAGTTTTAACAGTTTGTATTGATCAGGTGAGTTGGTACTTTATTTTCTCTTCTTTTTCCTGTAAAGAATACTCACAGAATAAGCAATAAAGTGAGTGCTATTTCTCAAAACTTTCCTTGTTTCAGGCCTCAACTCTATTTTGTTTGCTGGCTTGTGTTTAAAGTTGATGGAAATAATTAAGGAGGCACTTAAAAGACTTCTGTTGCTATTGATTGATTTAATCCTTAGGTTTGTGTTGATAGAAAGCAAAACTGATACTTCTTAAAACCTAATAAAGGCATTATTTTTCTTCTCAAACATATGATTAAAAATCACCTAGGGAATCATCTTTTGTGATGGTTCTTGGAGGTCAGTGGATGTCTTGCAAGTGTGCTGCCACATAAATTGCTGCTGTCTTGCTATGAGCACACACTCCTCCTCTGTCAACCCTCCTAACGTGGAACAGTGGAAATCCAGGTGCAACCAAGAGCAGCTTCCGTGCATGAGCCCTGGCAGATGGATTGTTTACAATGAATTTGTGTGCTGAATCTACACAGAGCATGTTCCAATGCCCCTGAAGCAAGAGATGCCATTTATATTCATATCCTGGAAAAGAGGAGAAAATTATTCTAAAAGAATTAAAGGCTGCTGAGCATGGAAGAATGCCAGGCTTTCAGAGAAAATCTGCGTTGCTGAGCRTAGGCAGGAGACATGCATTGTTCCTCTTCTCAGAGCCTCTTGTTTCTATAYGAGTTCTGTTTGCCACCAATAGGTCAGGTTTCTGGATGCGACACACCCATGGTATTGTAACATTTTCCTGTAGGATAAACAATTACAATGAGATGCTGTAGTACATAAGGGGAGAAAAGAAACAATTGGTTTGCTGCATCCCTTGGCAGTGGCCTTTGTGCTCACGGAATTTGCTGGTCCATCAGGTGTATTTCTTGGATAGTGCATCCACCAGCTCTCCCCAGTGCCTGCAGCTGTGGCACAGYGTCCTGGAGAGATCTGATGCAGAGCTAAGTCAGGCCTCAGCAAGCCTGCTGCTCTCTTAGCCTTCCTGTGGTCTCAACAGAGATCTTCTTATGTGTTCTTCAAAAATTACACACCAGATCTGTTCTTTTGGCCTAAATCATTTATGATTTGCATAATGCATGTCCCTCCCTCCTCTGGGTTATGCTGTTTTCCTGCAGAGCCCTGAATAACTGAGAGTAACAGCTATCCTGCTGATGGGGTCAAGAGTATTTAATTTAAAACCTGCAAAAATACCCCTCACCATTGTAAGGGGTCCAGGATCACCTTAATTAATACCAGGAAAGGGCACAGGCTGAGAGAGGCAGAAGCAAAGCTCCAGCTGCACAGACTAGTAAAGGCTGCACATGCTCATTTGAGATTGTCCAAATGACACTTTACCCAGCTGAGAGCTCAAGACCTGTGTTTTAACTCTGTCTCACAGAGCACAGAAAGAGGCACAGAGATCAGCAYTACTCCTCCTGGCATCTTTGGAGGTGCACAGAAACCTGTGGGCCCTTACACAATTCCCTGGCACTCAGGATGGTGCTCTGATTCTCTCCTCAGCCCAGTACTGCCCACACAGGCTTTCTTGATCACTGTGGATTTCAAAACACTTTGCCACACTCTGAAATGCAGCATTACATGGGTGAAAGCAGGGAAATACCTCAGCACTTCTTTGCATACAGTTGTCTTTTCAAAAATGATTTCTGACTGCTTCAGAGACTCAGCTATTAAACACATTGAGAGAAGAAAAAAGGCACCTGTGAAACCTTGCATGTGATAGGAAAGAGGAAAAGCTGCTGGTTTTCCTGCATTGTACAGTTCCCCTGATTCTCCTTCTCTTCTCCCTATTAAAAAAAAAAAAAATAGAAAAGAACAATCAGACTGGGACAAGAGGGCCATTTAAGTAGYATCTAAAGTCAGCACCAATCCAAGGACCAGTCTGCTCCATGTGTACATTCAGTGTCAGGCTGAAACAACTGATGCAGCAGAACTGGTCACCAGTTTTTARTAGTAAKGAAAATATTTYCATWAATCTGAGCTAYAAATTKCAGAGAGATGGAGCCAGCTGGGCTCCCACACCTTTGTTTTCTACATGCCAATTCAATAAATGTCATCTGCTAACCCTAACATTGGTTTGTTATGGGTAYTTTTGCATCAGGATCTGAATTCCCWCAGGCTTGAGAGGAGATTCAGGGCCATGCTGGCCCACGGTCTGAACTGAGGATACAAAGCATCAGGCAGTGAGGGCTGTTCAGCCTCTGAAGCCTGCCAGTACACTTGGCATTGAATGACAAAATTCTACCATTCCACAGGCCAAAAATTTTGGGGGTTGGTAAAATGGTCACTGCTGATCTTTGCAAAGTCAAGCCACAGGTATCATTAGCCCAGKATTTGTGCTCCATGGGATCTGCTAGATACCATGCTCCTTATTAATCAGTTTTCTTCTACAGTGGTACCAAGCTGGTAAATTAGGCCCCAAGGGGAGTAAAGTATCAAAAATTTCCAGGTTTTCCTTTCATCTGATTTTACCCTTAAATGCAGCCTCTGTGTTGAGTCCTTCATTCCCTACTGCCCAASCTTTCAGTGACCCCCTGACTCTGGGCCTCTCTGCCCTTCAGGCTTATTTTAAACCTCACTGGTGCAGAGTGCTGTGAGAAGGAGGGAAAAAAGAGCCAAAGAAGGCATTTCCATCTTTTTCACAGGGACTGATGAGTGGAAGRAAAGTTCACAGTGGCTCTGGCAGCAATGTTCCTTTGTTCTGCCTCTCTTAAAACAGACATTAGGAAATAAACACCATAATTTGAATCATCTGCCTGTCGAAGTCTTGCTCCTACTRCTTCAAACCCCTTTCTCAAACAGARCCAACTTTRCACCMACAGAGGAAAAACTGCCCCTGACTGATTTTTTACTCTTCTGTGTTTTTTCTATATTTTTTGATAGATAAAGTAAGAGCAGTAGCTTCTTGAGATCAAAAAGAACCAGGGCACTGACACAGAACAAAACTGCTGTTTTATTCAAACTGCTTTCTGTGGGAAAAAGAAACTGGCTACTGGARCAACTTCTAAGCAAGCTGATCATCATGAGATTCAGAAATACATATCTGGGAAAAATATGTATCCCAAGCACAGCTGAATAGGAGAGGTCCAGATGTCATTCTTTTTCCATTCCAGGAAAGGGGRAAATGTTTCCTACAAAAACATATTTTTTCCCTGTCTCAGGAAAAGCTGTATTAATAAATAAGCGTCACAGTATGAATCTCTGCCCTGACTCCATCTGTTAAGCTACTACAAGATTCCAGAGAGAGTCYTCACACAAATAACATTAAATAGAAATGAAGAGTGGCTTGAAATTTATTTCTCAGAGCTATAAACCAAGAAAAAACAGCTAAGTCCATGTTGCCAGGGTAAAAAACATATTCTGAATTGTTACATTTGCCTTGGTTCCTTTGCTGGTAGCTGCTAGTGCACAAACATAACTCAGCGAGCATTGCTCAGGTTTTTGGCTGATCAGGTCATGTTTTTTCCATTAATGGGTGAAACACCAAGGAGTCACAAAGCAGTTTCTGCCTCCCCAGAGGAGCAAAGAGGTTATCTTGAGGCACTCTTTCCCCTTGGAACATGTGAGACAKACAGCATGGAGGAGATCCAAGGCTAATAAAGTCTTTCCATGTAAATTTCCCTCCAAACACTCTCCCAGCTGTAACGCTGTCCTGATGCCCTGAGGTGTGGATGTTGCAGTGACAGCRCAGGAGGATGGTGAGGGACAATAASCTTCTYTGGAGGTRAAACAGCYAGCTGCAACTGGAGCATAAACTTGGGTGAACTTGGCCTGAGAAAAGAAACTATGCTTTGGCAAGCCTACAGGTTGCTATTTCCAGAGCAAAAGGGACAGTTTTGAAATAAAGTTCACTGCATAAATGACTTATGGGTAACATTTTAATTGAATATGTAAAGTAACCCAAAAGTTACAGCAGGAGCTGAAAGCAGGAGCACAGTCCTCAGGGATTACAGGGATTCCCTCKGTAATCAATACCCTTTAACATCCCAGCTCTTCTTTATAGTAACAAAACATCCTTTCTTTAAATCCTTAATTTCCCTAATTTTTCTTTTATTTTTTGTTAATTAAAAATCCTTGCTAGTTTACATCAGTCTTCAGCTAATTTTCCAAGGTTGCTCCTGAGTTTTCTATCCTTTCTACATCCCTGCCTCCATGATCTGCTTTCTCTCTTCACATCAGTCTTCTGAAACCTTGCTAGTTTTCACTCATGTTTCTTCACAACTCTCCAACAAGCTCTCATAATAATGCTCAGTGTTTTGRAACTTCCACATCCTTTCAAGGGATTCAAGATCTCTGCTTTCCRTAGATTTCTTCAAGTTTTCTTCTAAGTCTTCAGCATTGTGCCTGAGAATGACCAGCAGTATTATAACGCCAGTTTATTAGAAAAAGCCCACTGTGTATCACTGCATACAGTAGATACTCCGAGCAGGTGTGGGGTGGCTCTGACTGAGCAGAATTTCCTGGCAGATCTGCATCTCTGTGGCGATGCAGACTCCTYAGGCTATCAACTGCTTCAGCTCTCTGCTCACTGACTTGTCACATCTGACCAGAGGTGAGGGAGAACTCAGCTCTACTGCCCTGCAGCTTCCAGAGCACCAAGAACAGCAAAAGGTCAGAGTTGGACACTGTGGGCCTTGTGACCAAGGGCTCTGTCTCCCACAGGCATTACTGGTTGGATTCTAGACAAAACCCCCAGCAGCCACCCCAGCAGGCTCATGCCACACATCGGACATGCTCTGCACCACAGGTGACCTTCTTGTCYTTGCCTTCTTCAACCCTTGCAGCCCAGGCACCACCCTGCCTCTGCCAGATGCCCCTGGGACCTCTTCACCCCGGTAAATCCCTTGTCAGCAATGCCCTCTCAGCACCTCAGAGTGCAGCATCCAGGCACAAGCCCTGTGTGGACACAAGGTATGCAGTGCTTTCCAAACTCCAGTGTGAATTTCTGCTCGTACCTGTGGAGGACATAACCCACACAAAACAGCCTGGACACGCTCCCACAGTGTCTGCACACATGCAGAGTATCTGGCACTGCCACAGGTATGGTGATGAGTCCTTGAACCCACCTTCCTCCTGGCTAGGGAGGACCACCAAGGACTCCTTTTCCCTCCCACAATTAATGCTCATTATTTAGCCTGGTTTCAGCATCTTGTGGTTTATGGACTCGAATACTTTCCTCTCTCCCCATCCCCATGCTGGGCTTCTCTGTATCCTGCTTGTAGCCATGGCATTCAGTTTTGGGCTGCATAACACRCAGGAGCCTGTCCACAGGCACATAATACTCCCAAAAGCTGGTTCATGCTTCCTGACTGGATGTCTTGCACCTCACATCCTCAACAGCTTTTAAGCCTTCTCCTGTGTCCTCCCACTGAGAGTTATTAATGTAACCCATAACCTCTGCTTCTGGGCCCTTGCTTGCTGCTTCTCCTCCCGCCAGTCCCACCAGAACAGAGGCCCCAGGATGACATCCCCTCCAGCATCCCAAATCTTTCTTTCTCTCCATTTTGTAACGTTTTCCCTTTTTGGCTGCCAGACTGTCTCCCTGCCCCCAACATCATCTCATCTACTCATTGCTTAAAACTCACACATCACTTCTGTCACCATTTCCATATGAAAGTGTACAGAGTTTCTATGACAAAGCTGTCATGGCAACTTGAAATYTGTCAGATTTTCACATTATACATAACCTGCAAAACTGCATATTATTAAACATGTTCTGATACTCCCAATTACTTTAAAATTATTCCATTGCCAAATCCCACTGCTCTATTCAGTCAACATTTGTCATCCAGAAGAAAAACTTCCATGTCAAGTTGCTGTTGCTTCAGGGCATTGATGAAGGAGGGTGCTCTYCTGTCATGCCAGCAGCAGACTTGGAGTAGATCAAAGCCTCTGATACTTTTCAGGCTCAGATGGTGGATGGACTTGAGAGCTGCAGTAGGAAATGCTAGGGAATGCAACCACTTCCACACGCACCTTAAAAAATACCTTAAAAACATTATACAATAGCTGTTGTCAACTGTTGAAGGACATTCCTTGTTCACATTCACATTTTTGTCAACTACAGTCAAATAAATGCATGCTGGTGATAGATCTAGACATAAACTGGATAACTCATAACATCAACCTGAAACTCAGGTAGGTGCTAACACACCCATGTTCCCCTCCTTGGAGCACACAGAAGTGCTGTGCAAGCCTGGCACAGACAGGTATTTCATACACATCTGTGATGCTGTAGAGACACTTCATTCACTAATTTCATCTCCCAATCAAATTTTATTTGACTTACAAACACCTATTTTAAATCTGGCTCAGCCTCCCATTAGTGGCAGATGGATTTTCCTTATTTTTTATGAGGCAATGAGGCTTAGGTGTGGGGAGAACATTTTATTTYCTTTCTGATTTTAACCTCAAGTATAAGCACATGCAAGTATTTTTCCATCTGTTACCTGATTTTCTTCTTCACAGGCTTCAGACATTTCTGGACTACTTCATCTTGAAAAAAATTCTTACTCTAAGAAAGAATATAGAGACTGCTGAGGCTTTTCCCTATGGAAAGATAAAAGGTTTTATCAGGTATAATGCATTTCTTGATTTCCAATTTTTAAATTCCCATTTTTTAACTCCCAAGAAACCTTTTTACTGTACAAAACCTGTATTAATAAATTAATAACGAATCAATTTTCCAGAATTAAAATTCAAAATTGCTTAACGAATAGTTTAATAAAGTGATATATCAGCTTGTTTTTTCTCCTCTACATTCAGAGTGACTTCTGCTTTGTTCCTTTTATTGATAAAAAATCACATTTTCTCTGTATTTTCTGAACAATTTTAGATATTATATTTTCTATTTGAACCTATTGGTACATGACAGGATAAAAAGCTCATGAGAAGGAAAAAATACATTGAAAAATTTGTACCTGTTCCGAGATTTAGGTCAGGCAGTACAACACACATAGCCTTCCCACAACCGTTCAATCTCCACCAAGGTCAGCAGCATCCTGAGATTCTTCTTTGGCATTATCAAGGAGACATTATTACAGTTTTCTCCACCATTTCTCAGGAGCTGTCATTATTTTGAATATCTGCAGGATATCCACTGTGAYGTGTTACGAATTTATTCCTGTGTCAATGGATTCTGAATTCAAGAGTGGCTGTGGGTAGATTATTTCTCAGACAGGATTATCTGACTTRAACCCTACYCCTCTAATAAAGTTAGAAAGTCAGKTTTTTTCTCTGCACTGTGTTGAAACACTCCAGGACACACTCCATGGCCTCATGCCAGYGACAGTACCCGTGCTTCCTCTATGCAATCACATTTCTCCTGCTCTGATTTTACCAAGAGAGCAGAAAAACAGTGATGGCAGTTCGGACTAATTACTGAAAGAGTTACCGCTTGACAAATATCAATTTCCTGGGTGAATGCCATTCCTTTCCAGGACTCCTATCTTGTAACAACTTCTATGAACTTTCCACCCTCCACATACTCTCCAGTAGCCCTAGATCAGCCACCTGCTTCTTTGATATGTCACAGTGTTTCTCAGCTTTTCCTGCCGGGGTATCAGAAGCTGTAGCACACATCAGCTTTCATTTCAGCTTCTTATTTTCACCTTTGTCTCTTTATGGTGAGCTTTTCTCATTCTCTTCCAAGGCCTCATTTGGCTCTGCTATAGCCATAGCTGGTATCTGTCAAACCCTGAACAACTGCAGCTGTGCCCTTTTCTTATCAATGTTCTGGTAAAATAACAACCAACCAAAAAAAACAAAACAAACAAAAAAAAAAAACAAAAACAAAAACAAAACAAAAAATAAAAAAAAACAATCACTCCACATTCAAGCACACACACAAGCAAAAGACTTTGGGAATTCCAAACCTGTTTCCAATCATTCTGATTTATTTGTATAACAATTTTTTTCTGAAGGATTCAAAGCYTGGTGCTGCCAAATATTTACCTGTGCATCTTCCCAGAAGAACAAGTGTCCTGTAGTATCCTGTATCTTTTACCTACTCCTCCCAATAACTGTAGTTCATATTTTCAAGATCAGTAAAATGCCACTTGGAAAACTGGATGCAAATAACACTCTAGGATCACCAGATTCTTGACCTCCTTGAATCTTGCTAACTTTACAAACTCTTGCAAAATCCATTTCTACTTCAACAACAGTAGTGTCTAACTTTGTCTTTAACCCTTTGAGTGTCATAGTAGGTCCCATTATCTTTGGTCAGTTATGATTACTTTGCATTGCAAAGGCTTTTCCAGYAAAAGTTGCAGTAGGGTTTTCCAGTGTAAGTGGTATTCTCACTCAGGGGTTTGCTTTAGCCTTTCCCCTTTCTTTCATGGTTAAGTTTCCTCTCACTTACTACAATTGCATTCAGATTTATTGATCCTTGTACACAAATGATCTCTTTTCATTGAACTTCCTAGTGACTGATGAGGTTTTCCCCAATATAGAACTTCCACTTCTTTGAAAGTGTTGTAAAGAGATGCTGGTAAAAAGAATTCAAGAATTCAGCATTGTTTGGAAGAGAAGCATCTGTCTCGGTGAAGAGGCAAAAGGAGACATTTCCCAGAAAATAAACCAAACGCTGTGGCCAATAGGAAAGCATCAGCAGTGAAGTGCTTCATCGGCAATTTACCAGAAGTCAAAATACCTGCTGAATGTTTGCCTAAAATATCTGCTGAATTCTGTCTGAGGGCAGCATTACACRGGGAACATACCATCTGAAGTTCTTCCTCATGAATGAGGACGGATGATGGATGGATGGAGCAAAATGGCAAAAAATAGAAACATGGACAGACACTGAAGATTACATGAAAACAGGTATCAATAGGGTGGTGGAAGAGATTAAAAGTTCTGTTGAGAAGGAGTGTATCCTGTTCTCTCCCCTAAAGGCTCATCCTCCTCTGAACTCTGCTACTTTGCTCTTCATTTTATGTCACTGCTCTTCTCTGGTCCCTGGATGATCCTGTCTCTGTTGCAATATTTATATCCTGTCCTTGTTTTCTGCAAGCCCATTTYGCCTCTGAGATGAAAGCCCCTTCCTCTTTTCCCTGTATTGTTTTAATTCCCTAAAACTCCATCTCTCATCAACACTTCCAAGGCCATTATATTTTCTATTCTCCCCTCARGACTCTTTCTTCCTTTCTATGTAAAAATTTCTTCTTTTGAGGATGACAAATTTRCTTTTTCCCAACCCCCATCAAAACACATACTCTTTCCCATTTTTACCTGATTGCTATTTTATGCAAATCATTCCAGCTTCAGTTTTTCCATTTTAAAATTATTTGCTCCCTTCTTCTATTTCCTGGATAGAATCAGAGAATAATTTGGGTTGGAAGGGGTCTTAAATATTATCTAGTTCTAATCCCCGACCATAGGCAGGGAGACCTTCCTTAGACCAGGTTACTCAAAGCCCCATCCAGCCTGGCCTTGAACAGCTCCAGGGATGGGGCATCACAGGTCCATCTGTCAGGTCCAGGTCCCTCTGGATGGGATTATCCCCTCCCTCCAGCATGTCAGCTGCACCACACAGCTCAGTGTCATCAGCAAACTCGCTGAGGGTGCATTTGATCCAACCACGTGACTGGTGTTGAACATTCCTGATACTGGGACTGCTCCTGAGGGGCACCGCTCATCAGTGCTCTCCACACAATGCTTCACTTTCCTGCCCAAGCAAGTCACCCATACTTTCCCTCTCTCAGGCTCCCTCTCCTCTTCCAAACCAGCCTAGACTCTCCTTTCTACAGGCCCCATTCTGCTTTCTTCTCTGAGATCTCCTCCAAGGCTGGCTTTCACCAGTTTTTCTGCCAGACATTTTTCTCTCAGTCAAAACTCTAAATCCACCTGCAAATCCCATCTCACATTTAGTTCACTGAGCCCTTTCCTCACTCACATCAGATCTTTTCAAGCCTTTTGCTGCTGCAAGGCCAGCCAGAACATTCAGTAGCTCAKAGGGAGAAGCATCCACTTCATCAGTCTCAAAAGGATGTTGACAATAGTTTCTCAAAGGATAAATGAGTCACTGTTTCACTGACACTGTTTTATCCCTGCCCATTCTTGGACAGCTCATTTAGCAAACAAGTGACCATATCAAGGGATTTGCTCTCCTGATGCCAACAGCAAGCAGTAGGGCACAACCAAGAGAAAAAGAAGGTATTCTGATGGCAATGTCAGCTCAGTACAACATTTTGCAGCTCTTTTGATTTAGAAACTCCAWATGTTCTAATAGCACTGACTGTTTCATGTGTTTTGTTTCATCKCTAACTCCCTCCAGCAAACTGTAAACTTTGCGCTTCAAAAAAGAACTCTAAGTGGGAGACTAAAAGTAAGTSCAACTTGAACTCAAATATTGCTAGAGCAATTAAAAAGGATCTTGCACAAATTGAGTAAACAGACTCTGAATTTTATTGTAAGACAAAGATAAAAAGTAAAAAAAACACCAGCAAGAGGCGGTAGAATGCCAGTTTAAAATATGAAGGACATTTGGAGGGCTCACCATTTATATTCAAAAGAAACTGGATTCACAACTTAAAAAAAAAAAAAAATCTGGTAAAAATAATCCTACTTYAATGGATTAAACCAGACTGCTCTGTTCTACTAGCGTTCCTAAGTGGTTTCCATTCAACAAAGAGGTTTAATCCAGTTGTACTCCTTGTGTGTTAAAAATACAGGTATTACTTGTTTGAAGTGACGGAGCAGAATCTGGTGCCCACAGCACGTAACACTAGCAATTACTATTCAAAACCCAGGCTSATTCCTGGATTTGAATGTAACTTGAAATAGGATCGATAATTTCAGGCTTACACACTGCAGAAGAAGCATGCTGGATTGCAAGGAAAACTTTCTTTTCATGCAACAAGTGCAACAAATTGAGTTTGCCAATCCATGATGCTCTTGGTTTGCACGGAGCTTTGAGATGTCACCTTTACAGACAATCAGGGCCAACGTGAACCATGATTGTGTCTCTGAGGGTGGGAATTCAGCCTGTGGGCTGCATTCCTAATAAGGCTAATACAATAAACACCAATTTAKGAARTGGGAGGCAAACAGGGYTACCAAACCTCAATTCTGACATTGYCTGAGGCGAAAATAGTACAGCTCAGGAGGTGAGGAGGATTTAGGAACATTGAACACATCTCTTCTCCCAAGAAAAGTAACTTAGCACCATCCAGGTTTACCTAGCTTTGGACAGTGCTCTTCTTGATAATTTCTGATGGCATGCTGGCGATATCAGTCACAAAAACTACGCTTCAAGGGGAAATTAGCACTTTTCTGGTCTCTGCTGCTGGAGATTGAAACTTCCCAAATGCACCATCAATTTGCTTCTTGCTCTTCTAATCTCTCCCCAGCCACATGCTCTTCCAGTTCCTCTGAAGCTCTGCTGATTCAGAGTAGCAACGCAGATGGAGGAATACCTCCCTGGGGAGAAGAGTCAGCTCCCAGCTTGGGAACAGAGCTGATTTTCAGATGTCCTTTTTCCCACAAAAAGAAGGAGCATCCATTCCRCCCCTTCCTCCTCTCTCGTTTCTGTATAAGAAAATAAGCATTAATAAATAAAGATAATCAAATTAATCCTTGATCTGACTGAACCTTCTTGTAAAACACAGTAAACTGCAGCACTCATGGAATGAAATCAATGGCAGATTTGCATTTCAAGTAATATTATAAATGTTAATTCTCTAATGTTTTTTTTTCTTTAAGACGGTTACAAATGCTTGTTTTAAACAAAATAACCTTGACATTTACAAAGAAATGTAACATATTTTTGGACTTCCATTTTCAAAAACAATATTTTCACAGAAACACATCTGAGTGCCAGGGCTGTGTAGGGAGGTCATAGCTATCTTTTTTTTTTTTCTTCACATTTAGGTGATTCTTCAGGTTTCCTGTCCTTCTACGCCCATTTCTCCGGAAAACTGTGCTCATACATGAACATTCCAAAGATCCTAATGTGAGCCCCTGCACTATGTCTTGCTTCAAAACTAGGGACTCCTTCCACACAAAATAATTGCAGCTGAGGCTTCTTTACTTAACCACCWCAAAACCACAAGCATGAGGATCTACAGGTAAGCCAGCACCACTCCTACATCTAACACATCTCTTCACAAGCCATTTGGAAGGTATTGCAGAGCAGGTTCAGGGACACAAGGAAAAATATGATGGGGCCAAAATTCAGAGTCTAGGCTATTACTGAGGTGACTCTTCAGAAGAATTTTCCATCTTTTTACGTAGCTGGAAACCAACAACTTTCRGTTAGATACTAGATACATCACTGGCTACTGTCATGGAGGGGTTTGAGTAGTAAGGGATCCCTGAAGATCACCTATTTTTTATATACATTAATCAAGTCACAAATCAATCATATAYTGATATCACAGTAATTTAAAACTCTGGAAATTTGGATTTAATTCAGCAAGGTAAATCAATGTAAATACCAGGCTGCTTTAAAATTGTTGAATATGTACTTTGTACCTACTTTTGAAACCATAATTGAACTACATCTATGAAGAACCACTGACAGGAACACAAATTCTGTGTAAAACTTACATTTCACTTTTATTKATTGTCTGTTGCTCTGGAAGACAGAACACAAGGAATTTTCATACACCTACAGTGTATGTGCTTAGACTCCCATTGATAGAATTTTATTATTTTAGAACAAATGGCACTTCTTATTTACTGAGTTATTAACACTTCACTTGTGATTTGCTTTGGATGCCATGTGGGCTATTCTAATTTAAAAGAGCAGTAATCTAAAATGCTGTKGAATGTTCTGAACAGTGAAGAAAACAGTGAATTTACCCTCAAAATGTGCTATATTTAAAACTGTTAGATAGCAATGGAAGTATAATCTGGGGTTTGAACCTGAAGATTTTACAATGCTCAGATAGCCCTCCATTCTTGGTTTGTAAGCACAGGCCCAAAGAAAGAAGCAACTATTTCTGATTTCTGCTTTTTAAGCTTTCAGCCTGTTTCTTTGTTATTGCTTAGTCATTCTTTGGAGGTAACTATTCTGAAATAAATACTATAAAAGGAAAAAAGCATTCTGTGAAAAGTTAGGGCTATAGAAATCCATTCCACCAATTCAGAAAATTCTGGCCCTAGTCATTATGCCAGGAGCTTTCTCCAGTTTCAGCAACTTTATCCTAAACTTAGGTGGAAAATATGCAYTGCTTTTTTTTGTTGGTTATTTTATTTGTCTTACATAATAACTACAGACATTGCATTTCAAATGCAATTTTAACTAAATTGAAATTCTATTAATTATTATGTTTAGGGKTTTTTTTCAATTTAAAATCTGACTTTAACTATTTCTGTCTCCCATCCCTGAAACTCATACAATGAGCTGGCTTGGAAAAATGACATCTATGTTCTCAATCCTGGAAAAGCACTTTTCAATTTCCAAATAGAGCTTTTTTTTTTTTTTTTCTATTTTCTGTTTCATTTAATAAGAATATTTTCTGACCAAGTCATAAAGTCCACACTGAAAGGCAAAAAACCCTGCCCTGTGAGATGCTTGTTCTGCTAGCTCAGAGTGATCTGAGAAAAAGAAGAAAAAACCCAGATCTGTTCTAAATGAGGCAAACTATTACTTTGCAGTTTAGAGACCTTAATCACTATTCAAACTCATTTTCTGTGTCCACAAAAATTGTTCAGAAATTTTGCTTTCCCCCAGCCTGGAAAAAAATCAGTTCTGGTGCCATGAAATGGAATTACCCTTCTGCCAGCTGTGCCCCAGACATGCTCAGGTTGGCCCTCATTCGCTGTGTTTTCATTCTGTGACAGCCAGATAAATGACATGGTTTTATTTCTGCACCCACATGCTTCCACTGAATGCCTCCCTTGAATAAATCCCACTCCTTGATGTTGCTGGGACCAATTTTGTTGCACTTCCAATCAACAGATATCCCTCCAGCTTTGCTTTTCTTTTTTTTGTTGTGACAGGTTAATGGCACAGCTTCTCTGAGAGGGTCTTAAATGGGGCTCAAATAGACAAGTACCAAATCAAGAGCCTTTCTTTTGTTTTGCGTTTTGAAAAAAGTAGGTGAGATGTAGTACATTTTGCTGTTGTTACCCTTTGTATTCTTTTTCAGAGGTAAGGATTACTACGTGAGGCTTTCACTACGTGAAAACTGTTTGCTTTAGTCTGAATGAACTGAACAGTCAAAAAGAAAATAGCTGCAAGACATCATTTAAAACAAATCTGTTCTTTGACATGAATAGCCAAAAGCAGACAGGCAGATTAAACTGTGATTGTTTAATGAATTAAGAATCAGTGGGGTATGTTCACAGGATGGAGCCTGAGTTGTTGATATATCTTAGTTTGTGCCCTGAATTTCCAAAAGATCAGAGCTGCMTTAATAGCACAATATTACACTGCCAGAAATAGCTACCTGACTATGATTTACTGCAGTTTTCTGACTAATAAACAAGCCTGAACACAGTCAGTGACCAGAGCATTGCGAGTGACATCTTATTATAAGCTGTTGCAAACTGAATATCAATGCAGAAAAGAAATCCTTTCAGCTGCATATGCAGAGGATGGTTCAGCCTTGTAGAGAATTTTACTGATGTGACTAAGAGTAGAGGTAAGAGTTCCCCAACCCTTTCTTTACTGGAATTATTTAGTTTTCCCTTTTTCATCCTTCTCCCACACATCTGTGTTTTTACTCTTCATTCTCCAGAACCACTGGCTTCACCTTTGTACCAGGGCTGGCAATTTGAATCTGTAGAAAATACTTATGAAGAGAAAGAGAGAAGTCTACATACCACAGAGAAAGAATACAGTGAGKTTTGCATTCGCTACTTTGTAGTATTTGTGATGCTACAGGTCAAGTTCTAATGTCAATTTTACTTGCAAAAACCAGATGCTTACCCGAGGGAGCTGTTGGAATCCAGGACTTTCCTGACACAGCAGCACARCTGTCCAGACTCATGCAGCCACTCAAGGCATCGCTGCTTCCTTCAGAAGGTGACTTTAGCAGACCTGCTGATGCTGGAATGATTTTTGCCTTTTTCCTTTCATATGTTTGTACTTCCCAGTATTTTTCCCTACCCCTTCCCCCAGCTAGAAAGACCAAACACATTCCAGAGCTCCAAGCCCTGGCAGGGTACAAGGCCCCCACTCTGTCTTGGCTCTTCCTGGGAACCAAGGTCTTTGAGACATGTTTTCATAAACAAGTACATGTAGTACCCAGGGAGAAGCTCCAGAGAAGGGGCTTGACCTGCGGGGAGTTGCATCACCATTTGTCCTCCCAACTGGTGCTTTTTATCAATTATGCTAATTTCCTAAAACCAGTAAAACCATATTCACCCCTGTGAGGGTGGGTTTTTGTGGATATTATCCCATAATTGCCCCTGGAGCTCCAATAAAGATCCACTTCTATATTACCTACTAGACAAAATCTGAATTTCATTTCTAGGTTGAAAAAGGCAACAGTATGAGAAAGAGAAGGTACAAATCCTGCTGTTCAAAGGGTGATAAGAGGAAGCCAAAGTAGTTGTGACCAGTCCAATCCTATAGTGTGTCCAGAGCTCCAACCCATGTGGAAATCTCAAAGTTTTCCACTCCAGGCTTTCCAAAGCCAGAGGACAAGCCCTTACTGCTGCAGACCACACAACAGGAACTCARCAGGCAGAAAAAGAGAGCACAGTGTCCAGGTGTAACCCTTCTCCTGGGTGGGTTTCCACCATCACTCTCCTCGCAGCACAGCACAACTCCCACTCAGAGCACCAAAAGATGACGGTGGTGCCAGACCTCACTTTGTGCAGCTCTCCCATCTCACCTCCTTTCCCAAAGCCAGATGGTGCTGTAGGATGGCAAGGAGGAGCCTCTTAAAATAGCTGCTGAAAGCAATGTGGCTCTTTGCTGCATTTCAAAAGAAAGCATGGTAGGTCTGCGGAGGGTGCACATGAGGTAAGGGACAAAGGGAGACTTCCTCTATCAGGTTTCCCTTCKTGAATGATGTCAACCACCTTCACAGACACTTGGTTCCTTTGAAATCACTTCTGGTAAGAAACCAAGGAGGAGATCAAGAGTTTGGGATGTGAGGCTGCATCACTGAGCCCACCTTAGTGCTTTGTTGTGGGAGAGCTGGTGAAGTGGTGACTGAGTGACTGCTCAGCCTTCTCCCTCCTCCCTCCCTAACAGACTCCATCCCTCCTACTGTTGGCAGGATTTGGGATGAAGAACTGCTGCTGCCTGTTCCTTTCCTCACAGCCCTCTGTTGATCCTCTTACTGATCACCTCAGGGCCACATCTTGAAATACCAGAAAAGGGGCTGCAGCAACGGCAGCAGCACAGCGCATCTGGAGGGGCCTCTACAGGTAAAGCAGTAGGGGTAGAGGATGGAAGTGCCACAGTTGCATAAAAGCAGCTTGGCAGGGACAAGGCATGGGTGCATGGTCATCCTGCCTAAATAAAGGTGTGCCAAATTTCACCCTATAGCACCACAGCTACTTTCTGCCACACACAGGGCTCAATTTAACACTATAGTACCTGCAAAGTGATTTGGAAGCAACAAAATTAAGGCATAGAATAGAAAAAAATATTGGGTCCACTGCTTGAGCTACACAAATCATCATTATTTTCCAGTGAAAAACACCTCCACACGAAGAGTTTCTCTGATGAGAGAAATCAAGGATATTCCAAAATGATTCATGGGTGTGTAACCTGGCTACAGCTGACAATGACTGTGCCTTGGCAGGCTGAGATGACAGGCTGGAAGATGAGCTCCTAATGAAATCAAGCTCAAAAGCAAAAGTAGAGAAAGCTCCAATGGCTGATAATTTAACACAGAAAAACAAGATACAACAGCACACAGGAGTGCTCTAGTGWGCAGTTATGACCTACATGGTCAGGTAATAAAACAGATACCTGTAATAAAGCAGATATGAGCAACAGTCTCATGAGCCCAGAGAGGTGTGGGCACAACAGCAGGATGTGCTATTACAAGAGAAGCAAATGTTAGAACACAGCAGGTTTGAAGCAGAGGTGGATTGCACTGAGCAAAGCAAAAAGCATTCCTGGTGAGAGGCAAGGTGTGCACAAAGACCCACACATGAACCCATCCTGCCTGAGCTCAAGGCAGCTGGACTGGCAGGCAAGATCAAGCTGTTCAGGGTAGAAACAGGGACACAGACAKTTTGGGTTTTACCATAGGTCAAAATAAGATAAAGATGGCGGTAAGGCATTTGTAACTCCCCATCTTAACAGTTCTTGATGAAATTTCTGTAGCATTTAAAGTCTAGAGATGAATAGGTTTCAACACAATAAAAGAAAAAGTTTAAATATGAACACTCTTTTTGTGAACAAAATTAGGAATTAAACAGGTCCCCATACGCAAAAATGCAGTATTAAAATGCAGGTCCAGTCAACAACTGTAGGATGATGTCAGCATCCAGGCCTTTTCTATAATAAATGTGTATTTTGCATGAGTACTAGAAAGAAAAGGCTTAAAACTATTGAACTCAATAACAAATCCACCAGTGGTGGAAATAATGAAATGAAAACTGACATSAGAGGAAGCTGAGAAATGGCATACTGATTAATTTAAAAACCCACCSAGCCTTTGCAAAACCAYATTATCTAYAAGTACTGCTTACAATAAGRGCCAGAATAAAGGAGAGATGACAACTTACAAGGGAATTGTGTAGTTTATAAAAGGTGGAGGAGCCCTTCATGTACATGAGAGGAAGAGAGACATAAACAGCTCCTTAAAGAGTCAAGCAGAAGGAGGATACTGCTGCCTACCCAGACTGGGATACCAGCAATAAATCCTGGCAACAAATAAAAAGCCCAAATGCTGCCAGAGTGCTGCTTCCCAAATCACTGGAAGAGACCATTTTRATTAGAACTATATTTGAATTGCAGACAACATTTGAATTATGTGAGAAAAAAGAATTAATGGTTCACCCACTGCTTTCTACTAATACAGAGCTTTATCCTGAAGACGGATTATTCACAAAGGGACACTACTTCTATCATTATCATCATCATCATTGTACTATTATTATTTATTATTGTTATTGTTGTTATTCTTCTTCTTCTTCTTCTTCTTCTTCTTCTTCTTCTTCTTCTTCTTATTATTATTATTATTATTATTATTATTATTATTATTATTATTCCTCCTCTGTCAAGCTTGTCTTGACTTTCTGCTAATTAACCTGGCATTTTAAAATTATTTTTACTTATCTGCTAATTGAAGAGGATCCATGCACAAAACATCACAAAGCCCTAATTCAGGAGTTTGTTATTCACTCCCTTGTGGTAATCTAGCTGTTTCAGAGACATGTTACTGGATTCTTTGTAAGTTAACTTTAATCAGGGAAATGGGGTGACTCACAGGTAGTCAGGCAGGGTGGCACAATACACGTGGTAGATAGGAATTCTAGGCAGGTTGTAATATTAGCAGCAAAATCAGAAAGTCAGCTCACACACAACGTGATCTAAGATTCACTAAGAAGTTTCAGAGAAGTTCTTTTAAGTAGTAACCTAGACTAAGTGATTTTTATTAGATCAGGCCACATTTATTGTTACAAGTGCTAGCCTGCGTATTACCAGGCTACTATTCAGAGCTTCTGATRATGGTAATTTCACTTAAATTATTAGTTTGAAATTTCTCTGTTTATTGACCCGCACACAGCTGGGCTCTAGTAAAGTGTCTTTATTGTCAAGATGTGGAAGACAAGCACCAAACCTGGGGCTGTTGCTTGCAACACCACAGTGATCACTGCAGCAGCCCTGTCATTCATGTTTCGTTCAAGGGTGAGAAAAAGCTATCTATTTGAACCAGGYTGGGTCAGCAAGAAAGCAGAGAGCACAGGCTGAAAACTTTGTTTCAGTTCCCTTTGCAACCCAAAAGGTTAGTGTAAATAGGAGGAAGTTGCTGGTTGATGGAAGGCCAGGAGCCAAAGGGGCATTCAGGGTGAGCTGTTGGAGTGTTTACACAGCCTGATGAGCTGACCCAGTGCTCCACACAGGCCCCCCAGCTCTGCTGAGAAGCTGTGCACATCTGGTCAGATAAAATTACMCTTCAAACCAGCCCTTGTGGTAACAGAGGTAGCTCAGCCAAGAGCTGGCTCCAGGGTTTTGTATAGAACCATACTGCACTGCATGGACATSCTTTGTCTCCCATTCCAGGGCTTGGCTCTTTTGGGTTGAGGATGAAGTCTGCTACTGATTACCCCTCTGCTACATCCCTTCTTTAAACAAAAATCCTAACAGGTTTCTCAACAGAGTCCTGTAACCTCCTTTAATTCAGCCTCTACAAATACCAGCTTACAGCACTTGAAGCTAACCAAACATCTCTCTATCCCTGTCCAAACCCTGGAGCTGTTATTTTACAGGAGATCCTTAACTTCCCAGTGCTGTGTTTCATTGCTGCTGCGCCGAGCACACGCATGCTTTGGGGAGCAGTAAGTGCTGCTGTGTGAATTACATCAGCACACAGGGCTTGCAAGTCTCCCTGGACCAACTTTGGGGGATCACTCACCACTCACTGTGTGGGTGTCCAAGGCCCTGGGTCATACTGTCGACCTGAAGGAATTAAACATCTCGAGTGGCAGCTGAAAACACATGTCCAGGTCCGTCTTTAGCACTGTGACCCCTCTGCAGACTGTTGGAGGACCTGCAATCCCAACTCAGCCCTGCAGTTTTACACAGATGCCATACATACTACCCATTTTAAAAAGCTGGTTTTGACACAGTAGGATGAAAAGCAGTCCCAGTCTGCACAGCTGCCAACCCTTGCCTTCCCCCTTCCTTGTCTCTCTGATCTGCTGAGGGGAAGGTTCCAATGACATCCTCCTCCCAATTAATGCCAGCTCAAGCAGCTCCTGTGGTGTCCCCTGGTCCTCTTTGCCTTCCCCTTCATCCCACCTCCCATGTTCACATACTGTTCCTGAAAACCCTCAGTATTCACACAGGCAAATTAGACCCYGTTCCCAGGATCCACAGAATAAATTCTCAGGTTGATCCCAAAATGATACCCATTTCTCCATCTCAGCCCGAACTTCTCACACAGCTTTCCAGGTCCTCATACCAATATCTAGTTTCTTTGTTTTTTGGAAATTTTCCATTCTCCTGATCTCTAASCCTCTGAGAAGGGCTTTGGATAAAACCACTTCTTGCAGGTTTTAGCTAGCTTGTTGAAATTAGTGACTCCACACCTCTCATCTGCTAGAGATAATCTCCAGCCTCAATGAGCAAAGGAACATCTCTCCTTCATGTAGGAGCATTGTGTACCAGAGCACTTTTCAGGACAACTCATATTACTGGGCAGGTAATAAGGTTCCTGCAATGGACTTCATGGAATATTCCACAGGATTCGGGYGATTTCCAGCAGAATGAGTAGAAAAGCAGCTCCATCTAAAGAACACAATATATTAACCTGCTCAAGTCACACCTTACACTTGCCTTTCCATACCTCTGCATCTCTAAGACTGCCTGGGTTTAGGCTACAACAATTACCTGAAAAGCTCRTCTTTTCTGCTACGATAAAGCAGTTTATTAAACCCCCAAAAAACCCTATCTCAGTACTTGTTTTAGATTCTACCTATTGCATTCAAGAAGGCTTCTCAAATACAACATGTTGTTGTGAATGGGAAACTGGAAGTGTACAATGAGATTAAAACTTGCCAGTACTCTTGGGTAAGTGTCACGTGGAACAGAACGGGCAGGAATTTTGTGGGAGTGCTCATGAGGTGAGGTAAGGTCACAAATCCTACCACACCTGTATTCAGAACTTTGAAAAGGGAGAAGAAGGCAGCTGAGGTCTTTAGGATGTTATCACAGCCTAAAGTCCCTGGCAGGATTTCACAGGCCTTGAGAAGTGAAAGTGGGGAAAAAAACAGCTGGGACAGAGCCACTTTCAGAACAAGCAATGGGAACTGCTAATGAAGGACAAACGGAACTAAAGAGAATGATTAAGAGTTCCACTATTTTATTGGTGAGTTTGACATCTGGTTAAACAATACATACATTTGGAACTGGATATCCAGTAGCTCCCATATACAAACCAGCACAGTATCTTGGCAAATTCACAGGGTAGAAGRAAAAGCCATTTAAATGATGCAGGCTCCCAGGAGCAGGGAAGACAGTAGTAGGTAAGCAGGTTAGCTGGCAGGAATGGGAGGGGAATGAAGAGAGAGAGGGATATATGAGCTCTAGGCATCTGCCTTCCCCAGCTCAAATTAACCAGCTAATTTCCCCTGGTGCTCTCTAAAGAAACAAGCTTCTCCAGAGGACAATTCACTGCACAATATTACACTGCTGCGCTACACAACTCCCATGAACTTATTCTCCATTACTTGGGGAAATACTGCTCTCATCAGCAATTGCAGAGCATGCCCAGGGAGATGTGCTGACTAATTTTGATGCCTAAAGATGTGTAAATCTCCTTTCCCTTTTTCCTTCTTCCCCAACCACCCATTGTGAGTGATCATGTAAACAAGAGGCATTCATCCCGTATTCACAGATGAGTTTGTCAAGGAACAGGACATTTCACTGCCTGTTCAACATCGCAGACACATATTGAAGAGTATAATTCATTCTAATTCCAGAYGGACCCTGTTTTGCCAGAAGTCTACTTTTCCCCTTTGTACAGCATCAGATTTGCCCATGCTGTATGCCCATGCCCATTGGCACAGAAGTGCATGTGAATGCTCAGTAAGGCACCCATTTGGGTGGTCAAGCACAGGATCTGCCTGCACACATCTGCTGCCAACCCACGAGTCTCGGAAGGCAACAGGAGGATTTTCACTGATTTTAACAGATAGGGTAGATGTAAACAAATGTCACGTGCAGAATTCATTCGCATATCAAGATCCAGTCACTCCTAACATCTGACTGATTTGAGAGAAAATCATACAGACTTTCTTGTTTTCATCTAAATGAATCCAACTTCTGAATGAACATTTACCCAAAGGAAGACTATCTTCTGCCAATACTGACTGGCTGCAATTGTGTATATATTCACAACAGATGTGCTCCTGTTGTGGATTAAGGTTTCTCCTTTTGCTTCCTTTCTTGGGGAATTTTTCTTTCCCATTTTGTTGCTGGCATACACTGATTGCCAGGTCATTCTTTTGATGGTTGGGTGATTGGGGAAGACAAAAGGAACCTAGCCCCACCCAAAGAGTCTCAYTGGGCACTCCTCCTCCCTGGCAGCGTTTTTTTCCCTCTCTTTGGAGAGACGAAGTTCTTGCGGGAGTTTTGGGCTCGGGGAGGGCATGTGTATGTGTGGGGCGGGGGGTAAATTCACTTCCTGCCCTGATTGGCTCGGGGGAGGATGGTGGACCTGCTGTCTGCAGGGGAGAGCTCGCCTGATGCTGCTCAGAGCTCAGCATCTCCAGCCATTGGTTCCTGTTTGTTGCACTGTGATCTTCTGCCCCTGTGCCTTGCCGGGGACCCCTGGGATTCCAGCTGCAGTGGTTGAGTTCTGCTGCATCCCGTCTATAGCCGCAGGATTCTGCTCGTCTTTTTGCCCATCTGGCCATTCTGGGGTTTCTTGCTGTCCAGGGGAGAACAGAGATTGGAGTTTTCCCCTGACAGTTTTCAGAGGAACTTTTTCTCCATCCATCTCTGCCATTTTTGTGTCCGCCATTGGCCACCGGGAGATCTGAACCAGCCGGGACCCGCGCCACAGCGCCCCCTGCAGCCGCTGGGGAATCATCGCACCTGCCCTGCCCGGCCGGGAGCCAACAGCGCCCCTGCCGGCTGGGACTGTAACTGCACCAACGGGGAGGCTGTGTCTCTGTAAGGCTGTCACTGGGTTTGTGGCTGGGTTGGTTGTTGCTATCATTGTTGTTACTTGTTTCACCTTGTTATACATATTAGTAAAAACTGTTATTGCCTTTTACCCACATTCTTGCCTGAAAGCCCATGATTTCAAAGATGTAATAATTCGGAGGGAAGGGGGGTCATATCCACCACTCCAAGGGAGGTCCCTGCCTTCACTGGCAAGCACCTGTCTTTCAAAGCAAGACAGCCCCCTTATTAAAAAGTTGCCTAAAAAATAAAGCAGAAAAAAAAGATGGTTGCACAGACTGCAGTTTGCTGCTGTATTAATACAGCACCAACAGATGCTGTAATTAGAAAGTAAAAGGCAACCAGAGGAATTGTTAATAGTGTTGTGCAGTGCTTAGGCTTCTAAAACTAAAATGCTTCTTTGGGGAAGTGATAAATGTTTTCATACGTGATCCTGTGACTACAGTAAAAACACTAAAGACCCATTCCCACAAGTGTCATTTGCTATAAACCTGGGCTAGTTTTGGCTGGGGTRGAGTTGATTTGATTCAGAGTATGAGGCTGTATTTTGGATTTGTGCTGCAAACAGCGTTGATTACACAGGCTGTTTTAGTTATTGCTAAACAGTGTTTGCACAGCCTCAAGGCCTTTCCTGCTTCTCACCCCATCCCACCAGCAAGTAGACTGGGGTGCCACAAGAATTTGGGAGGGGACATAGCCAGGACAACTGACCCCAACTGACCAAAGCAATATTCCACACCACATGGAATATAAAGCTGGGGAAGGAGAAGGGGTGACATTCAGAGTGATGGAATTTGTTTTTCCAAGTAGCTGTTGTCTGTGATGTAGCCCTGATTGCCTGGGAGTGGCTGAACAAGTGTCTGCCTATGGGAAGCAGGGAACAGTGAATGAATTCCCTGTTTTGTTTTGCTTGCACATGCAGCTTTTGTTTTACCTGTTAAACTGCCATTAACTCAACCCCGTTTTTTTTCCTCACTATTACCTTTCTGATTCTCTCTCCCATCCCACTGAGGTACAATAAGCAAGCAGCTGTCTGGTGCTTAGTTGCCAGCTGGGGATGAACCATGACATAACCACAAGGATATACTTGCACATTGCTCCMGTTTCTACAATACTATTCTAAATTTATCACTATTCCTAACGAATTTCTCTGTTTTAGGAGCACATTAGTGATTTTCTTTTCTTAAATGCAAGATATTTGCTATTTTTTGCTATGATCCATTCACATGCTGACTTAGAACACAAATGAAGGAGAATAATATGCTGCCTCCAGTACAACAAAGGAAAAAGATTTAGATTCAGTAGAACGCAGGCAGGCAATGTATTAGTTCAATGCATGTTCTTAATCTCTGCTGGAAAAGGATTTCTATGTTGGCACAGGGCACCAGAGAAGCTGAGTGAAACCAACATGGCATCTATCAAGAGACAAGACTCCTATTCTATTGGTTTGATACCAATACAGATTCTCTTTGAAGGCAGTTGACCTCCAGTGTGAAACTCAGTCACCCCCCAAAAAATCCAAAACCACATGACCTCCCACACACACGTACCCCTAACAGGCAAAACTGCTAATTAGAGCAAACACACAGAACAATTCAGGGTATCTGGAAGAAAGGGTCAGGGCTGTTGTGGCACAAGTTCTGTATTTCAAGTAAAGAGGTGGAAAACTGAACTGGAACTCAATTCTRGCTAATACTTCTTTCTAGAAAATAGTACATTAATACTATTCAAACACATTAATTTCCAGACATATGTGGAATGGGGGGACAGACCCCAGGAGAGAGAATTATATATGGTGTTTAAAGTCTTGCAGGATCTACTCTCAGGGATATTTCCCTGAGAGCTAAATCACCRGAAAGCTTGTTGCTGTTAGGTTCCAATCTACCTGAAAGAACAGAAATGCATCAGAGCAGGGGCCATTGCTTTGGTCTGGTGCAAAACCACAAGGCACAGGGTATAGCCCAGGCTCTCCAGACCACCTGGAGAGCCCAGKAACCACAAACAATCAGAAAGAAGGTAAGGAAACAGAAATAGCAATTGCTTGATGGCACCAGCAAGTTCTAGCCCTACGGCTTTTCCATCTGCCACGTTTTGCCTTCCCTAAGAGCAGTCTCAGGAGTAGATTTTCTCTGGCTCTTCACAGTACTGTTGGATGAGCTCAGCAAGGTCAAGACACCGCAAAATTCGCCATTTCTCWGCAGCCAGCTCCTCCTTGGAGACCTGGCCCAGCAGTTTCTTTGCAAAGAGGTTCTGATCCTGCATGAAAAGGCCCACAGAAGACCTTGGAGCTTCAGGGAAGTTCTCCAGGCAACCACTTGTGAAACAGAAGTTGATTTTCTTCTCACGTCTCATCCCTGGTCCTCTTTCTTCAATCCAAGTCAAGGGTCTAGTTTGAAAGTATAGAGAAAAAGTATTAACTATGAAATTCAATCAACAATTCTAATTTGTTTGGTTTTTTTCCCCTCAGCATTTACAGAAAACGTGCTAATAAATCACCATCTTTGAGTATCAGTCATTGCATATTTAGGCAACATGTCCGGATCAATATGCCTTGTGGTTACAGAGCTCAACAGCAGGTGATAGTCTCAACTCTGCCCTGTTTCATGCCATGACTTTCAGCACACCATCTAAKCTCTCTCCAGCTTTGTTTTCCCTATGCACAAAATGAGGCAAGCAACATCAAGACGTCACAAGGAAGAGGGAAGTTTGTGGGTTGGTTGTTTGTGGACTTGGATGAAAAGTACAGTTAATTGTCCAAAAATTTTGTACGTAATTCAGTCACTGCTAAACTCAAAAGGCCCTCAATGTCTAGTCATTCCTCCAGCAAGATTAAATTTAAGTCATTCAGGTACATGATGATGACCCAGGTGCTACTGTGTGAGCTGAACCTCACCCCTTGGGGATGAGCCGGACAAGCTCACTCACACAAAGTGTCCATACTCTCTGAACTTTTAAAATGTTTTGTTCTCATCACTAGGAGCACTAAGCTGTTCCTAAATTTTATACCTAAATAGCCTCTCAGGCAGGCCTTTCTTAATCAGAGCAGAGTCCTGTCTTGAACCAATGCAACAGCACAGTCTCCAAACCAAGTGTGGTGGTATTAGCTATTGACTTGCACAGCTCACACATTCCTTCCCAACTTCCCATCTTAGCTGAGGACAATGGAGCCATGGGATGTGCTGAGCCACTTCAGGGGTCTTAACAGACTCCTTSACCCAACACTGCAATGCCTTTGAGGAATGATCCTCAACACCAGCCATAGTCATGATCCTCTTTTCCTGCTCTTTTGTCGATTTCCTGAACCATACCATTGCCTTTCTGCAGCTCATTCATCAGCAGTCACTACTGCCTGTGTTTAGAGGATGCACATTATTTTTCTTACTTGGTTATTGATGGCCCTTCCACAGTCCTTTATGAACCACTTTAGTCTGCCACTCACAAATTATGAAGGCATCAACAGCCTGGAAGAATAAATYCTGTCTCCAAGTACTGCCCATTAAATCTTCAGTATCATTAGATCTGGAAAGMAAGTCCTTGTCAATCTGCTCTGAACACATTCAGCAGAGCACTCAGCTCAGTGTTTCTGCATCTCTCATCTTTCACACTCTAGGATTCAGTTTCTATATTTACACCATTGTATCAATTATTCTTTGCTCACCTGTGCTTCCACATCCCCACTATTCYCCCTGCAAATCAAGCATGGCCAGATGAACCTGACTGAACAGAATAAAACCAGAAGGGGGAAATATACCCAAATCACAGCCTGCAAGAATGAACCAAAAAATTCTCAGAGGGCAAATAAATGCAAGGGCACTGCAGGTTCTAGGAAGTCCCCGGGCTACATGTCACTGCAAGCAAGAAGGGTGCCTGGGGGCCATATTGCTCAGTGTTTTCTGTGTTCCCATTCTCTTTCCCTGAGGTAAAGGCTGTTGATCTGGGTCAGAGACAGGCTGCTGAACAAGCTGAGCTTTGCTCTGACTTGACAGAGCTGGTTTTATATTCTGATGATTGTAAACAGTCCCAGAGCATTCAGGCCACTGTTATTCAAAGCTACTTTATCTCAGGCAGGCAGGTATGAAGAAACCACTGGGCAGGCACCGGCAAAGATCTCCATCATGTAACAGAGAAAGGAGCTCACGACATGATCCAAAGCAGGCCCTGTCAATGCAGGATCACCTCCCTGGGGTGATCTAGAGCAGATGCACACCAGTGATCAGGCTCAAGTGTATGCCTTCTGCTCTAGCTTGGGAAGCCACTGAACCAGAAGCACAATCATGCAGAGCTGGCAGAATTTAATCAGTGATTCGAATGACTGATTTAGATCAGTGAGCAGGAAAATGTTGGATTTGCTAATAGATATACCTTCTCCTGCAATTGGATTTTTAGTCATTTTCCTAGAGAAATTGATACTAGTTGATTGGTAACCAAAACATATTCACTTTTAATTAATAACAACTTCCCTGAAATAAGCCTCTTGTTTTGCTACAAAGATAAGTATGTTGCAAGTTTCCATATTATTTAAGCAATTTTGTAGGTTAAGAAACAGATTTGCATTTTATGTCAGAAAATTGTGAAGGGCTGCTGCTTTATTCACAGACAATTTATTAATTTTAATTTAAAATTTGTATTAAAACATTATTTGGCTACAGATATATTTAGTTATTTAGAAGTGTTACTTACAAGCAACAAATTCAACATTTTTGAGCGCTGAATAAAGCCAGATTATGTATGTTGAGTAGTTAAAGAAGAGGAACAAGAAAATTTAATTAAGCATTAACAAAACATTTTTATACTGACTGTTTGCAAAGAAAACAGTCTGCAGTGAAGAAAACACCCTGCCTTTTTATGGTCATTCTGTCTTTCCAAATTTCAAACAGGTAGAGTTTTCTTAGCTACATTTTATTCAGGGATTGAAAGAGATTTCTTTCTTTTCTGATTCCCTTTTTCCTTAAATGAGTGGCCCTTGCTGGACTGCAATAGCTCAATAAACCAATATGAAGCAAACACTCTTTGTACCTCTAGAAGAATTAAGCTGGTTTCATGCTTGAGAGAATTCTGGGTCCACTCAGCTTAAAATTTTATGCAGCAACTTCTGCAGAAAGTCTGTATTACATAWTTTTCTATGAATGTTCAATTTGAAGGTATTTTATTAGACTCTGTAAGCTTAGATCTCCATAAAAGTATAACTTCAAATGTTTATTGTCAGAATATGTTCAAAAAATGTCTTCAATTTCTTTTAAACATTTTCCTTTTCACACTTCGACATGCCAGTATTTTTAATTTATCATTAAACCAATGAGGGCCTCTCTTAGCTTGAATGGAAATTAGACAATGGAACCTTATCCCTAGATAATACCAAAAGGGATGCTGCCCAAATAATTATCTCTCCAGCTCGCATTAAAAATTGATTTCTGACATTTACTGAATCCAAGCTCTGTAATCCTGGGACAGGAACTGCAGTCCCAAACCAGACGTGCTGTCAGTAGAAGTTTGGCTCTTCCTGGATTGCTCAATGTTGTATCACAGAGAGGCTGTCAGCTCAGTTGTCTTGGATACACAACAGAGGCAGAGGTCRTCTCCCAAATAGCTGGGTGCAGGCATTAACACACCTCCAAAATCCACCCAGAGCCAGAAAAGCAGCCAGGGTGGGCTGTGCAGAGGAGACAGACTATACCCTTTGCACAAATCCCTGCTTAACAAGCAGAACACAGGCTCCTGCATTCTGTACTTGCTGTATTTTCYAATGCAGAAAATAGGATGAATTAACCTGATTTCTGAAGGTTACTGTACTCATCTCTTTCAAACAAGGAAGGGATAGCTGTCATGAAAGGCACAGACCTTTCCCATCCTTCAGCAAAATAAAGGTTGGGCAAACAAGAGTTGTACACCACCACCATTACTACTGGGCCATAACTTCACCTGACAGAGACTGGGCCAAATTCTCTACTGCAGTAACTCCACTGACGTCAGTGGGGGAAGGTCAGCAGGAAATACAGCCCCAGCTGAACACAATACAGGAACACTATGTGATTTTCCATCCACCCTAAATTATCCCAGACACATAAAACTGACTGTCCCCAAAGTTATTAAAACACTCCTGGTGAGAAAACACTGATCCATACAAATAGTAGTGGCCAAGAGAAGCAGATACTGGTTAATTGTGTGGAGCAGGAAAAAAACGAGCATTCCAGAAACAGTTCTGTATCCAGCAAATATACATAGTAGCTAAGACTACCCAGGAGACAGGACAGCCAGGGAAACATTTAAACCACCCGCTAGTTCCATCTGCTGGAATTAGTTCAAAATCTCACCCTATCTAGATCTTTACAGCTTCTTAAGTTACTAGCAAATTGCTTGGAGGGTAAACAGACCTTGTATACAGAGTTCTGTCCTCTTACAACTGCATTTCAAAAGGAATTGGAAATGCTGTTTTATTTAAAGAGAGAGGAAGATTGCTAAAACAAGATGATAATCCCAGGATAAACTGCAATGGGGTTTGTAGGAGTGGCTGATGAAATGCTTAACCAGACTCGCAGTGAAGTTAAGAGTTCAAATGAACCCTGATTATTCATTCCCCAAACAGCTAGTCCTTCAGGTTATATATATATATATAAAATTTATTTTAACGTTCGGGTTATATATATTTTAACTAAACATTGATCTGCAATGCTGGATTAGGTTTGGGCTTTTTATAAGGTCTATCAGCATATTTGCAAACAAAAAAAAAAAAAGAACAAATAGTTCCAGCACCATTGGGTAACTTCTCTATCTCTTTTTTCCAAGTAATTCTCAAGTTGTATCTTGTTGCTTTAAAGTGACATTTTAAGTAACTTCAACATATTTGAAAGAACATGAACTGTGTATAGATAATCCTGAACGACCAAACCTGAGTTTCCACCAGTCTCTGGACCATGCTGAGTACTCAATCAACAGTATGAAATACTGATGGCTTACTTCATAGTTATGAAATGTTTTTACATACACCAATTTTTAGCAAGGCTATTAAAAATACCCTATTTGACAGGRAGGATACTGTCACCACATAATAAAAGGCAGATCAAACTCAGTATTATAAAATGCATSTTTAAAAGACATGTACACTTCCACACCAGCCTCCACCCATTCTGTTTCCACAAGAGGAGAAGAGGATGCAGAAGTCTTGCAGGCAGAAGTCCTGCAGATGATAGGGARCCTGGCTCACGTGTTGTCACAGCCATTACTCACTTCTTGTTTGCTGTGTTAAAGTGAACAGTCATTCTGGAATAATTCTTATCCTTCTGCTTCTCTCTGGTGGCAGAGGTAACAGTGAGGTCTCCAAAGAGGTCAATCAGCCAAGTCAGACGGGCAATTCCACTGAAAGCTGGGAATCCTGATTTGTTTTCATCAAGGACACTACCTGATGGAACAGAATAGAAACTTTTGAGAAATAGGAAAATGAGTAACACCTTCTGCATAGGAAAGGATGAATAAACTGCAGTGTTGCAGGCTTAAAGATCAGAGTGTAGAAAGTTCATGAGTGGATGGACTGAGTAGGAAAGTCAACAAACATGGACAATGTTGAAATGAATCTGTTGATGAGCCAAGGCAGAGAAGGCTGCAAAAAGTAGATATACAACAAACTCTTCAGGACATGTTAACAGGAGGGTGCATGTGGATTCAACAAGGGAATAAAGTAGGGAGACAACAATGGCCAAAAAAATCTYTCCCAGCATCTCTTCCAGCTCTTCTGGGAGCAAACATCAGTATTGAAGACTAAAGGTTCCCACCAGAAATTGAGACACTTTCTCAGCACTCAACCCCCTCTCCAAGATCAATGTGAATAAGAAATGCATCACTCCTACCAAAGTACAGAAGCTATGAACAAGTGTTCTCCCCTGCATACACCAAGGCACAGGCTTGCATTATTCACTAGACAGCAGAAAGAAATCAGCAAAGTATGAGTCCATAGAAAACAGCTGTTAAGGCAAAGGTGCTTTCCAGACAGTTCTRCAATTCCATCACAATATCCACAACCAATACCTGGGCCTCAGTTTATAGAGGGACTCTAGTGTAAAAGGACTAAATGAAGCCTATAAGCCTGTGGAGCAGGCAGACAAAGCCAGATGGACTTTGATTGCTTCAGAGCTACTGACCTGTGAAATGCAATGTTCCCTTCACCAGGTCTTTCCCAGCCACCTCTTTTTTCAGCTGCTTGTACTCTTCAGTAAGAAGCTCAATGTGCTCCACRTGGAGTATTTTATCTGTCATTAAAAAAAAAMCAACAAACAAACAAAMYAAAAAAACAACAAYAAAAAAGGCAAAAATCAGGACAGATTAAAAAGTAAGTCTTCCGTGTGGATAAAAGTCATGTCTAAACAGTAAAGGCCTCACTAGCCAGCAGTGGAAACTCACTTAGAAATATTCTCATGCATGGCTGACAAAGTGATGTCAGGAAGAAAATCAACCAGGCCCTGAGCTGAAACATCCATCTTGGTAAAGGATTTTCAGGAGACAASAAATACAGACTACAAGAACAGTAGCCACTATGTTTAACAGAAACTCTGATTGAAATCCAGTACCCAGCTAAGGCTGAAACATGARTCTTCAGAGTAACGGATGGATTAATTCTTGGCCTCTCTCCTCTCACATTCCCTTGTTCTGCATTTTTCCTCCCAGGGTAGTTAGGAAAGAAAAAGGAAGGGGGAAAATAGCATAATGCTCAGACCCAGATTGAAACAATATGTTAAGGAGTTCCTCCCTCCACTGCAATTAATTGGGCTACTTTGAAATAGAGGTTATCCAATACAAGTTGAATGTGTCCCTGATTCAATACATGYTTTTCTGGAAGATTTCCAGGAGAGTCAGTGTAGGCTGCTGACAGTAACTGCTGCTGCTTCATGGAAWGAGGCATAATAAATTCTGCTCAATGGGAAGCCATTTGGCAAGCAGCAAGGCAGTAACTGGTGTCGGTACAGGGAAAGAGCAAAGCAGAAATCCTATACCTCCGGTGTTTCAGGACAAAAGTCACAAAGGAGATTTTTAAGAAGCAGTAGTATAAATAGCACAGCACGTCCAAATGATTTGCACTCTGCTCCTGCCCAGTACTGCTCTTTCCCTTACAGCCCCATTCATCGCCACTGGCCTCAAATGAACTGCCATCTTCTGACTCTTTCCACCACTGGGATGGGACCACACACTTTCTGGAAATAAAGACATTTTGCTAAAGACAAGCTRTGTTTTAGACAGGGATGCCTTGCTGGCCTACAACAGTATGAGCAGCTGTGTGTGACCAGCACATCACAAACACTAGAAGTTAGGGTAGCTGCTTGCAGTTTCACTCCAGGGTGAGAGAGAGAACACAGAAGTGCACAAGTTCAATAGCTGCACTCATCAAATGCTTTACTATCACTGCGACAGAAGTTTTCCTCTTTAACTGCATTCTAAGTGTACAAATAGAGGCTAGCATTTTTGTGAGGGCAAACATAATTTACTCTTAGCATTGTCATTTGTAATTTTTCCCTGTTGGCACAAGCCTTAAATCCTAGACTGGCACATCTCTGAGACAGTCACACTCTCTTGCATGTAATGACTAATAGCCAGCTGAAGATTTGCCTTTGAGTTTGGTGCCTTTGGTCCTACCCTACAGGTCATACTGCTTACACTCTTGAGAACRAATGTGTTACCTTTCTGCTCAGCCATCTCCCAGAGCTCATGGGCAGCCTTAGCAGACAAAGCCATGGGGTACTCAACAAGGACATGTTTCCCAGCTTCTAAAAACATTCTGAAAGGGATAAAAGATCAGCCATTAAAAAGAATGTTATCCTAATCCTCTCTCACCACAGTTTAAGCTGCTTCTCATTCCCACAGCCAGCTCTATATGGGGAGATACACAACATGGACTAACAGAAATAAATGGCAACTTTCCTAGCAAGGATGGTGTGGTGGCTACATCACACATTTAAACAGCAGTGGAGCAGGGTTTTAATTCTTCTTTTGCCACAAAATTCCCTCACTCACCTACATCAAGTCGTTAAAATGCTACAGCATTTTAACAGTTGAGCACTTTAATTTCTGACTTACAGACATGTGAGTAGCTGGAGTGGGGCACCAGACTACCCTTCCACAACATAATCCGTGAGGAAAGGCTTTGAATCCTGTTTAAAGCTGCCTGTCCATCAAACACAGACCTAGAGGTATGGAAATGGAATTACTTGGGAAATTAATGCATCTTAAATCCTACTCTCTTCCAGGGCTTATTGGTGCTCTAGGGAACTCACTATCATTCACTTCAGGCCTCTAGTTTGGCAGTCTTTTCTCAGAGTCCATATCTTCTCCTGCAACAGCTTTACACAACTTTTCTGTGTTTTTAAAATACAGGGGAAAGGGGGAAAAGAGCAGGGGGAAATGCCCCAAAATACCTGATGGTTTCTTCATGGCTTCTGTTCTCTGTGCTGATGAAGGCTGCATGGATGTCTTTGCTTCTCAGAGCATCTTCCAGGCTAATCTGYTTGGCATCATTAATATTGCCAAAACTTCTCCTGCATATTTAGCATAAATACAACCAGAGTGTAACTGTCACAGTCCATTCTTCCCAAACACGTTGTGTAGCAGTACTTAAAAATTGCTCCCATGGACCACTGTCTCACTGAATTCAACCAGGGTACAACAAAGGCAGTTTTGTTATGCAGGAAGAGCATGAGCACTAACAGACAGAAATGGAATGAAAAAAAAAAAAAAAAAAAAAAAAAAAAAAAAAAAAAAAAAAAAAAAAAAAAAAAAAAAAAAAAAAAAAGACCAGTGTGTAGGTGGTGGTATCAGTCCAGAAACTGGCCTATTGAACTGTCAAGTCCTTTTTGGTTTTGGTGTTTCGCTTTTAATAAGCATTATTACCAAAGAGATGCTGTAAAAAAGAGACTTGAAAGAGGACAATGCTCCTATGGGAGAACTTCTCCCCACCATCCTGGATGACGTGGACAAAAGCACTCGAGTTGGCAGGGCCACACACAACTGCAAGTACAGACAAGCAKGATCGGGACAAAGCAGATGCTCCGCTACGATGGCCCACATTGCAATATACACAGCATGTCAGTGCTAAGGGGAAAGCTGAGCACATCTCCAGTTGCAAATGAAAAACACATTCTCCCAAAAGCCCTCTGCATTACTACAGACTGCAGCAGGCACYTTGAGAGTGTTAGTATAGGTGACACAGGGCAGGAAGGCAGGCCACAACCAGGATTTGARAACAAAGACAGGTGATGTTTGTGTGTGATTGGGATCCAAGGAAGATTACTGTGAATCATGCATTTCAATAGTGCTGTTTCTCAAAAAAAAAGCAGTGGAAACCCTATCTTCACTGTTCTTCAAGGTTACCTGTAGCACTGGCAGAGGCATCAGAGAACCAAAAGTGCATTTGGCAGGAAGATAAAGTGGGTGACCTAATCAGTCCTTTCCGTCTCAAACAGCCCTGCATGATTTAAATATAGCTGGAAAAATACATTCACTATCTGAGATCCATAAATGTACTGCCTATTTAAAATTGCTTTGCTCCACTCTAATGGATCAGACAGTCTAGCAGGAATGCTCAGAGGAAGGTACTCATTAAATTTCCACAGCTCCAAATGGGTGAGAAGATCTCTTGTTCTCTAAGAMGCAACCTTATTGCAGGTACTAAATCACAGCATTGTCTTTAGTACAGGTTTGATACCTGGTTTTAAAAAAATACTAGAATGTTACTATGGAGTTGGAGTACTGGGGGCTTTAAAACATGTTTTTGTAAAAGAACTTTTTTAAACTCTCTGAAACTTTTTACTTTTTTAACATTTCAAGAAGTGTCATGCAGACACTGGATCATTAGTGTACTTATTGTCTGCAGTACCTTAAATCTACAGGAAATTCCAGTCAGACAATTTATTTTTATCACACAGATTGTACAGCAAGAACATCTCTCAACTTTTATTTTAGTCATTTCTGAAAGATATCTCTCTAAGGTAACCTATTCATTCCCACTTGCAAAGCTTTCTGTGCTCATTTCTGAGCTGCCACTCAGAATGACAGGCATATTTGCACGAACTTTCCCTTTTCAGTTTAAAAAAGAAGAAAAAACAATATACATATTAAACATGCTAAGATGAAATTTCTAACCTGGATACAAATCCAAATAGTTTCAGGTGCTCAGAAGGGCTRGAAGGCATCGGATTCATCAAGTCTCGGATACGTGCTAAACCAGCAATTCCAACTCCAACCACCACCGTCCCAAACATTTTGCAAATCTGTCCAAAAGGAAAAAAAAATTTAAAAAACAACATTTTCTTTCTTGTAGCCCAGACAAGCACAACTGGGAGGGAAGGTGGGAGAATGGATTATTCTTGAGCCCTGCTTTCATACAGCCAAACCTTATTCAGGTGTCAGCAACCAGCTAACAGAGATGTGATGCCATAGGCTACCAAGCTCACTCACATCCCATTGAAATGGGATCAAGTGGTTCAGTCTGTCACAGGACTGGTCTTGAGATWTGTATTGAACAGCTACTAAATCACAGCTCCAGCAAAGTTCTTCCTTTCCGTGGATAGAAAGCAGACTTCAAAAGTGAGACATTCTTCTATTTATATCRCCACTTCCAAGCTGGAAAGGAGCCAAAAGGTTCTGCAAACCCAGCAGAGCTTTATATAAACCCTGCTGACTTCCTGAGTATCTGCAGCACAGTGCCACACAGACAGTCACAGTGCTCAGCAGCATAGTTGGAATACTTYGGGACAGGAAGCAAAGAGCATCTTTTCTTTCCCCATGTAACCGCCAGCAYGTCCTACAATGTCAAGCTGTAACCAACCATCTAATAATTTGGTCAAGATGCTTGCTTGATACCTCCAAGCACAAAGAAAGTTCTGCCATCTCTATAATGACAAGCAGGCATGTCCTTAAGATTTGCATCTCCCAAATGCAAGTGCTGACACAACTGCCTAATTCAGAGGATGAGACTCTCTTCACTCACTGGCTGGGCTGCTGGGGCTCTGGCAATAAATTCTTCTGTTGGTTTTATGATTTGCTATTGATCTGCAAAAATAGCTGCAAAGGCAACTGGTGTAATCTTTCAAATCTGCACTGTTCCAGCACCCTGAGGACTAGCAACACTTCGTAAATGTATTGAAGATTTGCAGGAAAATGCCCTAAAACAAGTCAGGTCAGACCCTCCTCACTTTTTTTTCCTTCCATTCCATGAAAGCATCCCCTCAATCTGTTTCTTCTGTATCACTCTTCTTCCTGTTACTGCCAATCCCTTCACCTGAGTGAACTCTTTAGATTGTTTACACTACTTGGCTGCAGCCCTTCACATCTTTCTGAGATTGAGATGGGTAAATGGACAGCCCCACTTAACTCTTCCTGGTGCCTCTTGTCTGACAGRATCACAGTGCAGCAGCAAAGCCATAAGTGACTGTTCTGGCAATGAGAGAGGTTGACAGCTGCAGAGAAATTACATCAACTGGCACAAAGTAAAAAAGATCCCCTCTCCAATCACATGCCATGTCTGTATTTTGTTTTCCTATAGGCTCCTGCCTAAGGKGCTGAACTCCACTCACTTGATATATGCTAAAAAGGTACAAAGGTAAAACACAGAGCAGAATGTTTAGTACAAGAACAAAATGAGTGATATAGTGAAGAGTTCTCCAGGAGACATTTAACTACCAGTGACATTTAACTACTAAATATCTGAGGTAAAGCATGATGACAATGTTCACCAGGAAAGACAAAGAGAGGCTCTAGACATAGCTGAGAGAGAGAGGAGGTAAAGGAGGGCAACATGACAACACAACCCATTTTCAACAACGCCCACGGGCAGAGTCCTGGTGTGGGCTGTCCATCACATTTGCTTTTCTCTATGGCCAAAGAGWAAAAGAGACTCAGACTTGCAGAATGACCTCAGCTGGAAGGAGCCCCAGAAGRTCACCCAATCCAAACCCCACTCAGTCACACCAGGGCCATGCTGAGTTCTGACTGCCCCCAAGGCTGGCAATTCGTCAGCCTCCCACGCCCCTGCCACAGTGTTTGACCGCTGTCACAGCAAGAACTTCGTAAGTGTTGTAAGGCTCCAAACAACTTTGATCAATGAAACTTTTAAAAGGGCTTATATTTGCTCATGCACTCCGAGTTAGATGCACAGGAGAAATACCAACAAGTAATTCTCAAGAGGTCAAAACAACAAAAAAGACTTCACTGCCCACTTTAGAAATTCAGAGAAGTTTGGCAAAAGGCTTAATGCAACATTAAATCAACATAAAACACTTCTCAAAGCATTAACTTGGCCTATTTAACTTTGCAGACTCTAAGTCTGTTCAATTTTAAGTTATTCAAAAATCCAAGAAGAGGGAATTAGAAGAAGAAAAAGAAAGAACAGAAAATATAGAAAAGGACATATAGAAATAGATATAGATATATAGAAAAGGACACATACAGTTACAAGCTCCTGGGTTTCAGTGGTGTTCAGATAGAAATTCCAAGAGGAGGTACTGTCAAGACATCTGATTACTTCACGTTCAACCTTAAATACCCCTTGGTCTTCCTGGGCCCTTCCCCCAGGTGGGACTTCCAGTCATTTGGCCACTCAGGAGCTGGATGAGGGGCTCCAGAGGAGAGTGCAGAGCATTGCCCCTGCTGTGGCAGCGACTGGCAGCCACTGCCAGGCTGGAATACTGGCTCTAGGGGTGTGGGTGTACAGGGCAGTGCATTGCCTCACCAGGACAAGGTCCGACCTGCCCCTTCCTCTCCCACACATGCAGCCCAAAATGTCTCGAGACATGAGTTTCCAGTCTCTCACAAGTCCAGCTTGAAAATAGCTGATCAGGAGCCGACTTTAAATTCAGAAATGCTCAAGGTTAGTGAAGTTAAAGCTGTTAATATTTGCCTACTGCTGCAGTAGGATTGGGAGTTGGAGTCATACAGCAAACTAACTCCCCTGAACCTCCTACAATAATCTTGTTTCCAAGAACTACTTTTTTTTTTGTTTGTTTTGTTTTGTTTTGTTTTGCTGGTGGTGAACTACTGACCTCTGCTTCAACAAAGTGGAGAAAGTGGGGGTGCTGACCACCTTCTTCAGTGAACAAAGAAAATCTCTTCACAGATGCTCGGGTTGCTGAAAATCAATATTTTTCATCTCCTTTCAAAAAAACTTTCCAAKATTCATTTAATGAACATCTCCTGACCTCTTCAAAAGTAACATTTAAGAGAAGCTAGATGATTTCAGCCTAAGAACAAAAACTGTTACTATGCAACCCATTGCCATAGCAACCAGCCATTTGGTCCAGGTCAAGGGTTCACTGGCTAATACACCRAGAGAACCAGCTACTAAATGTATGTTATGGAACCTTTGCTTATGCACATAGCTAAGAGAAAAATTGCTATGTTTGCATCCCTGCTGCAGCTTTTTATCATCCTCATTTTGCTCACACACCAAAATCTGCAGCTGCTCAGGGAGAAAAGTAAATTAGGGGTTTTTCAGAACTGTTACAAAGCAGGTAAGAGCAGAATAAAGAATTCTCATCTGAGAGTCCAGATGAATATATAACCATTTACTTCTTATTTCAAACCTTTAGAAGAAGGTAACAGCTACAGTTATCTTTCAAGTACAAAAATGATRAAGTAGGAAACACACATCATAAACTGCTGTACCTGCCTTTCACACCTTTTTCTTAGAATCAGTCACCTCTGTTAAAGCTTTGACAAAAAAAAGATTTTGGAGGCATTTTCAAGGCTGCTGAACTTTGGCTCCTGTCATACTAAAAAAAAAGTCATACTGTGAGTGATATAACTGTATATCAACCARTGTCCAAAAGCATTTTTGCCACCCTTTCCTAACTGGCTTTATGAAAGCAAAGGGGCTGATGAGAAGATTAGAAGAAGATTAGAGATTTAGATCTCCTTCATRCTCACACACTGTGTCTGAGGATGCCTCCCACATCCCAGCAGCACCCACCCTGGCTGGGTTGCAGGGAGCCCTGCCAGCCTCACCACGGGTCCCCTCTGAACTGGATCAAGGGGGATGGTGGCTGCCACYGACTGCTCGGGAGCTTTTTCCCACTGACAGCCAGCACAAGTGGCTCCTCTTCCCGAGGGAGATGACACAGAGAAGGAGCTGAGAAAGGCAAATAGCTGAAGAGGATCATTTATTCTACACCAATATATCATTGTACTGTCACCCTCTGCTCTTAAGCTTTCTGTGCTTCTGCTGCATATTTCCTACACTAGAGCTATACTACCCTGCAGCAATTAAAAAAAGTGCTCTATACTCAAATGTTCCTGCAAAATTTAGCAGCAAAGCAGGAATATTCAGCAACAAAATAAATAATGGAGTAAGTCCAAAGAAATCCTAAACTCAGTAAAAGTGTTCCTCTCCAGTGCAAACACAAGGGGGACCCTACATCTCAAAACTGCTAACACTCACCGAGGTAAGCTTGAGGAAAGTGAGGCCTACCTCCATTTTGTGCAACATCACTAAGGCCATGTAAAGTCAGTGCAGAAGCAAGATAAAAGGAAGAACGCAGGAATTATCTCCCCTTCATGAAAATTTTCCATGCCATGTCTAGAYATAACAGAATGAATATAAGTACCTTCTCTCCTGATAGATAAGAATTTCAGCAAGCCTCATGCATTTTCCCTGTGTGCTTTCAAACTCTAGTTCCCACAAATATGAATGAGTGACCCACATCAGAAATTAGAATATTTTGCACTTAGTATCACAGATAGCAGCCTAACACTGATGTGGGAGGCTTTCCTGAAGCACTCCCAGCCTGGTGTTTTAAAGCGGGCTGCTTCAAGTGCCACATGTATCTTAAGAGTAGCAGAAACCTCACAGATGAGTACTTAATCTGAAAATACAGGTTAGCTTGCTTTTGCATACTCAGCAGTTGAACCATGAGTGTTTGAGCCTGGCTGCTAGAGGGATCCACCTCGTACAGATGAACACACATAAATACCCTCACTAGCAGACCTTCACCCTGAGTGCTCAGAGGAGAGAGGATGAGACTGCTGGTGCTGTGAGTGCTCGGTCTCTGATCTCTGTGTGTGTCTGGACATGCACATATGCATATACATGGTGTATAGGTGTGCCCTGCATGTGTATGCTTGGAATACGTTTTAAGCTTAAATATTGATTTGGCCCATGGAAGTCTTGCCTCTTCCACGCTGTTGGATTCAGCCTGATCTTTTCCCGACACAAAATCTAGCTGGACTTGTTGCCAGATGAAAAATCACCTGYACCTGGTAAGCTAACACAACACTTTTTTTTTCAAAAACCACTGACCTATGGAACAGCATGATGCCCAGGCAAGCAACCAGACCAGYTGTGCCAAATTTTACCAGTTCACTGGGGAGTCAGGTATTACTTTGGGGTCGCCAACCACCACGCAAACCACCAAAGAGACCCCAGGACAAAAKAAAGCATATGTAAAGGGGAAGAAAAATTCTAGGAAATTATTATCATATGTATGCTTATTCTGGGAAGATCAATGAATATGTATGCAAAATATAGTACATAAACAGGACCTTTTCTGTATTCAGTATGCAAAATTTTCATATCCCCTCATACATCTGACCAAATAAACAATGCCTGCTTTTTAATGCTACATTGGTGTTAAGGAGTTTATATTTACCAAATTTTGGTAACAGACTGAGGAAGTTTTCCAGAGTTCCCCTTGAATAGACTTGTGGATTGGACATCATACAAAATGCTTTCTTTGTTACTGCAGTGAAGCCCTGAGATGAAGRTTGCAGAATCTGGGAAATACCAGACAGACAGAAGCAGTCACTGTAAAATCAACAAGCTGAAAAATTGAGGTTTCCCTGAGCTCTAACTTTCTGATTTAAAATACCCAGAGACCTGGTAGATGCTGTAGTCAGGGTCCTGGTAGTACATGCTACAACCTGTGCCACCACATCTTGCTTTTATTGTCTGCCCTCAGCAAGAAGCATTTGCCCAGAGGAGAGAAAGCAGCAGCTGAACAGAGTGTCTTCTGTTAGAATTGTTATTTAAAAGGGGAAAAYTCAAAAATACTCCAATTTAGCATCCTAATCAAAGGCACAAATACCCTTTGTTCTGCAGGAAACCACCTACGCACTTACGCAGTCTGTATATGCTCAAGAACTTCCTGGAAGCAGACCCAGCACAGGCTCCCCACGAAAGACAAAACTTGAATGAAAATATTATTACTTTTTGCTCTGCCTTTGCTGCAACCTAGAAAGAAAAGTCAAGTCTTCTGCTATAAAGAAACAGTCAGGAAGGTAATCTCCAACACTCTACGCTACATCTCTCCAAAACATGAATTGAACATAAAATGATAATCAGAAATTTTCACAAAAACATGCCCAGACCATTTACAGACACCACATTTCAGAGGAAAACAACAGCACATACAAGTTGTAGACCAACAATGTACATTTTCCTTGAGAACTGCTTCTTTTAAATATCAACCCTTGCCAGCACCTCTTCATGTCTCCCACCCATTTCTCTGGCTATCACAACTCAGGACACAGTCTCACAACAGACACACAGGTTCTGCTGAGTGAGTTATAATTTCAAGACACCAACTCCCACAGAGGTTTGCCAGCAGAAAACAATCTCTCATTCTATTGGCATCACTGTACTTTGGAAACAGCCAAATGAACTTTAAATGCCACTTGAACAACATGCCTGCATTATTTTACATTTATATACAGGTTCACCAATTAAATTATGGTTTTCCAGCTGACTGCCAAAACTGAAGTTGATATAGTTATATTGAGATGTGGTCAGATGCTGTGTTAAGCTGCCAAACAAGCACCTTTACTCATCAGCAGATGGCTGATTAAATAAAGAACAGCAGTTGTAGCGGATATGCTGTCTCCAGCATTAATACCTGAGCAGGTGTGAAACTCTTATTTAAACACAGTTCTACAAGCTAAATGTGCTAACCCCAGAGCCTGCAGTGGTCCTAACACCCATCACAAGGCTGCTTTCCACACCCTGCAACTCCATACTCAAAGCAAAATCATTTCACAAAAGTAATATAAAACCATGAGAAGTACTGAAAAAATCTGAAGATCGGTTTTTAATGTGACATACTCCACACCATGAAGGATTGAAACAGAAGTTCTGTGATGTACATGCACAGCTAGGAATGACCATTTTGTCCTGTTCTCTTGCCTGGAGTTACCCTTCGCGATTCAGATTTGGTTGCTAGCCTGAAGAGGAAAAAACAAGGCAAGTAACACTTTTAAAATAGCTTCTCTACATATCTCTGGGGTCTAAGTCTTCAGTCAGACTTAATTTGTTTGAAACTCAAATTACATTTCAATATATCTACACTGCTGAGGCGAAACTATGTAAGAAAGAACAGAGCCTGCTTAGGGGCACCTGAAAAATCATTAATTAAACGCAAAAAACATGAAGGACTCCACTTTTTGCTTTGTAAAAATATCACCTAAAAAAAAAATTAAACCCTTACTTATATTAAGTTTCCAATAACTGCTCTGGACTGAATTSCAGGAAGTCTCGTGAAACTTCTGGTAGGTAAACAAACACAATTGCATACAACTGCAGCCTCATCACAGCTACTTTTTAAGCAAAAGGCAGCAAGTGTGTGGCTAATAAGCACATGCCTAAAGCAAAGAGAGCCACAAAGTTCCCAACATTTCCTTCAGGCTTTAATGTTCTATAACAATTTTTGAAAGCGAATTTAACACAGTGATTGAAGAGAAGAGCGTTTTAACAAGCAACAAGTCAATTACTTGAGTAAAGTCCAAAGGAGAATGAGCTACGTTTTAGAGCCATCAGCAATTCACAGATGCTAATTTTCCAGGTGACTAAACAATAGTGTTACTACACTACCAATTTGTGTCTGAGAAAATAACCCTGAATAAAGCTGAAAATGGTACTAGCTCAAAAGAGAAAAAAAACCAAGAAGCATGAAACATCCTCTCACTGCTTTTTTGACTTAACATCTACATAAACACTAAAGTTACCAAAAAGCTGAACTTTCCCAGATCCCTGCAGGATCATGAACCACATCCCCTGTCTTCCCTTCAGAGCAATAAAGTCCCCAGAGTAAAGTCTCTGTGCAGTTAGTGTCTGAACACTAATTACTCAGACTCTGCTTAAACACCTATTTCATACAAAGGAATTGTTGTTTTGTGCTGACTCTTACACTGTTTAAAATTGAGTGCTTTTCATATTTTGTTTAAAAAAAAAAAATGTAGCATTACCTATCCATACCTGCACTTCTGGGGAAACTACCCCGAGCTAATAACAAGAGGTGTAGCTGMCAGGGTAGCCCATGAGACACGCCCAAGAATGTCAGCCCACACTCTTTCCTCGCCATGCTGCTCATTTTGTTTTTGCTGTCACCTACTGAGAGAAGAGGCTTCTCCACATAACTTGATCGACTGACAAGTGGTTTGCAGGTAAACTCTAATGCCAGAAGATGTTTCCAACCTTTTGCTATAACACAACTGAAAGTGATGATGAACAATTACAGGAAAATATTCTGAAATATTTTCTCAGTTACTACACTTACCCCGAATTTTCCTGCCAATTACTGCAGTCCTTTCTACAAGCTCTTTCTTCTTCAGAGGGCCTAAGGAATGCAGAGCTGGGCTGGGCAGATGCAGGAAAGCTGTATTCCCACGCTGTGCTCTTACTTTCTCACAGAAGTTCATTGGTTGATCCAATRAAAGGCAAGCAAATTACTCCACCTTTCCCTACCAGTCCTTCCAGAACAGGGGAAACCTCTCTCTTCAGCAAAGCACTATCAGACCTACTGACAATAGGTGCAATGTAAGAAGTAGGTATTATTACAACCCCTTTTCTTCACTACAGGAGATCYCACATAGATCAGACATCTAGAAAATATGACTGCAACTGAATTTTTTTATATAAATATCTAAATAAAACAATGCTCTGCAATGAATAACAAAATAATACATTTCTTCTTTTTCTTCTCTTGCTGTTAAATTAATCTGAAACCCAAATCCTAAAAGGAATTATATGCTTGCCCAGCTTTAATCTCAAGTAATCCCATTGATCTCAATGAGAATACTCCTACAAGCCCATTAAGAAAGAAGAGCTCTTGCTGCTGACTGTAATATTAGTATGTGTGAGAACAAAACACACATTCAGCTACAAGTGTGTTCTTTTAATATCCTTATGGACTCAACCCAACAGATGATACCTATCTTCCGGTCCAYTAAAGGTCACTGCATCCCAGATCTYCGACAGGCTGACCTATTTTGAGAATTCCCCAAACAAAAAAAGCACTCCTGCTACAGACTGCAGTCACTASCAAGATACTGCTTCCCATGGCTGATGAAACTGCCTGCCTGCAGTGTTAGCATGACAGCAACTCATAGCATTGGAGACCCGCCTCACAACTCTTTTCAGAGATAACAGCATACACACAGAATTTAGCTAGTCAGACAAGTGTATTTTTTAGCTTTCTAATCCCCTAAACCAGAAAAAAAGTCTTCACCCTTCTGAAATAAAYTGAGAGTGAGATAAAATTGTTTTTTCATTAATAATTAGATTGAGATAACATAGGAAATAGATGAAGTTTTGCATAATGTTGTAATCTTAAAATTTCTGCYGTATCACCTCTGTCACTTTATCAGCTGGGCCTGAAAAATGCAATGGTTGCTCTCCATTCCCATTACATTTTGGAAACCTAACATCATAAATTGCTTGAGAGCAGGGAAAACCAAAAGGTTTCAAATGAAGATTAACAATTGAGGTTACTGACTGCTAACTTTAGAGATCAGTATTTTTCATGTTAATAGGCAACACAACACTCAAGAATAACACAAGCCAGCCTCTCTCTCAAGGAAGAGTTAGTATGCAATTCAATGTGCTTTAGTAGTCAAGTAGTCATGATSTGCTACTCATCTGTTAAAACTGTTCCAAGAAAGCAAACATGTTACCGAAGTAACAGCCACTAGAGGGGGTGTTTGGTATCTTACCTAAAACCTGACAAGGAAGTAAATTTAAAAAAAAAAAAGAGAATGTTACAGAAAACATGTAAAAGTGTATTTCCTACAGTATTGTAATCATACATTAGGTTCCATGCAAAGTGTTTTAGGAAGAACAATGCTTTATTTGTGTATAAATGAACACAAATAAAAGCAAACCCAGTGTCTCCCAATTTTGGGTTAATCCACATCAAATCTTATGATTTCTGCAAGAAGAGATATAGTTTTTTATGCAAAGAAGATGGCTAAAATACCGCTACTTTTGATTTGGCTGTACAATCAGGCAGCTCTGAGCATGCCAAAACCTGAACCTTCAAACRTGCCAAGGTAGAACCTGACATGCTTAGGCTCATGCTCAGGGTTAATAAACAAGCAAAAAAACAACCTACAAAATGGTTCCTATTTACAACTGCCTGCCTCTTTATAGAATCACCATCACCAGATTTATTGTTCCATGAACTCTCCAAAAGTACCCAAAAAACTCTAATCAAGCTAGGTTCAACTTCAAGCAAAGTAGAAGATTCTACTTGGCTAAAGTCACCCCAAAACTACCCCTATTTAAAACATGTCTAAAGAAAGATGAGTATATATTTCATCTCCTGCACATGAATGTGCAATCAATACAAAACTCATCAAAAACTGACTGATTGAGCCCACGCAGCACCACTAGCTAGAGAATAGTACAGGATGGGTTGTGCCACGATATTAACAGCATCACAGCTTCTACATTCTTTGTTAAATCTCATCAGTTTGGGACTGGTGAAGCTGCTGGCTACTTCAAAGCCCTCTCCAAAGACCAGGTCCAAAAATCTATGTAAATATCACTATAATTGGGTAATAGACTTAAACACCACCCCTCACTTCTTTATTCAAAACCTGCTTTCAAAGATATGGAGCTGGAAGTTTTTAGTGAAGCTGACAGCCTGTTCAGGTAAGTATTTTAAATGCACAAATATTCAGAACCAGCATGGCCRTGTGATTGGGATAAAAGAAACCAGTATCACTCTTCTCCTTCTGCCAAAAGAATGTGTTCAGTGTGGGCTATTACTTTATTTATAACAACTGTGGCTGAACAAATGGATAATATCCCATCACAGGCAGGATCAATGCAAGTGCCTAATATTGAAATAACTAAAACAACTATTGCAAGGGTTCAGGATAAGACAATACTCAGGGCACTGGAAGAGGGAAATATACCTTATAAAAGACGTAGAAAAATAACTGGATCATGGAAGCAGATTTCCAAGAATGAGTGCTTCCATTTGAAATAAAATGCAGATGTTTCTCTCTTTCCCAGATTTTACTAGAACATAYCCACCTCATTTTTCTGCAATATTTTGGTCAAGTGATTTAACAATTACTCTTGTAAGGGAAGAGATTTGATCCCCCTCAAGTTCATGTCCTTAATTGCACCATTACTTCAAACAGCCAAGAAAGAGGTCACTGAGCTCTGAAAAGACAGTGGCTGTACTGAACTACCTGTGCCACCAATAGTAACGTAAGTGTCATGGGGTAATTTTATGTTGATACACTGTTCCTGATCATCTGCTTTATGCCCAGAAATGGGTTCTGTACCTTTAAGGTAAGCCCGGGGGAGGAGAAGCCAGGGAACTCTTGTAGGCTTTGCTCAAGCTCTCTCACTCTCAAATGTGCTTGGCTTGCTGTTCAGATGGGAGACTGCAATGCTGCTTTTGGCTAGCTTGGGTTTAGTTAGCATAGGCAGGAAGCTTTTCCCCTGGACTGTAGTGGCAATTCTTTGGCAGCTTCTGGTTTGTTTTTTTTTTTTTTTTTTTTGGTTCAGCTTGGCTTTTGGTCCAAATCAGACCATCGCCAGCAGGCTATGGGAGCGCCCCATCTCCGCCCAGGCCTTGGGAAAAGCTGAACCAACAAAGGAATCCAAATCCACCAGCTTCATCTGCTGTGAAGAGGGGACCAACATCAGAAGTTCACCAGGTTCCCATGTTTCTTTTCTTCCCCCAAGCTGCCATGTGGACTTTTTTCTTCTTCCCCAAAACAAAGTTATTCGCCATTTTGTTCTTTCTAGCCAGGTGGATGGCAGCTTTTTCCCTTCTCCTGGCATTTTTGGTCTGCTGCAGGTCGAGGGGGGGTCTAAAGGTCTGACAGTTCAATATCTAACAGTTATTAATTTTTCTCCTGTGCCATGCAGGCACCTTGTCAAATAAACACTTATTTTTCACCTTTTACCAACCAATATTCACTTTATATTGGTTAGCAGATATTGCGGAAACCCTTTTCTTTAAAAGAAACTCTAACTCCAGGGCTTTTCCTCCTAAAATTGTCTCTAAATCAGGACAAAAAGTAATTTTAAAATATAACAGCAACACTCTTCACTACTTTATTCAGCCTGACTCCTTTTAAAAATACCCATCTAAATCCCTTCTTCTCTCCTTACTTTCTGCTAACATAACTAAAGAAATAATTTTGAGGTTATGGGAAAGAAGTTGACTGTGTAAGTTTAACACTTATTAATTAAGCCATCTACATCTAAGGCATGACTGTAGACCCTCCACAAAATCACTTTTAAACACAAAATCCCATTATTTATCATTAGAAAYGAAAAACACAAGGCACCTTACACTAATATGATAAACACAAACACTACAGGTAGGCTGTATCTGTGTAAGTTATCACTATTTTACAGATGCCCATCTTAGACATTAGACACTAAATCTCTGTTCTTCTCTGACATGGTCAGACTTGTGTGCATAAAGGCAGAAATTGAGCCTCAGCAGCTTAGAAAATGTTAGTGACAACTGTCTGCAATAATCTGTGTTCTGAGTCCACTCAGATCCACTGGTTTTGTTTTGGATGAAATTGAGTTGGACCAATAACGTAACAGTGTGGCCAAACAATGGCTTGAGTCAGTCTTACAGATCAAAAGCCATTTGACTACACTTGCTGTAAGGCTGGATGGCTTTTCCTCCTGACGGGTTTTAGATCTGTAGTCTGGAATAGGAACGTTTATTTCAAATAGGCATATAAGCAAAAAATAAGGTCATGTAGGAGGTGAAAATAAAAAATAATAATTATGAGCATGCAGTAACAGAMTGTACTTTGCACTTTTTGTTAGAACAACAGRATGGTTTGGGTTAAAAGGAACCTTTAAAGATCAYCTAGTCCAATCTCCTGGCTGTGAGTGTGATGTTTCCCTTTTTCCAGTCTCTGGGACCTTCACCTGATTGCCATGACTTTTTAAATATGATGGAGAGTGACTTGGCAACTGCATCAGCTCTTCCTGCTCATAATGATAGTCWTGATGAAAAAGGCCATCTGTCAGGACAGTGGTATGAGATCCCACAGGCAAAAAATGAAGAGTCGACAGCTTATTTAGTAGTTATTTAACCAAAAGAAACCSCATGCATTTCCCTGGCACAAATTTGGGCCTTCTTCAAAGATACCAGGCAATTAAGGCAGTGTCCTTGAAAGCCATATCCTTTCTGATGCAGTCTCATCAGAAAAATTTGGCTCAGGGCAGTCAGAGAATTACATGGCTACATTCCCTGCTTGGAAGGCAAGAGGAGAAAGGAAACTCTTACCTACCCTAAAACAAAGGACCAGCCACTTTAAGTCCTGTTTATGTGTTCATATAATACGACTTTTTTTTGTTCTTTTGCTGTGTCTTCATTGTGTCTACATTGTGAATATTATAAGGTCAGGCTGTCACCAGGACCCATTCAAGAAGGACCGGGTTGGAAACACATGGCAGAATACTCTTACTCTTAAACCGTAAGTAGAATCAAGCAAATGACCTATTTATTTTGAAAATATTTATTCAAGAGCCCTCAGTCTTAAGGTCTCATTACAGATACCAGGCATATAAGAACAGGCAGTACATCCTAATTTGTAAATAATGGGCTAAATGCATGGATAGCTATTTCACTTCACTAAGCAAGTAAGTAAATACAAAATAGACTTCAAAAAACCAAAAGTCCAAATGAAAAACACATTTCCTAGAGCAAACATTTTTGCCACTAAAGAATCAAAGCTTTAGAGGAAGACASGAAGCAGGAATTAATTTGCCATCTCCATCCAAATTTTATGCATCTGATTTAATGGCAAGAACAAAAACAAGACAAAAACCCAAACAAACATAACTCTCCCACTTGCACCCTTGATACATTTATATCTTCTCTCACCAAGACTAAACATTAAGCAGAGAAAGATCTCTATCAACATGTTGATCCCACTTCCAGCTGCATACAATTTTGCTATGTCTGAGAAATTATTYTAAAGACATTCTAAAGAAAGCAAATGCATTTTAAAGACAAGTACGAGCAAGCCACCAAAGTCTCTGTGTTCATCACCAAATAACTGACTAATCAGTCTCAGTTGCTAATCTGTGTCAGCCCTGCAAAGGACAGTAAATACTGACTAAGGGCTGCTCTCCCTAGCAACAGAAAGGGTTACAAAGCTTTATCACTTCCAGCACAGCAAAAAAAAAAAAATGTCCATGACGTTTTAACTGGAATGATTGTGGTCTCAACTTTCCCCCTCACATCCTGTACTACTTCTTCTTTTCTATTATTTGGGGATTATTCAATAATCCATGTTCTTTCTGGCAGCTTTCCTCTTTTCCCATTCACAGAACAGAGGTAATGACTAGACAATAAAGATGCCTTTGTACCCACACATTTCACTAAGAGGAAAAGTTAATTAACATGGTAACATTACTTGAGCCATGAGAACAACTTATTTTATTAGCCAGTGCTGTGCAGCCTTTAATTTAGCATTTAGCTTAGTTACTATAACAGGAACATTAGCTGCCCCAAACAGACTCCTTTTAACTGGTTAATAATGGCACACTGAAAAGAAGATTTAAAAAAAAAAAAGAAACTTAAAACAATGTGAGTTGTACAATTGGCAAAGTGGTGGATTGTACTTATCTGAAGGAATGGGATTAGCAAACGTATTTCATTATCTCTCCCAGTCAGGTGTGTTTTCTGCAATGTTTTCTAGTTAGTGCAGTAGATCTCTGTCTGAAATGCAAACATTCGTCTAAGGAACTCTTAAGTTCAGTCACACAAGAAGCCAAAGCTCTTTTTGCTTAGAGAGAAGTGAGGAAACAAGTCAAATGTATATTTATCTTTTAATATAGTTGCACTTATTTTATAAAGTTTTAATATGTAAGTCCAACACTTTGGCTTTTCAGGAATGAGAACATTCATCAATGGCTCACGGCCAGCTCCAGAGGCATGAGAYAGCTCCTCAGCAACCTTTGTTCTCCTAAGTTACAACAGGGCATGGATACATCCAGAGTGGGTTTTAGTTGGTTTTGAGGTTGTTTTTTTTTTTTACTACAGGTTTAAACTGCAAGAGTACCTTTGGCTTTCAGACTGTTTTTCTTTCCTAAACCCAACTGCTTCCCCACTCAGTGAAGCAACCTTTTTAATGCCTTGCTTACTAAGGTGCACTGTGAGTATAATSTAAGTTCTTTTAAGACACTGAGCACTACCTGCAAGTTTCAGAAAGATCTATGGTTGCCTGAAAATYAGAGGTGAAAGTTATCCACAATCCTGCACACCTTGATGTTGCTGTACCGCTGTGTAAAACACCGGAACTCTTCCTCAGGGCGTTATCCTCCCACTAGCACATCCATCCAAATTCTGTTAATGCCTCCACTTCTTCCCAACTTCGGCTTAGTTTTATCTCCTGTTGCCTGATTCTGCGTMCATAGCCAAGGACGACAGAGCAGATAGAGCTTCAATAGACCACAGCAGTGGTAATGGCAAACACCCTCTGAAGCTTCCTACAACATATCTGCACAACACAGAGTGCAATGTTCTCCCTACAAGAAGGATGAAACTGAGGTGACTTTAGTCATCACTAAAAAGCAAAAATGCCAGTGCAGTCCAACCCTGCATCYACTTAAGTACTGAAATCAAGATGGAAAGTGATTCCCGTTTTAATTTGAAAACTAGYCAGTTAGTTTATCTATTTATCTTCACTTGTTTTGACCAGGCCGGTTAATAATCATTGCAGAGAACAGAGTGGTCCTGCTCGGATCTGCTGAGCTCAGTTTTCAAAGCCTGTGGATACAGCAGATATTCTTGATGACAAAAAAAAACAGGTCTGCCCTCTGAGATTTAAAATGAAGTCACTTGGAACTGAAGGTGGTGGTCTTTTTGGCTTGTTGGGTTTGGGCTGTCTTTGCAGGGTAAGGAGCGGGTGTTAAAACATCCAATTAGCACAACAATTGGGAAAATAATGAGGACACTAAGAATAAGAAGTTGAAAACTACAAAGGTTGAGTGTCCTTTTCAGCTCTACAAAATAAACACTGCCACTCCGTTAAGAATAACATACACCATACTTATTGAYTTAAACTCCCGTTGCTCACAAACAGTAACTCAGCTCACCCTCTGAAGAAACTGAGAGATTAGTATTAGAAAAAGTTTTTTGACCATGTGTATGTAAAAGAGTTTCTCGACCATGTGGATGTAAACGCAGGAGGAGGAGTCCAGAGTCATCAGCACTCCAGCACAAGGGAAGTCTCCCGATCCAACAGTAAGAAATTTGAAAATACTTCACAATCAGTTATTATATTAATAACATTTAATTCTTAATAATTATTATCTAAGTTTTTCTTAAGACTTTAACTCTTTCCTATATATGCTGAAAATAATTAAAAATACTAACCCATTGCTCTTTATATTATGAAAATTAAACTTCAAGTTGGATTTACATTATTGAAACAGATTTGTCTTCATTTATTCATTTATCRACACAAATGACAGAAAGATGTTCAAACACTATGTTATTGATTTTTGGCATAGTGTCATTCTGTGTTCACATCTGTAACCAGAGGTCCAGCAGCTGAAAGACTATCCTTACTCCACAAAAATTAAATTGGCAAATCAATGCAAGAAACTGGATTAAAATGATTTCACACAAAATCAGTTCAATAAACTGTTGCCCTAATTAACATTGGTTATTTGTGGTTTTTTAACAAGCTCCAACACAAAAGTTCAGCAGGATGCCAGGGGTTATATAAGGGCTGAACTTGTGTTTCCGGATGCATCCTTTTTCTTTTAGCTATAGACAGGTGATAACTGTGACTAGATCATAAAGTAATTATTAACAGTGTGGATCTGCTTTATACACGGATTCTGTAACCATATCAGAAAACGTTAAGAATAATCTTTCTCCTACCAAAAGTTGTCTGAAATATGGCCCCTCCACGTCCCTTTACAAAAGGAAAACATTCTCATTCTCACTTCAMACATGAGTAAACTGAGGCACAGCCTTGCTTAATGGTCTGCTGTTTCAGAAGGGAGCATCCAACAGCTATAGCAAACACGGACTTTCACAGAATTAAAGGAAACTCAGCACTTCTAAAAAAAAAAATCCAGTTTGTAGGAAAGGCTTTACATGATCTCTCACACTCTTACTATGCAGTGCCCTGGGCACTCGAGGATGCTGCTTGGCTACTTCCACATCATTTACAGGCTAGTACTAGTACTATGCTTCACTGCAACCTGGACTCTATTCCAAATAAAGGGCTTTTCCTTTCATTTCCTTTCTCTCTCTTGCCCCCTCCCCAAGTGCTGGCCCGTCCCCTCTGATGTGGAGGGTGTCTCTGGAGCAGCCAAGACAACGTGACTCGAAGGACTCCCCCAATCCTCCACAATCAGGGGGGAAAGCAGGCGGCAAGCAATCCCAGGGAGGGAGCCGGGCGACAGAAAACGAAAGCCCTGCTTCCAAATCCTAATTACAGCTAGCAGGGATTAAGTAATAGCCACTAACCTCTTCAGATCACAGAGGAGAGACGTGTCCTCTTTAATTCTCCCCCGATCCCTGCAGCTCCTCCTTACACAACGCTCCGCAGCTCCGGCATATCACCTCCCGCACGCCCTATCGGAGTCGCGCAGGCAACACCCCCTCGGCCGGGAATCCAATAAGGCACTGCAGGGGCGGGCTGAAGCCAGAGGAAGCTGGAGCCGGCTCTGAGGCGGGGAGCTTTCGCCCGGAAAATGGCCTGGAAGCTGCACATGGCTAGCAAGGGGCTGGCACCTCCCTGGGGACCTCGGCAAGACGCCCCGGTTAAGCCCAGGCAGTGGTCACTCTGACGGAGGATTTCTAAAATGGTAAACTACTTATCAGTGAATCTCGTTTATACCCTTAATATGCCTCAGTAGCTGCAGCCGCAGAAAAAGAATAGGAAAAAAAGGAGGAATTTAGGATTATATATCTATTGAAATCAGTCGCAATGGAATGCTGAACTGACTGACCACAAGCATGCTTGACAGAACACCCGAGATAGGGCCAAAAGGAGGAACGAACAGGAGCAACTCATCAGTCTAAAGCGCCAGCTGAGTAAAAGGTGATTTTGGCAGGGGGAGACTGAAAACACTGACTCACAGACCACTGAGTCTAGAAACACTCTGACTCAAGAGGAGGAAGAGACTAAGGATTCGGACTAATTAACATAAGTGAGAGAATCACTTAACCAGTAGTTAAGTAGTTCCCTTTTTCTGGARTGATTTCAGGAATATTCTGAGTTCAATGGGATCAAGATGTCCAACACTGAAGTGAATGGCTAATACAGGAATTGAGCCTACAACCTTGGTGTTCTTAGCACCATGCTCTAACCAAACTGAGCTAAGAAGATATAATACTAATTAATGAGAAAACTATGTAACTTATAATAATGAATACTGATATTTTTGTTGCTAAAACATATAAATAAAGTTTTGATGATCAGTGGGCTAGCCTTTTGTGTGTTACCACCTAGGTCCTTGTYTTGTACAAACTAGAATAAATAAATGGAGATTCCTCTCCTTGGTGTCTAAATTGGCATTGCACACCACGTAATGAGTCCACATTAGGGAAAACAACCCCAGCCARGCACTTCCAGAGCCCACTCACACAATGGTTTGCAGACACTGGTACATCAGCAGTGCTTGTGTCTGCCCAGTTGCAGCCGTAGGGTTTACATTGCAAGATTAGTCTGTGCTCTGGAAATTGGGAGTTTCAAAAGTGCCAAGAGGGAAAGAAACCATTACGTGCCTGACTTTGCCCAAGCAGGAAGCATGCAGAGAAGCAGCCGCTAGGACAGCCCAGCCCAAGCTCTTACTCAAGACTATTTGCCTCCCTTTCTACTGGGATTGCTTCCTGGCAGAAAACATACTGTGCTTAAGAACTAGTTTTTTCTAGGGGAGACACCTTTTACCCAGATCTTACTCCCAGCCTCTTGCCATTTCTTATCTACATGCAACAGGACTTTCAGCTGCTTCTTTCAGGGCTTGGAAGATAAAAGCTTGTGAGGGTACAGCTGTTTCCCCCCAGGCCAGCAGTTTCTGCAATGAACAACGTATAAAATGAGGATGGTCTGAATTCCACAGATCTTTCTACACCATGCTGATGGTGAGCATTTATACAGTGAGTGCACTACATACACACCTAAATCTGTGTTACATTGGGATTACAGGTACAAAGGATCAAATTCTGTATCTCAAGCATAAAGWAGAAATACCTCTGGATAACCATTTTTTGTTTTTCACACAAGTGTAATCATGTCAACCTGTTTCTGGTAAATCTTGTGTGCTGTGTAAAGTAGTCACACCAGAAGAAGCCCTTCTTCCTATAGAAATTAAAAATTGAATGCATCTCTGGATTCCTTAAATTCTTTATTCTTAAATTCTTCATTCTAAAATTCTGCAGATTGGGATTTTGAGAGTGACACACCCTTCTTTCAATATTTTTTCATTTCGGACTTGTTAACTTCCTCATCAGAAAGATTACAGGAACTCATTTAGCCTCCTCCCAGTTTTGTTTTTTTTTTTTTTTTTTTTTTTTTTTTTTTTTGCCGGAGTCACATTTTCTGAACCAGTTATGAAATTTTAAGTATTGCAAAACTTCCGTGGTCTAATTTAACTTCGACTGCACTTAGGGTTTGTGATGACATTACTATGCTCGTTGTTTCAGATAAGTTATAAGATGCTTCAAAACTAYTTCCATCTCCTCTCAAAGATATTGTATTACCATCGGTTAAAGTACTAATTATGCCTCAGTAGCTTTAATTACAGTTGTTACACAAYAGAAAAAAGGAGCTCCAGAAAGTAACTGAAAAATTATACACAAAACTAATGAGCAGGAAGTTTAAAGTCTGAAGATCTTCAACATATGTGTGGTATTACATAAAAGAGGATTGGCAGACCRGGAGATACAATATTTAAACATATACATCATGAGTTCAACATATGGAACAGTTAATGACTAGCATGTGACTGTGTGATTAGCATAAAATAATGAATCAATTAGCACATGATAGGAAACCAGAATGCATAGCAGAACATGTGAAAGAATGTATATGGGAGTGATTAGAGGCAGATGTAACTAAGAGCCCTTAGATTCAGTAACCATGCTCCTATTTGTATAGCCATGTGATGTACAGGATGTGGGACCTGTTCAATCTCATAACTAATCTTGAAAAAAAACCCAACAAAAATATAAATACTAAAAAAAAAATTAAAAAAACCCAGCTACTGTCCAAATGGATCAGATCCCAAAACCATATGGAAGTGGCACAACATACAGCCAAACACAAGGGCACAACTGCCTCTTTCYACCATACCAGTAGTTAGGTTAGCTTAAATCAATCCTGTACCTACCTGTTGTTTGATTCCTGTATACAGCCTTGAGCTCCCTCTGCCATAGGACTGTTTATTTATTCAGGCAGCTAGATAAAATCCCCAACATTTAAATGAGCTCCAGACCTGGACAAGATGTGGGGGGAGCAGTTCTTCCAGTGGTGTAACGAGATATAGGCTCTGAAAGAGTTATCTGTAGCTGTGAGATGAGGCCAGCATAAGTTGGGTCCCCAGGGTGGTGATAGTGTGCAGGGGAAAATGCCAGCCTGGGAARAGGCAACAGCAAATGTCCCAGCATGGACATAGTAATACTGGTGTCTTACAGCAGCTGTCTCTCTTTGCATATGGAAATAGGAGAGAAAATATCTATAAATAGTAAGTACCTTTCAGTACCAATAAAGCTTCACCAAAAYTGGATGGATATTGCACAGCTTTCATCGCTGGAAAATTACCAGGAAAAAAGGTCAGCAGGGGTAGTTAGGCCAACACAAGCATAGCTGGGAACTGTAGACAAATTTTTGGCATAAAATGTATGAAATAGATTTTCAGAGAGTAAATAGTCATGTAGGAGTCATACCCACTCTGAAGGTAAAGGCAACTGTATCCACCAAGGAAGGCACAGTAGCAGAAAGGCAAGATGGGAGAAAAAAATTAAAAATCCCTGCAGCTTTGCATACAAAATAGTGTCTTAACAGGGCTTTTTAGCAGTGTAATGATGCCCGAAAAAGGCCTGGAAATAAAACCCCATAGACCTGTGTCTACAGAGCATTTGTTTAATGTATTTGTTTATTGCAGTGGTGGTGTAGCACTGGAGGTGAGGGGGATTTCTCCTCATAACGCCCCTGCCTTTGCTTAGAATTGGCAGTTATTTATGCAGTAAGCATGGTGTAACATTACCATTGTCACTACACCCCCCCCATACACCCACTATACGTTCACTACCATATGTGGGCACAGAAATACATATCATAGTTTTACAAGTACGCGTGTGTCATCCTCAATTCGGTGGTCATGGGGGTCTCCTTTCCGCTAGTGTGCCTTCCTCTAATGAGAGACAACCCTCTTCATCATGGTGGACTTTTCACTTTTGTCTTCAGGGCATGMACAGCTGTGATGTTCATGGTTTTTTCTAGTCCTCCAAGTCTTCATTTTCCRTTATTTTGCTGACTGTCTTGTGCCTCTGCCAAGTTCTCATTAGAGCTCTCTACTGTTCCTTGTTACAGCATCTACCTGTCTACTTTCTTCAGAACTTTTTCTGATTTATGCTCCTTGGTRATTCTATGTGTCCACATACTAATCCAGCTGGCTGGATTACATCCAGCAGATACACTGTATGTTGCTAATACCCTATATAAAACTTATAAAAATATAWGAAAAKGCTATTATTGATAATATATTGAAAGCTATTACATTGTATTTTAATAATATGTAATAAGTTATTACATTCTTATATTGATAATGTATAAAAAAAGCTAGAGAAAGTTTGCAATCAATAGGTCTCATAAGCACCTTGTCACTTTGACATAAACCACATGTAACAGTAAGAAGAAGCTGGGCTATTCACTCCCTTTTTTGTCCTGTATTTCCCATTGTCTTTTTTTTGGTCATACCTGCACATCCTTTTGTTCTGCTGATTATCTTTCTACACCATGTTTCTCCCCGCTCTCACCTTCCACAGTTCCAGGGGTGTTGCAAGTCCTAGAAAGCAGATACATTAATTAACTTCAGCTACAACATAGCACCTTCTCACTTGTCATAGACAACTAAGCAATGCAAAATAATGTAATCAGCTCCTGATTGTAGTTGACTGGAAACTGCTAGAAGCCTGCCATGGGAAGAAACAGTTTTATTTGGGAGAATGAAACAGCAGGTAGTAGTATTCCACTAAATCACAACGATAGGGCAAAAGGTGTAAATAAGAAGCTGGAAGCTACTAGGGTAACAGAACAAACTGGCTTGGCAAGAGCCCTGAGAATAATGCCTGACTCAACTCCTCAGCCAGGAAGCACATACAGTAAATATCAAAGTGGGTAGGATGCACTAAGGAACAGCAGCAGAACGTMCTCTGACGTTATTGATACACTCATAATTTAATTTCAGATGAATCAAGACTGCAAGCCAAGGCTCRGGATCATGTAATCCAGCAGTGCTCACACACACACACACACTTTACAAATGCCACAGCCTAAGCACTGAGCTCAGGGACAGTGCTGGACAGCTCACTTAAATAAACTCCAACAGGGACACAGCTTACATGGAACAATGGGGAGGGATAAATCTGGAATGAAGAAGATGAGCTAAAGACAGCAGTGATTAAATTAAATATTAATACCAGTGTGTTGAATCAGATGGCCAGATTAGATCCAGAATTTTCTTTGGGGATTGCTGGACAGACACTGTTCGTTTTTCGATTTTATTTGACTGCACTGACAAAACAAGACTGGTTTCATGGTGTCTCTTGGACCAGGGCTTGTTCTGGAAAAAATAATAATAAAGCACCACAAAAGAGAGCAGAYCTCTGGCAGCAAGCTCAGGTGTGGTCTGGATGACCAGCACGGAGCTGAGGGGATGTGGGTTGTGGGGAAGCCTGGGCAGCAGCACCAGGGGACTGCACTCGTCTCTTCCCTCAATCGCCCGGCAGCCAAGGCCATGGCTGCGGGACACCTGCCACCTCCGGTGACACACAGACTGAGGAAACCCTCAACCCTACCAGTGAGAAGAGGGACCCTCGGAAAATGCTGCTTTTGAGACACAGGCGGTCCCAGTGCCACCGTGAGGTGACACCACATTATAAGAAAGSTAGTGAGCWGTTAGTGTCCAAAGGAGGGCAACAAAGATGGCAAAGGGCAGTGAGGAGAAGCCATTAGAAGGAGTGGATGAGGTCACCTGGTCTGTCCAATCTGKAGACTGAGGAGAAACCTTATCAGAGTCTGCAATTTCCTTATGAAGGGGGAGACAAGCACTGATCTTTTTTCTCTGGTGACAGGACCCGAGGGAATGGCCTGGAGTTATACCGAGGAGGTTTAGGTTGGATATTAGAATAAAGTTCTTCCCCCAGAGGGTGGCTGGGCGCTGGAATAGGCTCCGCAGGGAAGTCGCCGCAGSACCAAGCGTAACAGAATTCAAGAAGCGTATGGACAACGCTCTCAGGCACCGGGACCCTTGGGGTGTGCGGGGCCAGGAGTCGGAGTCGATGGTCCCTGCGGGTCCCTTCCGACCAGAGAGACACTAACACCCTCCCCTCCGCCGTCCGCGCCTCCTCCCGCCATCGCCCCCTGCCGCGCCCCGCCGGCACCGCAACAATGGCGGCCCCCCCGTGAGCCCGACCCGACCGCCGCTGCCGTGAGTGGGGCCGGGCAGCCGAGCCGGGGCGCGGCCAGGGCGGGCCCCGCCGCCGCTCCCGCCGGCACCGCCACACCCGAGCCAGCCCCGCCGCCCCTCCTGGCGGGCTCGGCCGGCGCAAAATGGCGGCGGGGGCGGCCGGGGCCCCGCGGGGGCGGGGAGGGCGCGGGGAGGGTTTGTACCGGGGGAGTCCCGTCGGGGCTCCGGCCACTGCAGGGCCGCCGTGACTGCGGGGAGCGGCGGGTGCCTACAAAGGGGTCAAACCAGGGCCATTGAGCGGTGGCATGGCGGTGAGGGCMGCAGTGCCGTGAGGCGGGCAGAGGGGCGTGCTCCGTGACACCGAGAGTCCGAACTCATTTCCCCTCTGGGCTTGGTAATGGTAATTGCACTTGAGATACATCTCMGCCGTCTTCAGAAGAGGGGTGCGAGGCAAATTTATCTAGCAAGCTACAAAGAAAGCGGAGAAAAAACAGAAGTATGGCTGAAAACATCTCGTTGTTTAGAACAGGCACAGGCCCAAGGTGCCCTGTGCTGTGGGGAACTCGGTGGCAGGAGCACAGCCAGAGGAAATGTGAAGAGGTAGGGAAAACATAAAGTGAGTTGTTTGCGGTAATTCATCCACATGGTTAAGGAACATGGTTAAGGTATAGCTTGTGAAGCGATCGGGTTGTCTTGAGTGTGTTTAACGTTCAAATACTGCAAAGGAAAGGGATTGCTATGTTTCTTTCTCCATAAAAAGTGGAGTATGAGTCTGTTGGAGTAAAAGTGGAGTAAAAGTCCCTGTATGAGTCTGTTCTGATCACTGAAGCAAACAAGATTCCCCTATCCCTTCTTACTGACAAGGCTAGATGCTCGTGCTAACCGGCCTAGTTGGTTTCGCTTTGCTCATTCACATGAACTCTTTAAGTGCAAGAAGAGAGCATGCAACATGAACATGCAACATACGAGTGGCCTGGGTTGCTTCTTTTAGAGCCAGTTTTTGATGAACTGAAGTGTTGGAACAGATTTTTAAAAATCCTAGTCCAGCCTCAAAGGCTGTATGGAGTAATAGCAGACTGCGACAGCAAGGTGGCCCTGTTCCCCCGCCCAGCAGAGCATCGTGCTGTACCTCTTGCATCAGGCTTGGGGATCAGCTGGCTTTTTGAAAGTTGCTTTTTCCAGTGCATCGAAGCTTTCTGGGCGTGGCATGCGCTGCAGATGCACAGTAGGACGGGAAAAGTGGMATGAGGACCCCCGTTCCAGCAGCAACTCCTCAGACCTGCCCTTAAATCCAATGTTAAACTGCATCTACTCTGTTTTGAGTCTAAGCTTTGGCTCAAATTTGAACAGTAAACCGATGTTTCATACTGTGCAGTAGCCCGTGTCAATGGTTCTCAAACTTAACTGGGGGTGTGGTGAAGATGCATGCATGTTGACAGATAACAAAATACTGCCTTTCTGCCTAGAGATCCTTTTGTGCTAGTTAAGACTTGGCAAAAATTGCTGCCCTCATTATCTCAATTTTTTTAAAGTGCTGAAATACCTCAGATCAGCCAAATTCCCTTAAACACAAAGTGCAAAGAAAAGTTATCTTATACAAGCAATGTACCAGTTGTAAAGTTGTTGCCTTTATTCCCCCGAGGAAGAAAGGATTCTCATCAAGAGGGGAGTGAAGAGGCTAGCCAAACCTAATGTGTCATTTTTTTGTTAGATGAGCTTTAACTTAGACTACTGTAAATTGAATGAAAAAATATGGAGAATAGAGATAAGGAGCTTATGGGATTAAAAATAAAAATAAAACCCAAAGCCTTCATTACTATCTTACAGCTTTTTCTAAGTAGTACTTTACKGTTGCAGTTCTGAAATTAATGAAGTGTGCATGGATTATTGCTGAGCGTATTTTATTTCAAAGCTGGTTATTCCCCAGAAGTCAGGGGCTTTGCATGTCTGTTAATACAGTACTTTCCAGGCCACTTTTCTAATACAAACTTCTGGGGTTTGACTCAATGCCAGAGGAGCAAAATAACATCCTTACCTTTGCAGCTGTGACCACAACATAAAATCAAGCAGGAAGAAGAGCTGATGCTGGGGGTTGTTTTCACTACACTTAAGGTGCCTTGAGACTTGGAGCTCACACAAAGAGATGGGCCCACGCACACCCTCCCTAAGCACTGCCTGTYAAGGCACTTGGCCTTTCTTTTATACCTCCCCCAGTTTAGCCAGCACAGGTGAGTGCAGCTTATCTGTTAACCAGTACAGCTTCCTCCATGTGAGCATTGCTGTTACACAGCAGCTTCCCTCGTTTGTTGGTGCTGTCTTTACCCAGTCTGCAGCCCAGCCTTTGGAGCAGCTCTGAGGACGTTTGTTGGCGGGCCAGCTTGTGGTTGTTCTGAGAATTAGGAGGAGGCTCCAGAGACAGGTCTGAAAGCTTGGTATATCAGCTCTAGACAACTTTTGTGTGTAGACCTCTCTGCTTGTCCAACTCCCAGCTCTGCAAGTGCCACTAAAACAAGTCAACAAATGATGTGTGTAAACACCTACCTTGAAAWGCTTGCATATTCATGCAAGTGGGAGGGAAGAGGGGAAAAGAGGCACTTAGGTGGATTTTTCTATTTCTTTGTACTGCTGTTAGTGATTTGGTCTACAGGTTTGAGTTGTGATTTTGCGTAAATGAGGAGGTTTCAGAAAAAGGCTATATCAGTTGTTGGGAGGAGCAGTTACATGACCATCAGGCTAATGTGGGAACTAACCTCTTGAAGTTTTACTTTTTTTCTACTCAGAATATAGAAAATTCTTGAGAGTGTACTTCTGAAAAGWTATCTGATGCASAAGAATACTGGAATATGTTAGTAAAATTTCAARTTATCAGTTCAGTATTACTTCTTAGTCTTTTCCTGTTGTGAGCAACTTGAAAAAACATTGCATTTGTCTTTTAGCATGTTTTAGGGATCCTTTCTGGTATCAAAATGTCTTAAGTGACAGAATACTTTCATCTGCTTTGTTACAGTGGTGTTTTTTTAACAACTGCACAGCAGTAATAGCAGTTGAATTTAACAACCCCAACCCCCTTCCCCCAGGGCAGAGTAATTTGCTTTTCTTGGTGTTTAAGAATTTTCACTAAATGTTTGCATAGCATACCGCCAGCTAAAATACATAGTCCCTGTTTCCAGAATTGTCTCAGAGTACTCTGCATATCCTCAGTACGCAGCAGATAACAGGAGCTTTGGCCTACCTTTCTTACCCTTCCATAAACCAAATAAAAAGTCAGTCCTGCTATTAATTTGATCACTGCACTAAACATAGTAAGCCAAATTATCCATTACATCAAAATGTGTTCTGCCATTATTTTGTTAGGCCTCTAATAGATCAAACTGGAGGCAAGTGAACAGAGAATGTTTTCTTTTTTTTCCTATCTCTAGCTATATCTGCTTTGAAGATTGGCTTTGTAAGCTTTTCCCATTAACTRACAAAGAGATAGAGATCTTGCACATCCCTGTGTGCCTTCTCCAGATGTGGATTATGTTCATTAATGGCAACAGTAATCTCCCAGACTGTCTGACAGGTGTTGATCTGTGCACCAGCAATAGTGCAGATTCTCACTTTGATGATGTTAAGACTGAGAGACAGGAATGTGGGTTTGAAGCAGATTGTCTCCATGTACTGCACTCTGAACATGAACATGAAGTTTTCAGATGGATTACCAGAGGCTGCACCACCACCGAATCCCCAGCACTGTCCACAATTCATAGATGGGAAAGTCCATGAGGGCAGGCAAGAGCTAACCTAGACAAACCACACACACAGAGCCATAGTGGGAACACWGTGCTCAGCACCAGGTATTTTCATTTGCAGACTCATGCTTATTCCTGATATAGACATAGCCAGCAGTAGCCAGCCAGTATTTATAAAAATCTAGTCTAGCATTAAAATAATTTAAATTGACATACTCAATCCYCCAGAAGGAAGACCCATAAGAAATGGGAATATCCATAGGGAAATTTCATTCAACAGAAGTCTAACATAGTCCCAAAGACTTCACACCACTCCTTTTCAGTTTAGGCACTCTACGAGAGCCTCTACAACTGGTTGTATGGTATTGGTGAATGCCACAAATTGAAGGTAAACACAAAGTGATACACCAAGATCTGGACTACTCAAAAAGACATGGTCATCTGAACAACATTCATAAAAATGCAACATGAGAGATCATTCCCTGAGGCTGGGAAATGTACATAGGGTACCTGGGAGGTAGGAAAAAATAGAAAGATACYCCGAATGCAGAGGCATTTGTGGATACAGAGTGACTAAACTGCTGAATGATAGTTCTGTTTGGCAGATTGTAAATACGTAGAAGGAATGCAAGTTCTGCCAGAGATAAAAATTAATAGTTTTGTGTACTGTTCATGGCATAAGAGAACCACAAAAGAAGTTTTAGCATTAAAACCATGCACAGAAACTTAAGTTAAAAGGTTAGAGAAYGGCAAGAACCTACTCTGGAAAGCAGGTGAGATAAGAGTGATTAGAATTCATTAGACAGGCTTAGAGGAAATTCAGATACTTTCCATACAGGTCTGTTTGTTTTTTAGAGTTTGCTGCTGGGCTGCTCTTCAGCTACTGAGGAAAAAAGTATAAGCCGGTAGGAGAAAGACAGGCCTARCCAGGTAACAAGTCAAGAATAATGTAGATGGACACACAATGAGGAAAACAAGCCATGAAATACCTTATTTAGGAGGATGGTGTTTTTTCTTGAGGTCTAAAAATGAGGAACAGTATTATCTCAAAAATCTTTCATGTCTTGTCAACTCRGTGTAGATACCACTAAGTCCTACATACAGCTTTGCTCACTTTGATTTCTGGTATTATTTTCTTCTGGCCCCTCCACAAAATTAATATTGCTTCAAAATATGTAGTTAGCATCTCTTAAGTGGCCTTCCCTATAAGYAGCCATGCCAAGCAATTGACAGAATGATTTTTCCTCTCTACTGCCTGCGCACCATTATCTCCAGCAATTATAAAGGCGGACTTTGGAGAAACATTTGCCATATTTGGTTACTGATTGTCCAGKAGGTATCTTATAACTTAGCATTCTGAGGAATGAGACACAGGCAGGCTGTCTGTTTACAGGAGTGACACAGCACTGTTCTCACATGGCTTAAGTATCACACATTTAACTTCTAGTCAATTAAAGCTTTAGGCTTGAATTTTTGCTTTAGCACCTTAGTATCATCTGCCCTTAGGATCCCAAGARCAGCAACATGATGTAGTTCATACACCAACACATTTTCACTGCTCAGTTTAGGTGGAAAAATGCTGCTGCTTATTCCAGTAGGACTGGAAAGCAACTGTCAGCACTTAGAGCTACAATGTGAGCTGCATGTGAGTTATTAGAGCTGCAGCTATCTGAGCTTATTCTGGCATCCAGGAACATTTCCTTGTACTTTACTGGACACATACATTTGTGGACACAGCTGTACAAGCACTCAGAGAGAAAACTACAAGCCTACGTGCTTCAGAGCCTGCACYACAGTTAAAAACATACAGCATACTAGCACAAGTGAAAGGGAGAGCTGCTATGTGCAACATGATCATTACATCTGGTCTACCAGTTGCATAGACACAAAACTGCTCCACAAGTGTTGGTTTGCTGTAGTACAACATTTCTAYATGTAGTGTGGTTACAGAGCCCACCTTAATAGATGCTTTAGAATAAATAGTACTTCTAAGCTTTCCTGTGCTGTATAGGAGTACATGAAGAAAATGGAAGCCATCACACACCACTTGGAAAAGGGCCCCATATACACCACATAAAAGTCTTCAGTCCTTTTAAAAAAATAAAAATTTGTAGCCTAGAACATTTTCATTTGGTTTCTTACCTAAAGTAGCTGTAGGCTGCTGCTTGAAAGTGACTCTTCTTAATACTAGAAGCTSAAAGGTGCCTTCTCTCAAGTTTTAGTGCCTCTCCCCTGCTACTCTTTAACCTCTCTTCTTTGAGCTTCACAGGGGCAAAGCTTTCAGTTGAATTAACTCTGCTTTATCCAGAAGTGGTGAGGAACATGTTTCTCTGAATAATAATCTTGCTAGGTATGAAGGACTAATGCTTAAAAAAATAGGTTGCCTGAATTTCTGTTACTTTGGGAGTTTGGGGGTTTGTTTGTTTGGTTTGTTTTGGTTTGTTTTTCCAGTTAGAATTCCACAGGCCTCTGARTAAATGAGTTGAACTCCAGGGGTATATACTGTTAAACACAAGACGTTTGTTTCCCATGTTTATTACAAAATCCGCAGTGATCTCCACACAGCTTCTATTTAATTGGAGTTTTGCCACTAACTTAAATTCCAAATTMATTAACAGAATGGAAAGGTTACCTCCAAGTGTGGGATGCAGTAGAAAGTTTAGAAGCTGAGCAGTTGCCTTTACATGGTGAGCATGCCCGAGCTTGATGAGGTTATTTCCTGAACCTAAACTATAAACAAGCAACCGTGCAAAGTTGCAAACSAGCATATGGGATGCATCTGCTGGAAATTATGACAGAAACTAACAATCTTCACCTCACTGAAGTCAGTGATACATTTTCCGTGTACTTGATTGGAGCCAGGATTTTGCTGTAGGTGCTTACAATTTAACTTTGTGGGAATTAATGCACAATGCACAGTTAATACCTCTGAAAAATGTTTTAGCTCCTCTCCCCCCCAGTCTCCCTTCCTCTTTAGGCTGAGATTTAAATTGCTTTCCTAAACCTTTTCCATGTCCATTCCCCCTTTTAAATCAGAAAACTGAATAGATGCCCTTCACCATTCTGCTTGAGCAGCACCAATGGCATTGCTTTTACACTGTGTTAATAATGATGCACAATAGTATGATGTCTTCCATCAGAATGTCAAAGCACTTAACAAATATTAATTAAGTATTGTGTCTCTGTGAGGTATATAAGTAATTAATTTTATAAGCCATTGCCATTTAAAGGAGAGAGAAGGAGGGATTCTCATCTTAGTACATAGCCTCTTACTCATGTACAGTTATTTTCTTCCTGGGTGTCTAGACCTGAAATAAGTTCATTATGCAGCTTTTGTAGTGGCCTCAGTAAYAGGAACATTTGTGAAGCTGAACTGTGAGACACCTGTCATATTTCCATTATGTGAAAGCATGTCCTCTCAAATTCATTGTAAAATGTAATTGTAGTAAATCAAGTCAGTGGAGAAAACAGATGAAGAATTTGAGACTTAAGCTCCAGCCCCACCTTTACTTCATCAGAACAGGTGTTCCTAAACCTCTGGTGTCCTACATTTGGTTTTCTGTGAGTAGCAAGGCACTCATAGATGCTGCAGGCTTCCTTTTCCCAGACACATTTACTCTTTGCACCTGGAAATCACATTTAGGCAGATTTTGAGGGCTTCATAAATTTGTCTGGGCTTTCTGGATGTGTGGTATCTATAGAGAGCAGACATTTCTGAACTGGTTGCTGCATGCCTGCGAATTCTGGATGTCAGCAYTGTGAGCACACACAGCAGCTAGAGGACATGAAGCCCCTCACTGGAGCAGCTCTGTGTATGTGCTGTGCTCTCCAGCCATGCATATGAAGAGCAAAACATCAGGAACAGCAGACTTGATGCAGACACGTTGTGCAGCTATGGAGGCTGTGCAGTCAGCCTCATGCTTTCACGGGGGAACTGCATAGATATTTGCATATTGCTTATACATCCGTGGCTCCTGTGTGTTGCAGATGCTGCATATGCTTAGTTTTWTCTACCCATGAAATCCTCTGGGATTTCTACTGCTCTAGTTTGCACCCTGATATATACACTCCTCCAAAGCAACAGGACCCTTACTTGTTCCGCTTCTCCTTTCAGTTCCCCCTTCCCTTCTAATAACAAGTCCTAGCACTAAGACAGTTCTTCCGTGAGACACCCTCAGACAATCTCAGTTTGCACAGAAGAGAGAGGTGGCAATCCCCAGTTCTTTTTCYCTCCCAGGAGTCCTTGGTCTTGGTAATTCTGCTGCTTACCATGCGCTGGTTCTGACATATGTTGGGTCTCTCCATTTGTCCTATTAGCCCAGAAAAAGAAGCAACAGGAAAGTGGTAGCTTTCTCTAGAATAGTGAGATAAATAGCTGACTAAATGACAGACATAAGGTAGAGGATCAGCAAATTTGCCAATGATACCCAGCTGTGTGGTGGGAGGGAAGGGGTTACACTTGACAGGCTTGAGAGGTGAGCCTGTGTGAACCTCAAGAAGTCCAACAAAGCCGAGTGCAAKWTATGGGTTGCAGATGGRTTGGGGCAATCCCAAGCACAGATAGGCTGGGCAGAAAATGGATTGAGAGCAGCTCTGGGGACAAGGAATTGGGGATATTGGGTGAYRAGAAGCTTGACAYGACCCAATAWGYACTTGCAGCCCAGAAATCCAACCRTGTCCTGRGCTGCATCAAAAGCAACAYGGCCAGCAGGGCAAGGGAGGGGATTCTGCTCCTCTACTCTGCTCTCATGACACCCTACGTAGAGTCCTTTGTCCAACATGAGAAGGACACGGACCTGTTAGAACATATCCAGAGGAGGGCTACAAAGATGCTCAGAGGGCTGGAGYACCTCTCTTGTGAAGACAGGCTGAGAGAGTTGGGGATGTTTTGCCTAGAGARGACTCCAGGGAGACCTTGGAGCAGCCTTTCTGTACCTAAAGGGRACTTAAAAAAAYTGGAGAGAGACTTCTTACAAGTCCTGTGATGATAGGACARGGGGGAATAGTTTTTAACTRAGAGTAGGTTTACATTAGATRTTAGGAAGAAATGCTTTACTGTGAGGATGTTGGAGTGGCTTGTCCAGAGGAATGCCCCATCCCTGAAAGTACTTAAGCCCAGATTGCATGTGTCTTGAGTATCCTGATCTAGTGAGTAGCATGCCTGGTGATGGGGGTTTTGGAATCTAGGTGATCTTTGAAGTSYCTTCCAACCCRAACGATTTCTATGATTCTATGTTCAGGAGTACCAAGCTGTTSCAAGTGCAGCTGGGAGGCTGGCAAAGAGGTTGAGAGACCTGACTTCTCACTTTTTCAAGTGGCTGGTTAGATCATYTTAGCTGCCTGTGAAGTGGTAATTTGATTTGTTTCTTTTACAGAGCAGAGGTCCTACATTGCCTCTTTCTCCCTCCTCCTTGTCATTTACAGTTATGTCATTCAATCTGGGAAAACTGGGGTGGATTCACAGTTTTTTGTCACAACACCGTATTAGACTCATATATTTGGAAGGGTCATCAAGGATTTTCTACATAGTTTTTCTACAGATAATTGCATATAAACTTTCTTCCATATGTTTCTGTGGCCTCACACCAGTTGGGTTTTGTTTTTCATGGCTATTCATACATTGGAGGCTAAAACCATTGCTATAATAATTTTCATAAATTCCTATGATTTTTAAACATGCTTATTCTGATTCTRTGTTATCGTCAGAAAAACTTTGAATCCATTGTCTTGCTCTGTTGAATTAGTTTCAAAATTTTACCTAAGCTACATACACCTCCCATATTGTGTGAAAACTGCTTTGAAATTAAACAGAAATTTGAGAAGKTTCTGTTGGCTGCCTCAGAAAGTGTCAAGCATATGAAATATTCCTTCTACCTCCCCTGAAAAATTGAAAACTAAAGAAATCCTTTCCCCCACCCCCTTACATCCAGCTAGATTTGAATTAGAAAAGCAGAAAATCAAAGCATGATGAAATTATGATTTTTTCCTTCAAAATTGTTTGAGGAATGAGGGAAGACTTAGTAAAGCAGTTTAGACATCCGTCTGCCAAAGTGGTGGAGCTCAGAAGATCAAAAGAACATTCTCATCTGCTTGACACACACACGCCCAGTTCGTTCATTAATGGCATACTTTTAGTGTAGGTTATAACTGTACACATTGTACAACAAAGCAGTGCCATGAAGTCCCCTGTCTCTAGGGAACAGAGGGAGCAGAACAAAAAATTCTGGTTGATTAAAGCATTCTCAGCAGCTGACARCATCCCAAACACTGACGCATTTTATTGTGAACTTTGAAAGGGTGGGAAAAATAACTGCACACCACCATCATCACTTGGTGGTATTGTTCAGAATGAGTGCCCTACKGATAAAATAATACCTGATAAAAGGCGTTCTGGCTTTTAGAAGTCATGCACTCAAAGCATACACCGTGGGAGGGTGTTGTAGTATCAGTGCTCCGTAAAATATACGCAGATTGGTTTGGGGTTACCCACCTGTTTTGGTGATAAAAAGCAAAGGTCTGGATATGTGTGTCTTAAACCAAATATGACCCATTTTAAGTTCTGAAGTAAAAGAGAGTTCATCCTTCCCTGACAGAGGTAAGAGACAAAACCCACTGTGTTTTTCCTGATAYGTATTCCATAGGGTCTCTAGTCTAGAGGCCTAAACTTAACTGAAAAGCAAAAAGCCCATGGCAGGGAGTTTAGAACTGGAGAACCTTTAAGGTCSCTTCCAATGCAAACCATTCTATGAGTCTATTATTTGCTTATTGGTTTTGCAATTTTAGAAAATAGATTTTTTCACCTCTAGTTTAGGAAAATCCCAGTTGTAATGAGGTTAATTGAGCAAATTCCAGATCACACTCATTCCTTGCATGGTAGTGTTGACTTTGTGGTAGAGCACCAGAAACGAATCTGGCCCTTTCTCTCCATGAAAGTGAAACTGTGTTAGGCAGGCATTTCAGCACGCAGGGTAACGTGCCTTTGGATTGTACACAGCTAATCCTCTTTATACTTTGCTGACTGTAACCTGCTTAGTTTTACATGAAATGTATTCGTCGTCTTTTCCTGAGCCTGATCCAAAGCCTGTTGAAGTCAGTGGAAAGAGTCCAGATATTTTTTCAGTAGTTTTGGAGCTGACTCTATATGAACAGCTGGTCTAGCACTGAGTCTTCTAGTTGAAAGACAARGAAAATAAGCAGTACCAAACCACATGGGACTCAGTGCTGTATTAAATATATAAATAAAAGTAATGTGAAACTTGTAAAACCAGACTGGACAAAACACTCTGAAACATGCTGCAGGGAATAGTCTAGTGCTAGCAGGGGAATAAGTTAGCTGTTTAATGATTTCTTTTCCATAGCTTTTTCTTTTCCACMTATTCTGTAATGTAACAGTACTTTTTTCTCCTTGGGCAAATAGCTGTCAGACAGCAGCACTGGAATGAGAACCTATGTAGTGTTTGCTTTTATCTTACATTACAAAAGAAATATGAATACCTTATGTTATTCCAAGTATAAAATTACAGGTGTCAAATCATTTGGTGCTTTAAGAGCTGTGCCAGWAAAGTAATCCAGTAAAAATAGCTATGTCCTGTCAAAGCTGAGCAGTTAGTGTTATTAAAGTTTACTGCATGGCTYCAGCAGTGTAAGATGGCACTTGTTMTAAAACAAGTGTAAGAGATCAGCAARAAACTTGCCTGGAATCACCTAAAGCACAGAAAGACAGGAGGATGGAAACGAGATACATGGCCCAACGCCTAATGGCCCAACGTGAGAATTTGCCTTGTCTGATTTACCATTGGTTTGAACTTWAAAAATGCTGTTAGAAAAAATGCTGGTTAACATCTTAGGGGCTGATTCCTACCCAGGGATCCCAAAACATTAAAGCAAAGTGTGATTTGTGCTTGGTTCTGGGTAAGTATGTGGTTGACCCTCTGTCCTAGGGAGTGTACCATTTAAAAAGTAGAATAATATTTAGTTGGAAAGGTTGAAGGATTTTATCATCTCCACAATTAAAGGTGGGAGTGCAAAACAGGGGTGAAGAAAGTTTGGCTGGGTTAAACAGTTAGGGTCTGGGTTGTCTGTGGCAGAGAACCCTAAGTCTTTTCAAGTGCTTTGCAACCAAGGCCATCCCTACCTACCTGTGGTATGGATGTGAAGTTGTAAATGAATGTAGGTGGTGAAGTTTGCCGTGGACCTGAACTAAAATAGGAGAACAGGTCATAGCAGAGCACAACATGAGGTTATGGTCTGTGAATTTCTCCTCAAAAGATCATGAAAAGCCGCACACACTTTACCCATCTTCTGGAAATTAGGTTAATACTTTTGTTGTCCATTTCATTAAAGCTGGGAGAAAAGATAATTTATATAATAGATTATGTCTACTAGGGGGCAGAGGAATCACTGCATTTAATGCTCTTTTTCAGGTCTTCAGAGCTACCATGAAACCTGGACAGAGACAGCTTGATTTGGTAAATTGAGAACATGCTGCTTCAGTCAGTGTGGATGTTAGGAAGCTAATTAAAGGACATAGCAGCTGACAAGAGAATCTTTAATCCCTGTCAAATCCCTTAAGTTTATGACCAGTGTGAAATGGTTCATATAGAAAAGAAACTTTTACTCCTAATTCACATGTTTCYAGATGAGATATGTTTACTGTCATGGTAATAATCTGAACACATTTTACTTAAAATTTTCAGGATGAATTTTGGCTGCCTTAAAAATCACTCCCCAAATCCCAGTTTTCTTCCCCTACTTCTTGAAAACCATGGGAGTCATATTCGTTGTCCACACTGGTATTTTAAGTAACTGGCATGAAGGGTGTGGCAGACTGCAAAGTATGCTCCTCAACTGTAGGCCAAATCCCGGTGCTTAGAGGCTGCAGTTGCGCTAAAAGGTCAGAAACAGCAAGGACATGTAGTGCACCAAAACTTGCCTGTCCTGACAGASATAGTCTTGTGCTGATTTACAGAAAAAACTTTTAGTTTGGTTCCTCTTTTTTTTTCTTTGCAAACCACATTCTCTTGCTGAATGTAAATGTATCATGGTATGATAAAGTCTATTTTAGGTTCGTTTCCATTAATCTGTGAGAAGACAGAGCCAAAACCCAGAATCATCTATGAAGGTTTTTTTTTTTTTTATTTCTGAAAAAAAGAACTCTACAGTAGGTTTGTCAGTCAGTAGATCAAAGGATGCATCTAGTGTACCTCAGTGTGCTGTAACATGAGCTATTTGTTCGTTAGTTAGTTCTAGTTAACTAACATGACTATTCATTCTAAAATAAGCACTCAGGCAGTGTTTGCTCCCAGGCAAATACTTGTTCTACTACAGTTCTTTCTCAGCTYAGCTGCCTCCAATCCCCTTTCCAAGTGCTGAAGTTGCTAGCCYTTGTAGTCATGAGAGTTAATTACCACTCATTTTGTTCACTTTTCTRCATGGCCAGAAGCTTTTATGTCTTTTACATGTTTCAGGAGTGGAAAGACTTGCCTGCATTCAGGTACTGTTTCTTATGTGATTAATAGTTGCCAAGAAGTGGTCTGCCACATGTGTGCTGGCAGGTTGGTGGCTGTGCAGCTGCACTGCTAATTACATGGCTGGGTTGGTTAAGCACAGTGCATCTGATGATGGAGATAGGCTCTGCAGAGGTTAGGTAAGCTGGGCCACCTGGGATGTGGAGGCTAGAGGTGGCATCTGGGGACAGATGGGATGGATGTGTTGGGGATGAAATCCGGACATGAGAGGACAGCTACGTGCCATGATACAGGGCAATGAGTAAGGGGCAAAGGAAAGAAGTTAATAGCAGGCTAAAGCAATTCATCTATCAATTAGCTGTGCACAGCATGACCCTTTGGTATTGGTCTGGACTCCCTTAGTTTTGGGAGTGTTTGTGTAGTAGAAGAGTGGCGTATATTATGCTTTTGCTTTCATATCAGTCCAAGAAAACTAGGTTTATCTCCCAGCCCAAAAGCATTGTCCCCTAGAAGTGGATATTCAAACGCAGTGCTCTTTAGAGGTTGTGACCTGCAGTAGCAGGGACTACATACTTTCAGTATCTCTAAGCTCTGGAGTCTTTCTTGAATTATGTTTTTTTCTTTTCAGCTAAGTAAACTGTAGCAAAAAGGCTTTCACAGTGTGCTAAGATATTCCCAAGTGCTCTTGTTTCCAAGGGTGACTTTACTGGGGGCAGAGATGCAGTCTGAACAGAGCTCATACGTGTCCCAGTTACAGAATTACTTGCCATGCTGCTGACAGCTTGATTTGTGAAAGAAAAAAGAGTTGCAAAACAAAACTCAACTCACAGTCTGTGCAAGAGAGAAAAACACAGACTTGCTGTGCTTTAGAGAAAGTGTCAAACACAAACATTTCAAAAGGGGAAAGCTTCTAGTCTTTATGTACATGATAAAAATCCTTGTACAAGGATAAGTCACATAACTGTAACTATTTTTAAGCTTTAAAAGTTTCCTGTTTAATACCCATGGGATAAGTGTGTGCAGCTAGCTGGAGGCCAGTTTTGACCTTGGACCATTGAAATCTGTTGACCTGTGGTTTGGTACAGAGCTGGCCATTGTTTTTTTCCCTGCTTTGAAATAAGGGATATATGGGAAACCTCTAGCACTGCCCCCCCCCCCCACCAAAAAAAAAATAAAAAAAAATCCATGTGTCTGATTGTGTGCTAGACCTGCTTTACTTAGCTGCCAAGTGTTGCAAAGTAACCATATATTGAAAATGCTGCTAATTGAGCAGATGTCACTTAGAAACTCATCTTTATGCTTTTATACTGAATCTGGTAGCTCTAAGAGGACTATAAGTGCATGTGTAATTCCAGAGCTGTTTTACTCTGGCTTGAGACTAAGCAGCAGTTATAGAAAAAGAATACTGAAGTGTTCTGCTGTTGAGCAAGAAATTTTATTTCTAAAGCAAAATCTCATGGACTACAGGGCTCATGATTCATAAATSTGGTACAGTGCTGAAGGAAGCTGTGTCTTGATTTTCAGCTTATAAAAACAGGATTTTGCTAATAAACATGTTCTTCAGAATTACAGACTAGTAGATTCTTAAATCCACATTCTTAAATGTGGAGGTCATGACTCTTGAACAGTAGCCTCGTCTGGTTACTGAGTACTGTATTTTTATGATAGGTGAGAYGGCTTCTTCCTGGCCACTTAATTATGTCACTATTAAATGGAGAAAAGGAATTGGGATGACCTAGTCTGGAGGGGATAAAGCAAACAGCAAAACACTGCCATTGGTGAAACTTGCTTTAAGCACATTCTCTAGTTAGATTGAGTCATCAGTCATCAATTTTGTTTGTTCTCTTCTTCCTCCTCTGTCTTTCTCTGAGCCATATTATAAAGCAGTGCTGTGACTGGAATCAGAGGTGCATTATGTGGAGTGGTCCTGAGAGCAGCAGGCATGGGGAATCTGGGTAGGGACTGAGCCAAGGCATGGGGACACAGGCAGAGCCCAGTTTGCAAGAGCTCTTGAGTGAAGTATTGCCTCCTAAGGATAGTTCTGGAAGGATGTACCCAGCCATGGATTAGTCCAGCAACTTCCTTGAAATCTGCTCCCTGTACTCCCTCTTCTATCGGCTATTGCTAGAGTTGCCCCTGTTGCTTCCTCCTGATGCAGGCTTTGGCCTCAGACTTGGTATTTCTCTCCATCATTGCCCCATCCTTAGTTGTTCACAGTGGCTCACAGTGCACCATTTTCCTAAGGTCAGCCAAATACACAGTTTTGAGGATGCACTTCTAGTATGTACTGAGCTCAGAAGTCTGCCTTCACCAATTTAATTCCTTTATAAGAAYGTCAGAAATGTTTTCTTCTCTTAGCACGTCTGTATACACATGTATGTTCTTCTGTGTATCTGTGTGTATATTCCATTATTAACAGTGAGCATTTAGTGTAGACATCAGGGATGAAATGGACTGTAAAATTTCCATGCCATCTGCCCAAACAGCACACTGGCTTCAAAAAGAATACTCAGATGTTTATGAAAGCTAGACTGGATGATGATGATGATGATGATGATGATGATGATGATGATGATGATGATGATGATGATCTCTGTGTGGGGGAAAACACTCATTTCTCAACTGGCAAACTTTTTTGAAACTCAGCAATTTTTGCTTGTCTGATATACTGTCTTTTATGTCTTATACATGTTTTGGGAGTTAGAACAGCATGTAGATTGAGCAAAACAAAGTTAGTGATGTGAAAATATATTTTGATATCTTATCCTAATTCAAGATAGGGTTTCTCACCTCTCCATGGGAGAGRGCTGGTTGTCAGCCTGGGCTGGGACTGCAGCAACTCCAGGTTTGGTGACAACAGCTGTGTCATGGGTTTTGTGCTTSCACATGGGATGAAAGCAGCACCAGGGGTGGCATTAGGGTGGCAAATCTATAGACTGAAGAATACAAATTCGATAATAGTACTGGTTATGCTATTAGCCAAGTTCAGCCAATTGCATTTATTTTGAACAATACCCAGAGCCTGCTGGAGCCAGTGGGAGTTTTGCTATCAGCTTCCCTGAGGAGTAGGATTTTGCTCATTGTTTAAATTAGCCATATCTTCATGGGAGCATATGGGAGCAAATGCAAAGGTTTTGAATTCAAGAAGAAAGTAAGCAGCTTTATGCATTTACTGTGTTACACAGGTAAAAGCTGAAATAGCAAACCCATCTGCTAAACCTTCAACACATCTCTATAAAACCTATGTCAGAGTCAGAGTATTCTTTTCCATTTTATTTATGGTCTTGGCTGCCTGAATGAGTGCATCTGGAGCTCAGATGTCTGATGCCCTTATTATAAATTAGTTAACTTGAAAAACTGCATGCACTGTCACATCTTTGCTGTGGAAATGCCAGGTTGCGTAGTTGAGGTGCTTTTGTGCATGCATATGTTTTTTTATGTGAAAAGGCCCTTGAACTTTATGCATAAACAGTGTTCTCTGTCTCTCTTCCCACCCCCCCCCGCCCCCCCCCCATTTTGTTACAGACTGTGGACTAGCATTGAATATTCAGGGAAAGCTCCCCAGGGAGATTAGGGACATGGACAGATTTTAAACRGAGCCCTAATGCATAGACACGAAAGGACAAACATTCGATTGGGAATACTAGTGCAAATTCCCTGCTTTGGGGTCAAAGTGCRTTAAACAGTTGTTTGCATGTTAAAGATGGTTTTAAAATCAATACAGACCAGAAATTATAAAATTTATAAATGGAGATGATGCTCAGTGAGAGAAGAAGTACTTCAGTGACACCTTTTGTTATAAATCATACAACAGTATATAGCAGTGCCAGAGAGAAGTGCATCTATAAATCTCTTTCTGCAGGGCTCAGAATCCCAGATCTCTCTGAAACTTACTTCAAGTCAGGATTTGTCCATATCCTTCTGTGTCCTGGAGAGCTATAGGAAATGAGACTCAACAGCAGTAGGAATTAGATGCCTTGACATAAATAAATTGCTGTTATCATCAGTTACTCTGATTACACTGGTGTGGAAGATAGCTTATTGCTATATTTAATAAATCTAGATTAGAAGAAATTGAGTGAAGCCATTGCACAAACAAGCAGTAAAAATACATATATTTGGGACTGCTGTGCAGCAGCTCAACTCAGGTACTGATTGAACTGTAAAAACTGGCAACCTGGATGGTCAGCATCTGAAACTGGGTTGCATTACAGCAACATGGCAATATCAAAGCTGCAGTGTGGCTTTAGTTTCCATACAGCTGGTATTTATCATATAATTGTTTACATATTTAAGAACAAATGCCATTAAAAATATCATTCTGAAATAAATATATTGCCTTACTATTGCTGCACATTTGTTTTATGGGTCCTTCAGCCTGACTCCATATCACTGCTGAGCCCTGTCCTTTGAAATGGAAGCGTCATTTGCAGTATAGAAGTGCAGCAGCATTTGTGTAATACTTAAATCATTTCAGTTACCATTGCAGGCCACATTTAATTTTGTCTACATTTCATAAGGCCCATTGCCTCCATTGTCACTGTCTCATGTTATGGTAAACCCTAAAACAGCTGCCACAAAATTGAGACCCTTTATTTTAGATGCAGCATGCCTGCTTGCTGCTGCTGCAAGCATTTGACAGCTTCAAAGTCCATATTTCATAAGTTCCATCTTAGTCTGGGGCAAAAGAACAAGTCTTCAATGTGGAGCTCTGCAGCACTGCACTCTGCAGCCTGCAGCTTTTCATTGCTCTTTGYTTTCTGACTGTCCCCTTAGCTTTTCCTTCTGGCTCCTCTTTGCTTTCTACCAGTTCAGACATTTTTTTCCAACCTCACAGCTTTTTTCTGGCCTGACACTCCTAATTGTGCTCTTAAAACCATTTCTTGGAGACATCTCTGTGCTAAAAGTAGCTCCCAAGCTTATTCTGCAAGCCAGTTTGGAGGACTGTGTTGGATATATGTATCCCATTTATCCCTTGGAAGACAGTGGTCTAGTCCCACTCTGCAGCTGTAAGAAATAAAAAGAACTGCAGCTGCTGTACATGGGAGATATAGCTTTGGATTGTTTCAGAATGAGGTGGCCTCTCTAACCTTAGCCTTCCTCTCAGAAATGCCTGTGGTGTAACCACATGCAACAGTTTGTGTTTTGGATGTTACAGAGCACAATTCTCTGTGAGAACACAACTGCTGTTGGCATAAATGGCAAGATTTTATGATATCTGCACTCATACATGTCCATTAAAGCTAATTGCAAGGTAAGTCAGATCCCTGTCCACAGGCTCAAATAAACACCTGCTGAAATAAATACTCTGTGAGTCYCTGAGATGTCGCTGCTGGTGTTAACCAGGGTGCCCTTGCATACCCCTGCTTTTCATCCCTGAAATGCACAGATGTTTCTTAATTGAGTCTTGTGTCTACTTCTGCCAGCCTTGGCTGTTTAACGGAATGCTTGAAGAAGATGAAATGCTAAAGGCMGGGAACATTCTTGCAACCTTGTGGTGCGTACTTTTCCACAGGAGGCAAGATGCACTGTGCAGCTGTCCTTGGATTCTGCTGCTGCCACCCTGCTGGGGCAGCTCGTCCCTCAGTTATGTGCTAATGATGATAGATTAAAAGGGAGGCGGGGAGGAACCGAAAAAAAAGCAAGACTTGGGGGTGAAATTTAGCCATTTTCCTTAGCGTTCTGCCATCCAAAGGGGAAGGTGAATAACGCTTGCTCCTGTGTCCAGAAGGTGGCACCGGCAGCCCGAGCYTGCCGGCTGCTCTCTCTTGTCTGGCCCAGCCGGGCGGGCACCTCCGCCCCGCTTAGAAACACTCYGGCTAATCCAGGATCTCAGCCTCCTTAAAGGCTCTCAGCCCTTTAAGCCTGTAACTAAGCCGGTGCTCTCATTGCCTGACTCCAGGACTCTGAGCCTACGGGTTACAGGCTTGGGGGGCGACCAATCAACGCTGTGACTGGGATCTTGGGATTTTGAATAAGCAGCTAAGTCCTAGCAGTAGCAGAAGCTCTAAGCAGCAGGATCTTTACCTCCTCATTACAAAATTAGTTTTGCTGTTGAAGTGGAGAAASGCCTGATTGAAGACACAGTTCAGGGTTGCTTTTTTTAAAAACCATGTCTTGCAACAGATGAGTTATTACACATGCTGGCAAACRTTTCTCAGGTGTCACAACTCCAATTACTAGAAGGGATGGTATTTTATTTTCTTTGCTTTGGGGAAATCTCTGTGAAAGGTAGACCTGAAGCAGGAGTTTTGCACTGTGATCCAGGACCTTCAACCAAGGCATGGGGTGAGGGGGCACCTTGGTGCTGGAGGGCTTTCAGCTCAGCATCCCTGGGCAGTGAAACTGTTTTCTGCAAAGGAGAGTAGACAAAATTTTGGAGCACAGTTGAGGAGTCAGACAAGTTAGGTTTTTCCTGCAAATGTGATTCTGGCTATTACGCTTCCTTTCTCGACATGGAAGATAGCTTTCTTAATTTAGACAATGGTTTTCCAACCTCAGAAACCACAGGGTTCCATGTGAAATTTTGGAGATTTCCTGCTCTCCATATTGGCCAGTGTCTCCCCACTTTCCCTTACTAGCACTATTACTCTTGATTATAAAAATTAAAAAATAAAAAAACCCAGCATATTTTCTTCCTTCTTTTCTTCACTCAGTCTCATCTCAGCAGGAGCCCAAACCAGTCTCCTGTGCCTACCACTCGGAGCCAGCTGCTGTGGTAGGAGGAGAAGGCAGGCACCARGCCAGCTACCGGTTGTGGTGCTGGTGCCAGCCCTCTGCTCCCTCCATGGCAGCCATTCAGTCATGAATACTTAGCAGGCAGGAGCAGATACTTGAGGGAAAGCAGTGGTCTGCCTRCTGATCATATTGGTCACTTTTGAAAAAGCCCCAACAAAACAACATCCAAAATACTCCCAAACTCCCAAAGCTCTYTTCTGTGTTGGTTTTTAGGCAGTATTAGTTTTCATCTAGTGGCATGAGATTGAAAAGCTGTCTGGAATAAACTCCTCATATTAGGGCACAATGTGTTACCGTGTGCTTTCACTTTGACAGTGTCCTGAAAGGACCCTTTTTCTTTATAGCTTTGTACTGAGTAACTAGAAGTACAGGTAATTAGGCCCACTTAAATTTTAAAAAGATTTTACCACTAGGGAAGAAATGTGTAGGTTGAAAATCAGGAGTAAAGGAGAAATTGTTTTGAATTTCACAGTTGACTTTGTGCTGTARCAGTTTGCTTTTTCCCAGGTGCTTATCTGCTGTTGATGGCTTTTGGCATTGTGCATAGGCAGAAAAGCAGAACATGTAGCTGAACAAGAGGGCTGCATACAGAGAGAACATTTTTGACTGCATCAGCTTCAAAYGTTGCAGTTCCTTCTTATTTCTTCCCATGTCCTTTGCTTCTTATATAGTTTCTTTGCTTGACATGGTTTAGGAGTTGGACTGGACCTCTTATTTTTTTCTCCTTTTTTTTCCCTTTTTTTTTTTGTTTTTAGTTCATATTGTTGGTTTACGCCACTTCTCATAGATTCTTTATCACCTGCCCCCTTCAAGGCAAAGTGCAGGGCTGCACTTTGTAGCAGCTGTGCTGCAGGACTGCTGATGAGGAACAAAATGGGAGCTACTGAGCAGTCATTTGAAGGCTGGCTATTAAAAAGAAAAAAAGTAGCTAATTAGAGCTTAGGGGAAGAGGCAACACTGTGCAAAAACACCAGAAGGTAAGCCCTCCAAATCCCATACACTCCCTGTAAATAGCTATAATTAACCCCACAGTATTCAATTTATTAATTAAAATTTAATTAATATTTTCTGTCCTTGACAATCATTTTAGAGGCGGTCAGGAAAGCATAATGGCAGCTGGGTTTSTGTGGAGCAGCAGTGACATTCAAAAGGGCAGAGGCACAGGAGACTGATCTCAGTTTCCCAGTCATACCTGTCATAATACAGTGCTGAAACTGGCCACTGGATTTCTGGGAAAGAAGGGCAGGGTGGGAGATAGTGCAAGCCCCAGTGTTCTCCTGCACACTTCCCGACATCACCCTACAAATGCAGCMCTAACCTGGATTATCTGAAAGTGTGAGATAAAATAGTGGAAAATGTGTGTCATCTTAACAACTTACACACCCACTGMGGGCTGCTGTACAGTACCATGTTTCGCTTGGGTTTGATGTTCTGCTTGGTGCTCTGTCTGAGGGAGTCCTGAATTTCATAGATCCTGTCGAAGTAGAATGGCTATTGCTTAAAAATGCTGCGACTGAATTTGGCACACTGCTCTTCTTCTCCAGGAATGGTTTTCCTGGTCATTCATATTACCTATGGTCAGTATGCCAGATATCCATCAGTGTCAGAGCACTCTCCTGGAACAAATCCCTCGGTATCCCCAGTGGGATGTCAGCTGTGTAGATCACTGCAAGGTTTGCTCCAAACAGATAGGATACATGTGGAAGACACCAAATGTGTTTGCTTCAGCAAGGATTCAAGGTAGGCAATAGTATAATTTGTACTCTCACCCATCCTTTTCCTAGAGCACACAACAGGTTTTGTTTTTTTTGGCATTATAGTTTTTTGACACAGCACTGCTCTGATGGCCTGCAGCATACACCTGTTAGTAGTACTCTTCATACTTTGAACTGAAAAAAACCCCACCAAGCCCATGAACAGAAAATACTGCCAATTAGCTACAGGGTCAYGAGAAGAGATGCAAGCTAAGCACTGTGCAGTGTGGGTGCAGCCAGCCCACTCAGCAGGAAGCAGTGTGGTCATGAGCCATCCTGCAAACACTGGCCTGTGAGCAAGGGTCTGCAGTACAGGCCTGGTGAGAATATCCATGAGGTAAAGGAGGTCTTTTATTCYTCATTTGACAGAAGGGTGCATACTGAATTCGCAAGAGAATGTACTCAGAGTGTTCAAAACAGATTTCCAGTCACATAAATACTGAAACTCCTTCAGTACAGAACTGTTAAGAGCAAGTGGGAGAGGAGGTGGGACACAAGGACCATCATCACAAACACCTTGTCTTCACTTCTCTGGATGAAAGAGGGGTTATGCAGTGTTTTTTGTATACCTGGTTGTTCAGGCCATGTGGTAGTGAAGTGGCACGACATCTCTCAATCCCAGGGAGGCAGGCGCAAGCTGTTAGGTGCYATGAGGCCAGAAGTGCTTCTGAGAACACCCAGGAGCACAACTGGAGTTTTCCAGCAAACATGAGAATTAGAAAATATGAGTATCACAATTTGTAGTCTCTTTAGCCTCCAGACTTCTGTGTGCAAATGCAATTTTACGACCATCACAGATTCTGCTCATGTGGTCTGTCCACAGGAAACCAGCCTCAAACCCATCAGGGGCCATGAGTCATATCTCCATCTGATGTGTTTTCCCAGGTGTGGCAGTGTGGGACTAGAATGAACAAGTTCTCTCCCTTGTGTGAAAAGTAATGCCTCTGATGCCCTGCAAAGGTGTTCACACAGGGCTGTCCCTGTTCTGCCAGTAGCAGGGCCAGAAGGGTGGAGTTGAAGATGTCATTGCTATTGCGGCGGTTCTGTTGGCATCAAGCTGGGACATCTGGTGTGGCAATGTTGAGTCACAGCAGCATTTAGTCTTGTGTTGCCACACATGATGAAGCAGGCCTGATCCATTGTTACACTGTTGATGATCCCAGGGAAATTTCAGCAGAACTGAGGGAGATGGAGACATATGCTGAGAATCACTGCAGCCTTCACCCTGAGRTGAAACTCCAAAAGAGCACAGTAATTGTCCAATGACTATTGCAACCGTTGCCTGACTTTGCATTCATAATTTACTCCCTTTTTTTTCTTCCTCACTTTCTTTCTTCCTTCCTTTCTTCCTCTCTCTATTTCTCTATTCTCTTTCTCTTTTAAAAATTTTAAACAGTATTTTTAGAAAAGTACTTCCTGTATCTCTCAAAAATTCATCCATTTCTCAGACTTTTACAAAGAGAGTAGGGGAGAAAGAACAAACCCCAGGCAACTCACTGCTAAGTTTTGAATTTGAGATTCAGAACAACATATTCGTCAAAAATGAGCTTTGCTTAACTGTTAGTAATTTGTACCAACCTGCAGTTAAAACGCTCAGCATTTGTTCTCATTGCTTTCTGAAATTACATTTTCCACTTCCTAGGCCCTGGCCTCAGGCATTGGATTTTTGAAGCAATCATGCCTTGGCAATTAATGTTTAAAGATGAATGTTGAAACTTCTAAAATAGTGCGTTGCTGAGTAAACATACAGGAAAAAGAATACAAAAACTACAAGGCTTTTACTGGAAGGTGCAGAGTTTGGAGATAYTATCCTTAGAGCTCCCAGCTACAGTACATTTGATTACCCCTTCCTCCATTCTTGCAGATAGAGGAGACAGCCCTTTTTTTAAAAAAAAAAAAAAGCAGAGGGAAATAAATATCACATCTAATCTGTCATTTCTTTGTGCTACTAACTCATCACCCCAGAAAGCTTCATGGGAATTATTAACTCATACAGAGAGGGAGGAGATAAATCTTTGACAAATGGTCTGTAGCTATAAARTGACCATTTTTTGATTTTTGCAAAAGAGTGGGAGGACAAGGAATGAAATAAGAAGGGAGGAAGGGTAAAAATTGAAGGGGGGAAGGCAAAATGTAGTCATAAGTTCTCTTTCTATGTCATATCCCTTTGTTTGTCCTGAGTCTGCCTTTTCTCTCTAAATGCCATAGCTTACAGCCTGTTACTAACCCAGCTGGATTTACTTGTGAAGCAGCCTGTCATACACAAGACTTCTGTATGTCACAGAATTGCTCCTCAGTAGCACTTCTGAATCTCTCAGAAGTTATCTATCTGAACCTCTCACTGMAGCATTCTTATGTGCTTTAGAAATTAAGATGCATTATCACCCCTTTCTAACAGAAATCCRGAGTCCAGAAAATCAGAATCCAACTGAAAAAGCAAGTGGAAAAAATCAGTAACTTCAGCATTTCAGGAAGGGGAAAGGGTAGTCTGGATTGAGATTGCCTCCCTACTTTAGGCATCTGACTCGGTCATTGCAATCCTGATTCAGACCTTTTGGAAGACACACCTCATAGACACATCCCAATAGGTTGGCATGATGCAGCTGCCTCTTCACCTGAGACTCCTAAAACAGGAAAAGTGGGAAAGAGCTCATGAAATAGAGTGATTTCTGTAAAAAGGGGCAGGGGGGTTCCACTGTACCATGGTGGGGTGCTATTTTTCATACAAAGAATGGTCTAGCAAAGGCCAGTGACAAAATCCTAAACATGTCTTGGTTTGAGACAATGTTTTCAGAGAAAAAACRTTACAGAGTAAACGTTTCGTCTGAAGTGAAAAATTTGATAATTTTTTCCCACCAATATGAAATAGATGTTCGCGAAAAAGTGAAGAGAAAAAAAAAAGTAGTTTATTAACAAAACACAGTGCCCACAGGACAGATAAAAAAGTAACTGTTGGATATTTGAAAGTCCAGGAACGCATGCCACCCCTYCCCCCACAGCCACTCAGCCAGTGGTGCGGAGAAAGATGGCRCAGCCCCTGTCCCCGKGAAAAGAAGCAACAGTGTMAAAAAAGAAGCCTCTCAGGCAACAGTGGCAAAACCTGGAGCAGTCCWCTCCTCACWGTGGATGAAACAGAGGGCTCWRTGTGCTTTTCTGTCACCGGCTTGGCTTCTSCTAGAGTCCRGGATGAGCRGTGTGGCTTGTTCCTGCCAGCRTCCGGCTGGTCGGCACTTGCCTCCTGGTTCTCGGACCACAGCCCTGCCAATCCTCTCTAGAAAAATCACAGGAGTTGCAGAAAGGAATAGCAGTCCAGGGAGAGCTGTTTGCCCAAGCTAACAAACAYGAGCTAGCTAAATGGCAACAATGTAACTCCCCTGCACGCAGCAAACTRAGCTCAAAAAGCCCACRGCAGYATGGCAGCCCRGCTTTTAACTGCCCGCACTGCCTTCCCAGCYGCCCCTSCCCCTTTTTACGGTCACATTTAAAGGCAGAGGCACCTTTTGGGCTTACAAGCTGATGGAATATAKGAATACAGGATTGGCACAAAATCAACCCAAGACAACAGATCAACTGGAACAAGAACAGAATACTGCTTTGGACCAGTTTTTCTGCTCTTTTTTTTCTTTCTTCTTCTTTTCTGTCATCCAGAAAAGAGAATAAAATTCCCAGTCCAATGTAGAACTGGAAGGTTGGCTAACTAAGTTTGGATGAGGTGCTTTGGACTTTGCTACTCTTTGATGTTCTTTTTGCTCAGAAGAAACCAAAACCCAGAGAGCTCTTAGAAGAACACCATGTGTCTGATTCTGCATTTAAGTAGAAAAATGGAACCTCCCAAAAAATCTTGCCTTTCTGGAAATGAAGTTTAGACTCTGAGAAAGATTAGTGAGAGACACATTCAGTATAAGTCATACTCATTTGGGTAACAGGCAAGTTTCTGCCTGTGCTCACTTCTAGTATTCATTATGAATGTCTATTAGTGACTTCCTAAGCAGTAATTCCAGCTGAGCAGTAAGTGTTGTCTTCTGCTTTAATAATTTTCGTGTTCTTTTAGCATTGTTTATATGCCATCATCAGCATGCTAATACATTAACTGGGTACCCAGTACTTGGCTATTTTATTATCCATTGCTTTAGTTATCTGTCCAGACTCCCGATCCTAAAAGGATTAAGCTAATTTTTAGATGATTTTGCTGTTGAAGCACAGTGGTTTTGAATTGTTTTGTTTGTTTGTTTTTATGATGTCTTTAAATGTTTTCCAGTAAAGAGAAGGGCCTGTTTGTACTAAATTTATGGCTGCTTGCTTAAAATAGCTTTCTTGTGGTTTTTTTTCTTCTGTCGATTTTTCAGAGTTCTCTTAAAACATGCAAGTCCAGAAAGCGCTTCTGCAGTATGCAGGGTGCTTCAGTTACACTTCATGTTTAACATGACACAGATCATTCAGATCATTCAGCATTTTGCTAAAATGAGGCAAATGGAATGGAAAATGCTTTGGTATTAAAAGTAGTGTGTCTTTCAAGAAATGCTTAATCCTAAACAGATCATTCAAATCAAGTGTAATAAAGACTACTGCAGCTAATGAAAAGATTTTTCAGCTCAGTGGGCTCTCAAACAGGCAGAGATAATATCCTTGCCCTTGCTAACAGTGTTCACTTAGCCGTGTTTCCTTTCCTAGACTGGAAATTAGATTTCCTTCTCCATTGTTTGTATAGGAAAACTCAATCTGCTCAAGAAGATCATATGGGAGCCACTGTTTTTAGAAGAAAGACCTGCATTTGAATAAAAAATACCTCTGGACTTCATGTTCAGCCACTTGGCAGTCGCCACAATAAGCATCCTTACCATATTTTTGAGGTGATGCCCTCCAACAGGCTGTTTGTGTTCGCTGTACACGCCTTGTGCTGCAATGAGGGACTATACAAGAGCCTGCTTCAATCAACAGCAAGCARCCAGCTCACATGTGTGTGCACATGTATTCCCACTGGTGAGCATGTGCATTAAGCCACCCAAGTTTATACACCTAAGGTTGGAAATGTTTATCTTTTTATTTTCTCTATGCTTCATTCCCAGCTTATTCAAAATCCTGTCCCCAGACTTAACATACTTTGTTCTTACCTTGCCTACCATGAAGGCTTTGGACCTGAATTGGGCAGGCTCCCAACACCTTCAGCTGTCTCTGGACCATACTTCATTTGGTACATCTTTGTATGGAGGGCATTTTCAAAGATGTGTGACTGTTGATTTCCAAGGCCATTTCATAAGGACCAAGACTCAAGAATTAAGCAAAAGCACAAGAGCGAATTGATCAGAGACACAGTCACCCAGTTATCAGGGATGAGGATAAAATTTAGGGATCTGACTTTTTACTTGCACAGCTTAATTTGGTGTCTTTGTTTTGTTTTGTCTCTTGCTCTTTCTCCTCCTTACTTCTCCACCTTTAGAATTAAAAGGCCAAAATAATACACTCCAAATTTACTTTCTTATTCTGAAACTGGCAGTGAATCCTGTAGGTTCTTCTTAAGGAAAACCTTTTTCTAAAGGTGCCACACACAGAGGGTTTCTCTCCAGGACTATGGGATAGGGAGAAAAAAACTCTATTACTCCTTTTGCTATGTAACCTTTCCTTAAAATGCCAGCAACCAAGCTTCCAAAAAGAGAACAACAAATAYTGAAAGAGGAATGTGAAGGACAGTACGAAACAAGAAAGTAAGAAAAGGGATCTGCTCAGACAAGTTTCTCAGGAAAGGTGATGTAATATGTACTGTAGAAAATCCTAGCAGTTGACATAACTGAGTTTTTTTCTAAACAGCTGTGGATGCCAGCAAGCTTGGAGAAACAAAGTGTACAGTTGGGAATACGGCTGAGCAGACTGTTTTGTCCAAAAGAAATATAGTAGGTGTAAAACTTGTTTTCATAAGATGACATTGAAGTTTAATTGAAAAGTGTCCTTTTAATTAAGGCTGAGTGACCACTGAATGAAAGTCTTATTTCTTTTGAGGCTGTTCTTGGTGATACTGTAAGATTAACTCCTGCAGACTAGAGTACTTGAGTCTGCTGTTGGGATGCTGTGGTACAGTTTAGCCAGTTCTGTGGCAAGTGCTCAGTCCCATTCATAGACTTTTGCCAATGTTTATCAAGCTTTTTACCAGCTATCTTGAGAATTGCCCAAGTTATATTGACTGTCTTGCTCATATTTCAGCCTGGTTTTCTACATAAATGATTGTTTTCCAAACATGTTCTGTGCCTGTCCACATCTGTATTTATAAAGTTTGGGAACCTCCCTCCCTGTTATAACGGACCTGGCAGAGACACACAGGGTCTTTGAGATAATGAAAATACTAGAATTTTGTGTCAGCACGTGGCTGGATACTGGAGAACATCTGGATCTTCTCTGCAGGGGAAAGGCTGCAGGGAACTATGCTCTTTGTCAGCCTTGGAGACTCCAAAAGGCCCAGATCTGGAGGATATCAGGTGTTCTTATTCCATTTCTCACACAGCTTACAAATTAAAAGGTCTTGGTTGCAGACTGAAATGTTTCATCTTAAAAATCACTGGTTCCTCTACTTTGTTCCTCCTGGTACTTAGAGAGAAAAATACTGCATGTGCAGAGACTGATAGACACCAAGTGCCATTAGAAGTGCCATTTTCATGTAGATTAGTTCATAAAAGTTGGATAAACTGCCAAACAAGAAGCCTCAGTTCATGAACTATTGTGGATTTATTTATCATTACAAACAGAGGAAGAACTGTATATAGTATAGGAGTAATGTCTATTATATAAATTATATTTAGTTACAGGCCTGGCATACACAGTCAGTTACCTCCTTTTTACAAATACTATTAGCACTGTTCAGGCAGCCGGCAGGCATGGTTTCATGCAGAAGAGTGTGTGATTATTTTCATAAAGTTTTTATGAATAAGCCTGGAGAAGGCTGCAGAATATCCTTAATATCTTTGATGACGCTACTGTCATGTCAAAATATCACGTACCAACTTCTCTCTTTACTATAAATTAGTTATAAGGAAAACYAAGGGAGTAGGACTGACAGTGCTAGATGTCTTGGAATGGGAGGTTGAATGACCATGTTGAATCCTTAGGAATGTCTGAATATTCCCCCGTCTCTGATACATACCCACTCCTGTACCCTTTTCTCTTTTATTTCAGGTGGAGTCTGGATAAGAGCTGTCAGGAGAGCTTTTTAGCCATTTTGAGGCTGAGTGATAGCAATCTCGAACCACAGTTTTAGAGGAGTGGCACCAAAAAGCCTGTTGTTAATGCTGAGTGCTTTACAGGACAAGGAACACTCCCTGCTTCCTCAGCTGCCTGACAATCAARCCATAGATACTGACCTTCAGTCCAAATACGGTAAGTCAAGCCTGCATCCATAGCATGACTGAGTTTAAAATATAATTGTCAACCTACAATTGTTTGGAATGAAGCCAGGGGGAAAATCTCTAGAGCACAGTGCAGTGTAGAGGACACTAATATTGCCAGATCTCTCCCCGTTGTAATAAAACTACATTAAATGATGTCTTGTTAGTACACCCTAGTGCTGTACTGAAGTTGGGCTGCATTTCAAGAGCTTCCTAAGTTATAACAGTGCTGAGGCTGGAAAACTGCAGTAGATCCACTGGAAAAGCCCTGCCCGCTGCCAAAACCAGTCATGCTTCTTGGCCATGACAAAGGTTCAAGATTTCTTTGTGCAGCTTCAGTTTATCTTCTAAAATGCAAGAATCAACTAAGCTGACTGGTTACTWAAGAGAGTAAGTGGCAGTCTACCTTTTTTTTTTTTTCCTTGGGTAAAAAAAAACCTAAGGATCAGCTTTGTTACTGTTCAAAGTACCGACTCACTATTCCTAAAGACRCAGTCTCCAGAAAGGTTACAGTATACCTAGAGAGACCTTTCAAAAGTAACCTTTCAAAAAAAATCCCAACCTCTTTCCTTCATCTGGGATACAGTATCCCTAAAGTATCTCCTAAAGTTACTGTATCCCTAAAGATAAAGCAACCATTCAAATGCCTCAATTTGGGTTTTCCTTTAATTTGCTGGGCTCCGTTTAACAGAAAGTTTCCTCCAGCTAAGACTTGAGGGCAGCAGTGATGGGGTAGAGAGCTGGCTGCTGTCATTTGGCCCAGAAATGAAATCCAGGCTCCGATTAGCCTTTAGGCCAACAGTTGATAAAACTTTCATGTCACGCTTGCATATGAAACTCTTTTCCATTCCCACATAACCTGCATACATATTCTTGTTTCCCTATAAAAGTTCATTTGTGGCTTGAAAAGCTCATGTCAGATACAAAGCTATTGGAATTTCTCATGATTTCTTATGTTTTTTCTTTTGACATTTGAGCACAGCTGCTAAAAGTCTGAGAATAGCTGCTGCTCCTGATTGAATTTCTTCACCTCTCCATTCCTCAAACAGATGATATTTGAAGTTTTAAAYTGTATGGCAAGTGTGCACATTAAACATCGGTCTGAGAGAAATGGGAAGCAACATTATGGGACTGCAGCTTTGGGCGCTGCAAACAACCCAGGTCTCCATATTAAAAATCAATCACTCTTTTGGTTTAAAGTGTGAACAGTGCCTCAAAAAGCTACATGAGATCCATTTCTGGGAATGAGTGTATGCCTGCCTAGTTTACTTCCTATGAGGTTATTAACACTTGCTGTATCTGTAACTGCTGGTTATTGAAGGAAGGGCTTAACTCCCTACCAGAGCCCCAGGACTAATCAAAACATAGCTATTAATTTTTAATGACAAAGTTGTTGCTTGCACCAGTAAACTGGTGTTAGTCCCCTAAAGCACAAATGGCACATACTCTATCACAGTTAACAAGCAGATTTTGGGAAAAAAAAMCACAGAGGAGTGTGGCTTGTTGCGTCAGTCCAAAATAACTGGCTGATTTCTTCTTACTTTCCCCACCAGTACTGGGTATTATGTRTGCTAACTAGTATTCATTCTCAGCGAGGTATCTGGACTTAGTAGGACCAGTTCTTTCTTCCAGTAAGACCWTTGCATCTTAAAACAGCCCAGACAAAACATGCCCAGGGGAAAATCCCATGCTTATAGGAGCTTCCAAGTCTTTTCAACCATTTGCTTTCCTAGCTGCTTGTCTTGGGTGGAAGAGAATGGCTTGTTAAAAAGGAATGGCCAACATAAAAGGAAAAAACCAAATAAGACACTTAAGGGTGTGTCTAATGGATTTACATATCCAGGACAGCAAAGGAAGTATTGCTCCTCATCTGTGCCAGACTCGGGCAGAGGAGCCAAACTGGTAAACTCTAGCTCTGTCAGATAATTCTGCCATTTTGGAGATGGGACTGGGTTTACACTGAAGAGGCTTCACATGAGGGGAGTAGAATTTTGGATGCTGTGGGTCCTCATTTCTAAATTTGTAAAGAGTAGGAAAACCACCACATACAGTTTCACAATGCATGAGAGAACAGTAAGAGCAGTGATCAGTGCATTTTATTGCAAATGCTTCATTTAACAAAGGTTAAATAGCATCTGAACAYTGTCACTTTGAGATACATTCATAATCTGACTTTGCCTCTGCTTATAGTGGTATAAATCAAGAATTATTATGCTGAAGTCAACAAAGTCATTACCTGGTTTTAACTCAAATGAGAGAAAATCTTGCTTTTTATTTCTACAACAAATCCCATTCAATTCAGTAKGAATACAACAGTATATTTAAGCAARTGCAAGARCAGAAACAATTGGAAAATCCATGGTCTAAATTCAGTACAGGGTTCTGAAACTGAATTTCCATCTGAGCAGTCTTGAATATTGCAGCACTAAGTCTCCTTTTCCTGCAGTGTAATCTAGTTTATTTTCCCCAGAAAATATATTTTCCTTTTCATGAACAGAGGCCTCATGAAACACGTGGCTGTCTTCTGAGCAAAAATCTCAAAGTCCGTAGCTTATGCATATTAAAGCCAACAATGCACAAACTTCTGTTTTGAATCTAAATGAAGGTTTTTAGTCTATCAGCATTTTTATTCCATGCCAATCTTTTGCATAGGGAAAAATGTGCACCCTTAGGAGAATAATAACTGTGATAAGTTGTTAAAAACCAAATTATCTAGGAAGAKAATTTTTCTCATTATGAAAATGGCTTGTCAGATATTAGTGAAATGAATTGGCCACTTAGCACACCTTTCACAACCTCAGAAGAATTAGATTATGGCCTATATATTCCCACGTGTTACAGGAGCAGTTCTCCTCTTTATCTATACAGCAGTATCACTCCACAGTTTTTGATTATGTTTTATTCATATGGAAGCATAAATCAGTCATAAATCAGTCCAAAGCCTAAAACTAACCAAACCAGTTCATATTTCTCACATGAGCTGTTCTATTTGCATGCCTTTCCAGTTAAAAATTTCTTGTTCTGATATAAAAAAGATTCTAGGTATGTAGTGTTCAGTCGAACAAGGTGACAGCATGACATTTAGAAGATGTATGCATGAGGAAGAAAGAAAAATGGGAAAACAGCAGGGAAAGAAAGGAACATTTGCTTTTGACCATCTCAGTAGAAGAAAGTGAATTGAGTAATACCTACCTAATTAATCCTTTGATTTATCCCTCYGCTTTCTGGAACTATTCAGAGTAGAGGAGGTGCAAGCAGGATCTCATCAGTGTAAGTAAATACATGAAGGGAGAGTGTGAAGAAGACAGAGGCCAGGCTGTATCCCACAGTGCCCAGGGATGGGACCAGAGGTGATGGGCACAAACTGAAACACAGGAGACKCASTCTGAACATCAGGAAACATRTTTTCATTGTGGGGTTGACAAAGAGCTGGCACAGGTTGCCCAGGGAGGTTGTGGAGTCTCGATCCTTGAAGATACTCGAAAGCTGTCTGGACATAATCCTAGACAACCATCTGTAGGCAACCACATTTGTGCAGGGATACTGGACAAAGTGACCTCCAGAGATCCCTTCTGACCTCAGCCCTTCGTGGTACTGTGATGCTGCTCTGGTCTCTTGTCAGTGAGAAAGGGTGGCAGCTCATTTTCTTAGCTGGCTTTCTTCAGTCAGGAGCAGCAAATTTCAGAAAAGCAAACGGTGCTCTAGCAGCCAGGAGCTCTGGAAGAGATCCCAATAAACATGTAGAATTTGCAGTGGGAAGGAGCGGTATCCTTGTAGGGTCAGGACAGGCAACTTTACAGTTGGCAAGTAAGTAGAAACAAAGCAGGAGACCAAGAATTACGTATTACTTCCACTTCAATCACTCTGAGAAACATTCTCATCATTCTTGTTTCAGAAGGGAAACTGTGATGTAACTAATAAATATACATCAAGTGTCATCTGATGACTACASCTTTGTGTCAGTAGCTTTGGGAGCACAGGAGGAATGCTGAGAACTACTGYGAAAGGACTTGTCATGTGCAAAAACAAAGCAGAAAAATCTGGGTGCCCTAATTTGATGACGTTTTATTTTGGTGCAGACAACTGAAACCTTGGTGGTTTCTGGGACTATAATCATGTTTTCTGGACACATTTAYAATATCATTCTCCTGCACCGGATGAAGATAGGGATATCAATAGATGATTAGGTCCAGGAGTTTTACAGTGCCAGTTGCTGGTGCTGCAACACTTACCTTTGGCCCTAGGCAAAGACTGGGGCTGCACTGTGTTCACACTGGAAGAAACATAGTAAAGAGGGTCACATATCTCCTCCATCTCCTGGGAATAGTTTTCTTGAATGCCAGCTCTTCTACATCTTAAAAAATTACCTGAACTGAACTTAATGCAGTGCAAGGCAGCAGAAGAAGTTAGAAGGCAAGTTCAATGCCAGGTTCAACATTACCTTTGCTTAGCAAGACAAAGTAACAATTTMTTTTTCTTCCTTAAGTGAATTTTACAAAAGGACAACACAGAGGAGGCTGAAGCTTTCAAAAACACGAACTTTGTATTGCTGAGTTCAAGCAAAAATGCAGCACTTACATATCTGGCACATTAAGGTAACCCTGACAAGCAACACATGAAAGTGCAAATGCAGCTTCAATGTACAAGTAGTGAGTTTCTGTCTGTCATACTGAAAATACAAYATCTTGCCAACTTACAAAGAAAGCACTTTTTCGTACTGTGCGGTAGACAACCCTGTCTCAAATAACAGTGCCTTCATCTTTTGCTGGTACTGTTGGAAGTGGAGAAAGWGTTCTTTTCACATCTTTCTCTAGACTATTTCTGCTTCTAAGAATACAAGTGCCTGCTGAAAATGCTTTAGCCTGTATGCTAAARTGCCTGGGTTTCTGTAATGGGGACCACAGAGAAGCACTGCTGGGGTTAATATATTGTTTTTCCCAGGCATATACAAGTGTATTGCAGAAGGCACTATGCAAATATTGTTCACAGAGTTTATCATTTCCTGTTGGAACAGCAAAGAAAAGAAGGTCATTGATTTAAACCAGAGAATACAAATTATTTCCTGCCCACAAAGCTGCCAAATGCTTTGAGTTATTGATTTTTTTTTCCTCCCTGCTGCTAGCCAAACACTTCTGGTCTTGTCATGGGCATCATTAGCTTATTGACCGAGTAAACATAACCCGTTAAGCTGAACACTTTAAAAATAATAGAAAATTATAGTGGCTTTAGTAGGAAAAAGCTGGAAAGGAGAYGAGAGGAAAAACAGTTCCTGAAGTCAATTAACTTTTATGTAGATTCAAGTTTCTGGAATATAGTTTGCATCCAAATGAGAGAGCAAGGTCTGAATTGAAAGAATACTCGGAAAAATACCCCAAATGCCCTTTCCTAAAGAAGCCATAAAGAGGAGGGTGGAGGGAATTGGGTACTTCAAATTTTAAGACCCCCAAATAAAAGAAAAAAAAATTACTGCAAAAATCGAGATTGAAAGGATAAAACCATGTGGCACCAGCATGGTGAAGGCATGCTTTTATTTATTTATTTACTTACTAGCAGCAGGAGGTCTGTGCTGTTGTCTGATTTTTTTTTTTTCTTAACTCAGAGCTGAGCACAGCTGATGCCTGGCCTTGGAACCTGTCAGTTGGAAGATAACATGTACAGTATTAATAAATGTMGAACAATGCTTGCTGTCAAGTTGGTTACAAGGCAGTAGTTCACTGAAGGGGCTTGACAATGTCAAAAAGCATTAGACCAGAGCCAGCAAATGCTTTATACTCTACAGTTGAACCCAAAAGATGAATTGATGCCCTGGATCTGACTTTAAGGCATCGSTCTGCTCTGGAGAGCATTTGTTTGTCTGAAGAAGCCTGGATACAAGTTGCTTTTCCCTCCTCCTCCATCCATCTGCCTACACGAGGGAGGCAAGGACCAAGACACAAGAGAACAAGTCCTAGTGTGCTGTAGGGACAGGGAGACCTTATGGTACAGGACAAAATAATCTTTAGAAGTAGGAGCACACACTCAGGAGTGTTTAGAGGCAGCTCTAAACAGCAGGRAGGCAGCTACCAGGCTGGGACACTGCAGACGAGGGCTGGCTTTCCCCTGGGACTGGCTGTTGCAGATGGCTTGCCTGGCCAAGAGCCTTGCAGTTGTTTGGTGTGAGAGTCAGCAGGGAGAGAAGAGCCAGTGGGAAGAGACACCAGGAGGGAAGTAAACAAGCAGATTACAAAGTGATGAAAACTGAGAGTATCGGTCTTCTACAGTGGCTTAGAAGAAGGTGTGACCATTTCCTCTACCCCCTCACCTTCATGCCTGTCGACTGAAGAATACTATTAAGGCAGGTAGTCACAGATTAATAATGACCTGTTAACAGCTTCTTTAATTTTCTAGTAAGTGCCAACTGCAGCTGCCATAATTATTTAGCTGGTCCTACAACATGCCCTGTGCCAAACTGCAAAATATTTCATTTTCTTTTGTCTGGAACACACTGTCGTGCCTTTTAACATGAGTGTACTGCACATGGGCAAATTCATGCCAAAGTAAAATTACATCTTAAGGTGTCAGAGCACTTTGCAGCCATTAAATATTGAGATCCTCCAGTAGGAACCAGGAAGTGTTCAGTCACTTATTTTTGCATGTGTGAATTGAGACACTCAAAGTTTATACTTTTAGCCACTGTGATATGGTGAATCAGTCCCTGAGCTGCCTGTAAAATGTGGGAGCACTGTCTCCTGCTTTTTGCTGGTATCACATGAATTCCAAAAGGGAGGTTGGAGGCAACACTGAGCAGGGGCTTTTTCTACGTAAGCAGAGGTTCCTGGGAGTAAAATTGTATAAAAGTGATGGTATGCATCTCTTCCTAATTCCCACCACCACAGACCTGAATGCTATGTAATGGGAAAACAATATATAAACAAACAGAAATGGATCACAGCCCACCTCTCAAGTGTGCCACATTTGTCAAATTTCATTGCATTGAGCCCTTAGTAATCAAGCATTTAATCAACAAAGCCCACAATGCTGTTTTCTGAGGAAATAGTGTATGTTGTTAGCTGCCTTGTTTGAATGCTCCTCCTGAGGATGTGTCTTGAAAATGCCAGAAAGCATCTACTGAATTTCCAAAGATCTTTTAGAAGATAGTGATCCTGTGAAGGTATTACCTGTTGAGAACACACAAACACACGACATTTTGAAAAGTCTCACCCATCAGCAGTACATACAGTTGTGATCTATGCTTTTGTCCACTTCTTGGACTGTAATATCTCCTTATTGGACAAAGCCCTATGCTGTAGTTCAATTCTTGTCATCATATATAAAGGTAGGTTCACTGTAGGAAATAGCCCTGGAGTTGTGCTGAATCTGTCTAGTGTGGCATGTTTTAGCCCAAGAGAGAGAATGGTCAGGGAACAGGGAGCAGCCCAGGTCTCTGGGAATCAGTCTCTGGGTCAGTGCCTGACCTGGCACTGGCTTCCTGTGAAGTTGTTCTGTGTTTTTCTGCCAGAGCTCTTCAAAATAATRAAAAGAAATCCCTGTCTTCCCTAACAGGAGCTCTTGGAGGTCCAAAGATTTAGTGAATCACATTCAAATTATTAAACAGATAAAGATTTATTCCTTAAAATCTTTCCCACACATATTCTGAGGAGGAAAATATGGATTGTAGTCAGCTGTTCTCTGAAGTTCTTCTTGACCTGACTCATTTTTGGAAGGGAATCTGATTCATGTCCAAGTATCTTGTGACCATCCAGTATATGTTTTCTTTTTTCCAAGGGCGGATGGATAAATCGGTAGCTACTCCCCAGATGAAATTAAAGGTCTGACTCCAGATGCTGCATGTGCAGTGTGGCAGGTTCCATTGCTTCCTTTGCCCTTTTGCACTCTTCATCTTGCACAGCTCTGTGCACGAGTTAACAAGCTGGATCTGTCTGAACAGAAACCTTCAAGTACTATGGGAACTTCGTTTCTTTCTTTTATTTTTACTAGTTCCCATCATAATTATTTTTTTCCATTTTTGTCTTTCTGATAATAGAATGTTTCTAGGTCAGAATGTTGTTGGTCCTGTGCTGTTTTTGGTCTCCAATGCTTATTAAAAAGTCATGAGTCTTTGAGGTTAGCTTTTCCCCAGATCCTAATTTGTGTTAACAGATTTAGCTGATACTGAACCAGTTCTGCTCCTATGGGCAAGGACCAACTTCTGGAAACAATCCAGGAGTCCAAGATGTTCGAAAGTAATTAGTTTTCTTTAAAGCCTTAGGCTGTAAGTGTTGATCTGATATATTTAAAAGGGGCTTGACTTTCAGAAGGGTAGGGTCCTTCTTTTCTGAAGGGGGGGCCCTTCTGGGAGGGTATAAWGATGGGCACTTGAAATAAACTTACCCCATCTGAGGATCTGGAGGGAATTAGGATAGRATTTGTTTTAGTTTTTCTTTCCAGTAGGAAGTAAGAGTAGGAGCATGGTGTTTGTGAAGTGCCAAAAGCATGTACTGCTTGTAATACTATATAATAAAAAGCATTAGATCAGCAAGGTGTTTGGCACAGGACTACGTATCTTCCCAGCTCCATCAATATCTTGAAAAGCTCTGTAAATCAGGCTATGTGTTGGTCACAGCAGAGCAGACCACATCTTTTACCCCCTCATTTTTGGAGGCAGACAAGGGAGCAAACATCATATGATTTACACTATGTTCCTGCTTTAAACATTTTTTCCCTTTGACTGCCTCCCCTGCCATTCAGTTCCTTTAGGTCACTGTCTACTGCATGCCTGTTTAACGTGTGCATGTGSATGATATTATTGACTTTAGTAAGACTACAGACAAGCATAAGACTTATTGGAGTTAGAGATTGTAAACTTCTAGGTTGATACTAACTTTTAACATAGCCACATAGAGTTCCTAGCCCAATGACACTGGCATTACTTCTGTGAACTTCTGAGATAATTTTATTTTCTTTTTACAAAATAAAGGTAACCTTTTTATGAGAAGGTTATCACAGATTCCTGGTGTTTCGTGATTATTTCCCACATCTCAGGATTTAGTAGGTTGACTTGAAACTAGATTGGTCATTGGCTTTGAGATTTTGTCAGTGTCTTCAGCATAATGAGTGTTATTGGACATAGATAAATGCCCACAAACTGCTAAGAAAGATAAGTAAAAACTGCTGCCTGGAAAGAATTGCAAACTCTTTGATCTTTCTATGAGAAATGGTTTTGTAGTCTTCCTTGCTCCCTTACTTTGCAGGCTCAGTGAACTTATTCTAGGAAATTATATATGGAAAACACACATCACACTGTGAAAGCCTCACTGGCTTGACAGTTCATTTCTGCTCAGAACAGAGTGCTATTTCCTCTCATCATGACAGCATGAGACAGTCAAAGGACTCTATTTGCTGTTTCTTTATGTGATTCTTTTGTTTTAATGTGCCTATTTGGAAGCTGGCCTGTGACGCAGGCTGTGGGGAGGCGGCAGGGACAACACAGAGCAATTCTTTTGAACCTTCTATTGCAGCACTCATGACCTCACTCCTAGCAGCAAGGAAGCCAAGAAGCTGTCCCACAGCTTTCCCAGGTAAACCACTCACTGTTAAACCCGTAAACATCACTGATCTTTTCTTCTTGCACCTTGGATGCAACTGCTTAATTTACTCTACTTATKAATTCTTACTCTTAAATCCTTTGCAATTCACCTCTAAAACACAAAAGGTGAACATTCACACCTTCTTCCCCCCTCCATGGTGTCCAATTACAGAAACATACAATTAGGGATGTTAATGACAGATTATTAGATATGAACCTATAATGCCATCCTCTAATGGCAGCAAAAATGGGTCACATTGTAGGTATAATTATCCTGGTTCTCTAATAATATGCCCTGGTTGTGCCTTATTTCTGAGATAKATCCTTCATATTTCAGTACAAAGTACAGGCAGCTCTGGTTATGTTCTGTTCTCAGTTGTGATCTGGAGCAGGCTTTTGAGCTGCTGGCACATGGGCCTGGCCTTCAAAGAGACTGAAAAAACTAGGCTGTAGCATCTTCCCAAATTAGAGAAAATCAATAAAGGATTTTGGAACCTGCCTTTGTTACCYGCAGTTAGGAAGACAGACTGTTCACAGAGGGATAAACTGAGGGACAGCAGGAGACAGCAGGATTCCTTAGACATTAGGAATGTTGGCCCCACTGCTTCTGTCTGCACAGCACTAAGGTGGTGGTGCAATATTCTGCAGGGGAGAGGGCACCTAGAGAGGTGAAGGTGGGTGGGCAGGAGGAAGATAAATGCAGTGCAGGTGAGCCCACCAGATGAGACGGTGCAGCTTAAGAGAATAAAGGGAAGTTGTCTGTGACAGCAGAATAGAAATTCTATTCTGTAAGTAGAACAGAAACATGAAAATAAGAGTGCCCAAGAGAGGAGAAAAATGAAATGAAACTAAGGTATCTGAAGGCACCATGTAAATTTTGTGCTGAGAAGGCCAACTGCTTTGTAGCATGTGCCACAGGAGAAGTGATAAAACTACAAGAGTGAGGTGGCTATTCAGAGTCCTTAATCAGTTTATTGACCACTTTCCCTTTCTTTGTTAATTAGCTAGTAGCAAAGGCATAAAATAAACTTACCACTGTTTCTTGGCTTTCTTGCCAGAAGTCTTTCTCATATGTAGTGGCCCCTTCAAAGCATTCCTATCAGGGCAAGCTACACATATCTAGGAACCATCCACAGGGAGATCCTGGAAGGGACTAYTTCAAAACTTTCTAGAAAGGTGTTTTATCACCCTAAAAGCCAAAATATGTGTTTTCAGTGCATCTGAAGAACCACTGAGGGAAAAGAAAAACAATATTAATCCTACTTTGGTTTGACTGTGAATTAAGCGAACTTCTTTCCTACAGGTTTCTGAGGTCTTGGTGAAGACACTCTATACATGCAAAATTTTTTATATTAACATGCTGGCAGGGGGCAAAAGTTGTGCTGTTACATCTCTTAAATGAGGTAAATAATATTTTGAGGCTATTTCCATGAAAAAAAAAAGGGAAAATAACATGCTGAAATCCTGYCAGAACACTTCTGCTCTACTGTTCTGTTTTTGGTGACAGAACTGATGATGAAGGTATATTGTAGACAGTGTCAAAAAGATGTCTCTAAAACGTTGTCTACCATGTTATTAGTATAGAATTTGGCTTGCATCCAGATGCCTGCCTTATGGTTCTAGAAGATCAATGGATGGGCAAGAAAACAAGAATGTGAAATACAAGTGTGTGCTCATGTGTGGTTTGCCTGACATTCCTCTGATCTCTTGTGACTTCCTGGGTGGTTTGCTGAGAARCTGTGCCTCAGGCCAGTTAAAAACCCACCAGCCCAAGGGAGAGTTTCATTGCAGAAGGGTCAACAACAATTTCGGCCTTGAAGTCAGATGCTCAGGTCTGTGTTCAGGTCTACTGACAAATTTTAATTTATTAATAGTTTTTTGCTGCCCCTATTTAATGTGTCATTCCAACACCTCAGGACTACAGTGGTTTAAGGTTAYTTAAAGGCTCCCAGATGGTTGCACTGATGGTCTGGCACTATATTGTCCTGGCCGTATGGGTAGGCAATAACCTAGATCAATATAGGCAGCAGTGACCTCACTGAGTTTGCGTGGATCAAGTTACTTCTCTCTTGTTTCAGAGCAATATTATTGTTTGCTGTATGGTCTGTGGTAGCACCCATAGGCTGGAGATGCTGGTGAAGTTTGGTAGCACCAGGAGGAGCTGAAGGACAAGGAGAAGGAAGAGAACATGCCTTCCCCATGGAACTTGCAGCCCCAGCTCCCTTGCTCAATTTCAGGGAAAATAAAATAAATGTTTGAACTTGGATGCCATTCTTCTCCATTACCTGCCTTTGATGGAGTTGCCTGAGACCARCCTCTGCCACACAAATTTCAGAGACCAAACAGAAAACCCAATGTGCCAAAATAAGGGAGACTCTTAAGCCAGCCTATTTTTAGAAGATCCTCTGTGGAGAAAACAAAGTCTAATTAAAAACAGCCTTTATTGTTGCAGTAAACCACCATTTCACATGTGATGCTGGRAGTTTGCTAAATCTTGTTAACAGCCTGAGTCCCACTTAGATTCAAAGTCAAGCCTTCTCCTCCATATCCTGCTGTTTTCAAGGCACAAAGTGAATGTCACTGTTATTAGGGTGCTCTGTTCTTTAATGGTTATTTTTTGAGAACACTGCTTAAAACAATAAAAGGTCTCTTCTTCTGGTAACTAAGTTCAGTGATTTTGTACATGCTAATCTCCAYTTAATCTTTGTTACCGCTCCAAATAACACAGAGGAAAAGGTGTCTTTGCAGAAYGGCATAGATGGAAACTGCTTTTTTAATTACTGGCTGTGAAAAAGTCTGTTTTTCCACCAGTTGACTTGCATACCTTTTTAGTGGTATAACAGGTTCTCYGGGGAGATCACCACAGATAGCAGAATGAACTTCCTCCTTAGGAGGCAATTGCATGTTGTAGCTATAACATTCTCTCAAATATTTACAGTTCCTCCCTTTGTGGCAAATGAAGCTAAGGGGGTTTGGCCATTCCCTGTAACAGTCTCTACAGTTTGCAAGCTGTAAGTCACATTCAGAGAGGCTCAGGACAGGAGGCACACCTCTGGGCATGCCTCTACCTCCCTTCCTTAGTGAGCCACTCCCATGGCACTTCAGCAGAGCAGCCAATGGAGCAGCAAACACAGTTGGCCATAGCACAGAAATCCTACTGACACGTCCTTGCAGACAAAAGATCCTTGCTACATTTTGATYTTCCACAAGCTGTCATCATTCAGAAGTTATCAGCAGCTGCGTGCCAAAAGATGCTCAAGGCTGCAATATTCAGACATCCATGCYGCAAGGGACCAGGATGGCAGGAAAGGGAAGCAGCAGACCTCTGTGAGGGATRCTGTGGGTGGAGGCTGGCAAGGAATTGTGGCATTGATGAGAAGTTTTGCATTCTTGAAAGACTTGTTAAAATGCATAGTTCTGAACCTTTTCCCACAGTGTGCTGTTGTAGGACTGGCTTGGGAAAACAGCTGAGAAACAAGTGGGAGCAGAGCATCAAGGCTAGACAGGGATGGAGTGGTCCAGCCCATGGGCTTCCGAATGTGACTGAAAACGAGCAATGGAGATGTTCTACCTGTTACGGTAATGAGGACCTTGGTGCACAACTTGGGTGTACCTGAGCTCTCCACATCTCTGCCTCAGCAGGAGCAGCAACAGAAGACAGCTGTGGACRGGGGCAGCCAGGCATGCTGCATGGGGCAGCAGTGTTTAATGGGATCAACATTTCCCAGCTGCCAAGCTCCCTTGCCAGATGGCACTGTCTCTGCACTGCAACATTAGAGTGGAGGTGGTGATGAGAGTGTGTGTGAGCATGTGACAGATCAGCACTAAGCTTTTCTTACTTTCCATCCATCTCCCATATTTGGGTGTGAGCAGACYGTGAGACGTAACAAACCTCAAACCTACTGACAGCAAGTTGCAGAGCCTCTAATTTCCACTGTTTACTAGGCAGGTCCCCTGAACCTCAGTCAAAACCTTCTCACTGGCACAAGTGCTCCCTATCTTCCCAGCCTTACTCAGCAAACTGCCAGCAGCACCCCCCCACCTCCAGACATTTGCATTMAATTACCCTGAATTTAATCACAGAAAACAAATTTGCCTTGCCACAACTTTGAAAGGGGCAAAACAAAGGCTGCAGGTCACAAACTGTTATATCTGATCCTCCCTKCAGATTTACCATGGGGTTTTTTTCCCTGTTCCTGTTATGTGGTGGTGTCAGATCCTCTTCCTGGCCAGATGAATCTTATAAGAAACTTGGTTATTAATCAGATTTTGTGGGGATTTAAGGAAAATTGCAAACACGAGCAGGCGAGCAGATAGTTCTCACTGCCCTTGTGAAATGATTACCACTGTTTCTCTGTAAAACCACAGTTGCACATTTCCTCTGCTGTAACTTCTCAAGCCATTTAAGTTCCCCAGGGGAAGTGAAGAAAAAAAAACTCACCAGAAAAACAGATCAGGAGTGAGATAGATGATAGCTGACTATATGGCACAACGGCACAGTTTAGGCATTTTGGGGCATAAAACAGACATAACATCCACATGCCTCTCTGGGTTTCTATCGTTACTAGCCATCCACAAAGCTGAAGTAATTTAAATAGTAAACTTAAAATCTAAGGGTTCTTAAAAATCAAGGAAACTAGTTAACAAGGAAAGCATTCAACCTAACAGCATGCATTACAACTGAGTGCTAGTACCGACAAGGCAGGAGATGAATTTTACACCTGAGTTGCATTCACAGTTTTGTAGAATCACAGAATATTCTGAATGGAAAGGGACTCACAAGAATCATAGAATAGAGTCCAATTCCTGTCCTTGCACAGAACACGGYAAGATTYACACCAGGTKCCCAAGAGCATTGTCCAAACCCCTCTTGAACTCAGACAGGCTTGGTGCTGTGRTCACATCCCTGGGGTGTCTGGGTTTCCCTCAGTTTAGAGCTGGTGTCAGTATAAGRGTATGTCGGTGGAGTGGTGAGCAGWGGGAGGCTGCCTGTGTCACCCAGACCTGGCCACGACAGGAAGAAATCCTGACACTTGTCTCTCTACCCTCGCTAAACTGTYGTTGTCAGCTGAACAATACCTGACTAACACCTGAGGGATGCTGGGGTGGTTTCCACAGCATGGCTCAAACGGCCTTGCCCAGGTCACATTTCTGTAACTGGTTTGGGCCTTGGTTTATTAATCAGCTCTCATTGAGTGTAGCTCTTAAGCCGCACCATTGTGTGGCAAGTATTGGGGTGTGAAGCCTTTGGGATTAGAAATATAGCTCCCCATACAGCTCCCCCAATTATTCATGTGTATCTGCCCATTGAAAAAGAACAGTTTTTCAATATTTTTTTTTTAAGTTGCTGTCAAGACCATTCCTCCCTCCCATCCCGTCTCCAAGAGWTTCAGGAGCATAAGCTAATACTCAGATGCTTGTTCAAGTCCCATCCTGCCACAGCCTGAAGCAAAGTACTACGCCCCCACTGACAACTCAGCTTGACTCCTACTAACCTGCTGTGYGCAGGAGCATTAGCTCAGGCTCTTCAGTCCTCCTCTTACTCAAAGTATGGAAGTGTTCCTTATTCTGCTGGGTCACACATTCAAATGTCAAAATTGTKACTCATTAAAAGGGCAAGCTTGGACTGGGGGGAGTACAAGAAGGAAGAAAAAGACCTTGCAAGAGACTTCCTGTTTATTCACAGCTTGGGAAAAAAATTGACACAACAGAATACRCACACCCTGGCTCCATTATCTTTGCTGGCACTGTGCTGGCTTGGCTCCGTCCCTTACCACTCTAGGCCAGATCCATCCCTGCATGAGCGTGTTTACTTTACAGGAGTTTACTCGAGAGAGAAATCCAGCCCCCGGAGCCTGAATGCTTGCAGTGTGCGAGCAAACACACGGGCACCGGGAGCCCCGCCACAATGCTGTGGCACTGGCCCCTGGCCGCACCAGGGMGGTCATTTTCTTCTCGGCAATTAGCGAAGTGGTGGCATCACTAAAAGAAGTTGAATAAACACATTCAACCCAGCTGGGTTCCCAGTTTGCTCTGTTCTCACCACTCTTCCTTCTGGGCACACGGTGGGGCCCCAGTAAGCAAGAGCTCGGTGCCTGTGCACTGCGCTTTCATTCAGGCCTGGTTGGAAAGGGCTTTTAGGAAAGAGGAGGAGGAGGGGGGAAGTAACGCTTTGGCTTTCTTCTTTTACAACAAATCTCTTCTCTTTTTCTTTTCAGGGAGGAAAAATGCCAGCTTCTCTAAGAAAACTGCAGCAAATGGCTGTTTTCATGGGACTGTTCAGTGGTGGGGGATTCATCGTGATGTATAATCTTATGCAAAGTAAGTTGTGGTGTTGTTAGCAACCTTATTTCTCCTCTGCCCCTTTCACTGGCTTTTGTGTAGTGGGGAAAAGAGCAGCATGCGAGTTGTGAAAAGCAGATGAAATTAAAGTAAGTGTGGCTGAGCCTCTGAGTTCTGCCTCTGTGGGCTCCACTTTTTCGTCCCCAGGGCCTTTGCTCTCCCAACTTCTGCTGCATGCATTTCCAGGGGCAGATACAGTGTGGCAAGCAGGCTGGTGTGGTCAGAAGAAAAATCTGGGTTTGGGGGGTTGCCTGAGGGTGATGGTGAAGTGAAAGCTTAGGCAGTAATGCAGGTTTCATTTCCTAACCAAGATTTTGTAACTGGGCAGYAAAAGAGGACCATCTGTGAGAAGGTGTTGAAATCTAGCAGTTTCATCTGTAAATCTCTRTGTAATGCTGGCCCTTAAACACAACACACCTGTGAGGTGCTAAGAAATMATKAATTTCTCRTGAATGAAGTACAGATAAGAACAGYCAGCACTGAGAAGACCAGAACAAAGAGAAAAGCTGGACAGGTGATGTTGTTTGCAGACATCTCTAGTTGCTATATGTCTTTGGTCAAGAAWGTACATTTTTAATCCAAATTACAGATGTTTGTTTTTTCTAAAACTACTTTTAGATATTTAGCATCAGAGCTAAATAGGCTTTGCATCTCTCTCAGGGGGKCCTCTTGGCCCTATGCCTCCCCATTGTTGGTGCTATCAAATGCTATTGCTTTTCACCTGATACCAGAGGATGCTGCCAGAAAAAAGTGTAGCCAAGCCTGTTCCTCAAGCCYTCAGATAAGCTCTGAAACCTCCCCTTCATTTTACACATATTAATAACAAATCAKGCAAGGCTGGAAAGCAGGCTTTAATTTTAGGCAACTTATGCCCTAAGCTCTCGAGTACATGACAGAAACATGATCCTTACCCTTTAAAATATTGAATCTGACTTTAACAAGGGCAGAAGCATTTTTTTGGTTTTCAGCTTCAGCACAGTTCTCTAGAAATCTCATGGGGTAGTCACCCSCTATGCTACACGGCAAGTCTGAGGGTTGGTTCCCTGCAGCCCTTGGCTGTGCAGTCAAGTGGCACATTGCAATGGCTACTTCTGACTTTCTTGCAATTTCAGTGGCCACTGAGAAGCTGCCTGATAACTTGGTGGCAAGCCAGCCAGGCTGCTGAAAGAGCACCTTCTGCAGCCAACTGTGTCCTCTATCCTCTAAACAGACACAAGAGCCCCACTAAGAACCTTCCTCCCTTGGCCCATGCCTGGGGCTGTTTCAGGTCCTTCTGCTTAGTGCACAGAAYGGGCCAATACTTGGATTCATGAGGAGCAAGTGGCCTCTATAGTGGTGGGAGCATAAGGAGATGATTGCTTGCCTTCTTTTCCTTCAGACTGAAGGGAAGTTTGTATGCATGTGGTCTCTGTGCAAGCTTGTACAAATAYTCAGGTAATCCTATTTCTACTTAATAACATCACTCCACACCCTTCTCAGTGAAGCAGTCTGCTCAACCAACTCCAGCAGGCTTTCAGGTCTTCTACCAAAAGATGCATGGACAAATGGATTAGTTGGGCATTTAATGTCTAATGAGTGAAATACTAACAAGGAACAGCTGAGAAGGAACATCAGGAAACTGGAATCTGTTTCTTCTCCAACCTGAAGGATGAACACAAGATATTTTGAACACGGTCTGGGTGGCTGTTTGCCATGATTAATAGGTACTAAAGGGCTGGTACTAAAGGGCTGGCGTGCTGCCACCCCTTTGGCTGGAGCTCCTTAGGATGTGCCAGGGGGACAGAGGAGGACCAAAACAGGCTACAGCCTTGCAAAGCTGTTTCTATGCCAATTGGATGCTGCCTGCTCACAGGGGATACCTCTAATTAGGGAGAGAGGGCAGCATCCTTCTGCCTTATGCTCCAAGATTAATACTGACAGGCAAAAGACCAAAAAACAAACCTTACACCTAGTTTTAAATCCTTTCAAAGGTGCAGGCAGAGTTGCCAGAGTAGGATTTACACAACTGCACACCCTTAGCTTAACTCTGCCCAGAAGAGTAAAGTTATGCTAATCTAGAAACCCCAGCAAGACAGACTTAAAACTGTTAAAAAGCAAATCTGTCTCCATAAGGAGGGTCAGCAAGTTTCCAGCCCCTGAGCTCTGCTCTGTCCGTTGGCAATCATGGTACAGCATTTCTTAGCCACAGAGAGCAACCAAACATTAATGAAAAGCAGTTTGCCACAATTGTCCTCCATGTGCCAACACTGCAGCATCYATCTACTGTGCTATTGTGGCTGCTTGACCAGTAACTTGAGTGGTGCTTTTTCATGCCTCCCTTCTAATGCATCTGTCAGTAAAATTGCAGCTTCACTGCTGCCACTTGGAAATATGTAACAAGGCCACAGCAAAAGCTTCACAGCAACAGCTGTTYCTGTCTCAATGTCTGCAAGATATTCTCCATTCTTAAAGTATTTTATGTACCTTCAACAAAAGAAAAATTATCCAAACATTTCAGATATTCATCCTTGTGCCTTCTTTTTTTTTCTATTTTTTCTTTCTTTTAGATAACCTACAAATGCATGAAAAGTGGGGAGACACAGCCATAAGCTGAACTATATATCAGAATGGAGCAGGCTATGTTCAGAGCCCTCTTCGCTTAAATGAGCTGAATAGCATTTGCTTCTCTGATGTAAGGGTGTGTTTCCTCCTTTAGCCAAATTTCTCCTAACTAATAGTGTTGGTTTGTATTTCAGGGAGGGTGTGGTAGTCTGGACAAAAGGTCTTTTTTTTTTTTTAGCTTATGTTTTGATTTCAAGTGAACGGTGTCCTCACTATCCTGTTTCTCTCACCTAGAAAGTTTTGCCAGGACCCAGTATTACCAGCAGGCTTTGGAGCATCTGAACAGCAATCCTGATGTCCTGGAAGCCCTGGGTGCCCCCCCTCTTAAGGTTCACAACATCCGACTAACAGATGGGAGCAATCGCGTGGACACAGAAAGAGCACGGGTATTGCTGGGCAGGCAGTGTCACAGAGTGGCTTCCTGAGATGTCACRTGATGAGAGATCAGCCAGGGGATTTTCAGCAGGTCATGAGTCACCTGGGGGCACTGGAAGGCAGTAGGATGGCATGCCAGTTGATCTGGAAGAAGAATGGATTTCCAGAGCATAAATCTCTTAGCCTAGAAGCAGCAAGAGCAGCATCTTTATGTTGTGCTATCCAGGCCCGTCAGAGAATGCCAGGGGACCTCTCAAGCCAATCAATCCCTCTCCTCACACTGTAAGCCACAAAATAATTTTCAGAGACATATCAGATTCAGCTTTAAAATAGCACCTGCTTCACTTTCTTCCCCAGATATGTCCCATGCTAGTTTTTAAGCTTTGCTCAGAACAGTTTTACAGCCTCTTCCAGGCTGTGCTCTGGTACACCATAAATGGTGTAGTTTTTAAGAGCACCTGTAAGTTTGTGTCATGGAGARCAGCTGCCCAGCCCCAGTGTGAGTGTTAGTGACTGGAGAATGCTTTGCTCAGTGCTGAAGTATTGCACAAGGCTGCCCTGTATCAGCCAAGGGCTGGGCCCAGGCAAACCTTGCAAGCATAAGTCCACTTCAACTCAGCATTGATGCCTCAAGAGTACTTTCCATCAGTGTTTTTACCCCTTAATCCATGACTGGCTGCCCTTCCCTTGTTTTGCTGGTGACACAAAGTGTCCCTAGCAACCTCTCCAAATCCTTCACTAGGGTAACTCATCACATTGGAATAATTTTGTTCTTACCGGTGAGCACTTAAGAATGCCAGGGAGCAAGCAAGGGTATTAAAGGAATGGGTCAGATGGTACAATGACAGTGGCTATCAGGGTAAGATTAAAAAAAAACCCCAAACTTTTAACCATATAAAATCACTTTCCATTTAACTTCAGCCAGGCTGCATTTATGTAATACCCTGGACCAAAAAGTTTCCTGTATTTTTTAGMTTTCATCAGGAAACATAGCTAAGGAAAATAATCATGCAAAACCCCACACAGTCTCATATTCTGACTGAAAAGAAGATAACCTTTCCCATGGATGTTTTCMTATGTCACTGTTTAAGAATGCTAGTCACTTGGGTGACTCAGGGTGAAGTCAAACCCTGCCTTCCACTGACCTCATCCAAGACACAAATCACCAACTGTCTTCTCCACTTTTTCATGCTCCTAAGTATTTATGTTCTCATCAAATAAACTGGTTAATCAKCATTGTACCACAGGTTGATTTACTGACTCCACAACATTCCCAGCTCGTGGGTCTGTTGCAGAACACCTGTCATTTTCTCTGTGTTGTTGCACCACCACCAGTAAATGCTRTACCTGAAATATTTCTTTTATTCAGACATTAGACCCAGTATAGTTGGTCATGGTCACTGCTGCACCTCCAGCTTTGTTTGTTAAACAAAGATGAGTGACAGAATTTATGATACTGAAAAAAAAAAATCATTGAACATCTCATTGTCTTATTGTGTATTAAAGGACTGATATGCAGAGTATTTCAGCCTACAGGCTTGTTATGGTTATGGGAAGCTCTAACAGTGCAGGTCACCTCTGGATGACCATACATTCTGGTGCAGAAAGGTGTCAGCTCATAAATACTTTGGAGAGCAAGTGGTTTTCCCTGGGGGTTGCAGCTGTAACACCGTACATTCTTTTGGCAGAGAGAAATTAATGCATGGCAGAGCAGACATACTTGTGTAGTCACGTGTTAGTTGTTAGAATAGCTTAGTCAAACTCTGAAGTACAGTTTAAAAAAAAAGCTATAATATAAGTTAAAAAGGTAAATAGTATGAGTCAAAAAGTCTTTGACTAGAAGGAGTAAATGTTCGTTCCATAATGTGCTTTGCAGATTCTTTAATGTGCTTTTACATTTGCAGATAAAGTTACCAGTTTCTGGAACAAAATCAGCTGGATATCTCTACATTAACGCAGAGATGGACCACTCCCGTCAGTGGTGCGTACTGGGGCAGGTGCCAGGAGAAATGGCAAACAAGTGGTGGGAGAAAAGAGTGGAGCAGGATATTTACTTTAGTCATTCRTGTTGCTGAGGTCATGCACACACAGCAAGGAGAAACTCCTGTGTGAAGGTCTTGTGAAAGATTATTGTTTTCATTAGGACATGTAAGTCCTAATGAAAGTAATGTAAGTTAGTTGACAAATASATTGAATTAATCTCTCTGTGAATAGAAGAGCAGCAGGAGCCATTCCTTTGGGTTGTGTTCTGCAAGCTGTAGCRCAGTACATATACAAATACTGTGAGCCAAGGTATTGTCCCCTCCCAAGCCACCTTCCCAGAGAAGTGCACAGGCTGTTGAACAGCAGTCCTAACTCTAATCTGGTATTATGGATTGCAGTGAGGGAATCACTCATTATATTGGAGCTTTGTGAGGTGAGCTAAAAACACATGATTTTTTTTTTAAGCTGTCCAAGAAGTATGGTCCTTACAGTTAAAAAAAAAAAGTGCTGGAACAGATACATTATAATAGAAGGATGCTCTGATTCTGCACCATACAGAAATGACTTCACATTTCTGTCATACTGAAGCCTGAAAACATCGTTTATCAACAGTAAACTGGTTTCTGGAACCGAGTAAAGAATTGCTACATGAATTCAAAAGTTTTACTAGATGCAAACCTTTCATTAGGTACTTCTGTTAGCTCTACTTAGAAACCGAAACTACAAAGCTTTTACTCAACTGCCACCAGTCATATGRTAATGTTTTCTATTCATAATTAGATGAGCATGACTTACTGGACTTCTCTTCTAAGCATGGGAAGGAAGGTGTAAAAGGATGTGAGAAAGGCACTAGGCTGCAACTTGAGGAGCTCAGTACCAGAATTGGCCTCTTCCCTGATGACCAGGGATAACCCCAGAGGTCCCCAACCACATTTCTTGCACACCTCGCTTCCCTAGTGCCTGAACTGTGATCTCCCCACTCCTCCTTAGCCCCTCCTCACACAGAGTTCCCAGTTATTCCCGGTTCACAGTTACTGTGAAGATAACTGAAGACTGCAAAATGTTAAACTACAGCAGTGCATACACATCTCTTGGAGTTTTGTTTTAAAGTGAGCTCTTTGTACATTTCCGCAAACTTAAGGGGGAAAGAAAAGAAGACATCTTCTTGTAAAAGGATTTGTGACAGATGAGTCTGTCAGACTCCACCTACATGCAGGGTTCTGTACACAGTTTCATGTGGGGCTGAGGCAGCTCTTGGTGTCCTTGCACGCCACTGAGGARCTAACAGTAAAATGGTTGGGAGTACAAGCATGTAAGCCAGTCATCCTGGGGGGATTGTGCATAGTCCACGTGTGCTTTTCCAGGGCAGACCAGGGCGGCACTCACCGATACAGACAGAGCTAAATGACGCAGGAGTTGTATGCTCTGTGCAAGGGCTGTTGAGGCACTGAAGCCACTGAAATGCTTCTGACTCTGAGTGTGCGGTCTGTCTGTAGTGGTTTATTTATTTAGAAGAGAGACGGCAGTACAAAAAAATAATTGGAGTCTGTGAGCTCTTTTGGTCCAGGAGGAAGAGGCATTCACTCAGAGGCAGGCAGTACAGGGATGAGGAGGGTGCCCAGAGGCAAGGGCAATCAAGCACTGCAAAATTACTCTTTCCTGCCCTAAAGTGCCCAGGAGAAGGGTTGATCCCCCATGCCACAGTGGGGAAACAARCAGTTCCACCTGCAAGCCCCATTGCTTGGCCTGGGGTGGGAGCAGAGGGCTGCTGCTTAGAGCCTTACTGCAGACCCATTGCACAGAGGTGCAGCAGCCTAATTACCTAATTGTATGTACCCAGCACTGACTCCAGCAAAAGCAGAGCTGGGCCAGTGCCAGTAGCTTTTGAAAAAAAAATCCTATTTTAGTACCCCAAAATAATAGCCCTTTCCAGCTGGAAAAGCAGCATGAGCAGTTTCTCAGAAGTGGGTTTGGAGCAGAGCTTAGAGGAAGGAAAACACTCCCCCTCAGTCTCCAACAAATGCAATTTTCTTTCTTTGAGTAACCACTGTTGTACCCTGTCAGGGTTTCAGCAGTCACATTGAGTGATCACACAGTGTTCAAACTCTTCCAAGCCAGAATAATTCCTTAGCAACACCGTCTGGCTCCAAGGCTGGAGAGGAGTGGAACAAGGAATGCACCCGCAGGATGGAGAGGGAAAAAAAGGCACCGGGTTGGGAAAGGAATGTCCTAAGAAGAGCTGGCAGGATTTTATTTAAATTGCAACAAATAGGAACATGCACACCAGACCTTTAAATCTGGGCTGTGCTACCCTGTTAGGGAGAACAGCTTTCAGAAGCTGACACTCACAAAACTAAGTTTTAAAACACTTGAGAGAATTTTTAAAAGCAATGAATGTGTGGAATRATTTGTTTCTCTGTGCCAGCTACTTCTATGCTACCATGTTTAAATGATTGCTACAAGTGAAAAATCTCTTTCGGTTTGTGTCAGCTGGTGCCTTCAGGATGTCACCTTGAAACTGCGGGATGGTCAGAATATTCCTGTTTACCACTCTCCAGTGGAAAGCATTGGTGTTTAAGGAGGCTAAAAATCAGAGACAGCTGCATTTCCACCTCCCATTGAGCCAAAGGAGCCATTAATCGATTGCATCCTGCTGAGTCTGTGAATGTACACAGTTGTCACAAGTGACAGTTTCACTTAAGCAGGTGCTCTTAAGACAATTTTCTCTCTAAGATTGACCTCATAATTGTTGTAATTGTAATTTCTGTCTTTTGCTGGTTTATTCATGTGTTTAACAGAAGCATAAAATAAATACMTTGCAAAAGAGTTGCTGTTCCACAGAAGTAATGTGTTAGGCCCTGTATGTGCTGGTATTATAAATTTGAAATAAATAAACAAACTGCCGTGAAACTGAGCTTTGTTTTACATTTGCAGACCAAAGTCAGGAGAAGTCAACCTCTCAAAGTTATTCCYTTACTGCCTCAGTTTCCCCCCTATTTCTCAACAAGGTCCTGCCTAAATCAGGAGGGATGAAGCAGCAGAAGCACCCTCGACATGACTTTTAAGTAGATATTGCATCCTCACAGTTATCATTACAAAGCTCATGAGACAGCTGAGGTCCCTCACTGTAACTTAGGAATTCCAGCACTGAAGAAGAGACTTGCTGCTCACGCTGAAGGCTACTCAGAAGAAGCCTCTGCTTCACACCAGCATTGCCTGAYAAGTTCTGGAGTGGACATTTGGAGAGAAAAACACTCCGGAGGCTGCAGAAGAGGTGAAGCACTGCCATGGTTGCTCTGGCTACCACAAGAGATTTTGATTGTGCCATCAGGTGATTACCCATAACTAAAAGCAAGTTGAGGAATAAGCAAAACACCCCAAACTAACAAAAAAAAAAGCAAACAAACAAAAAACAAAACCCACACAATTTCCACTCCCACCCCAAGGTGCCCATGGGAACAATTGCAAAGCCTAAGGCACAGTCTGAGACACTGGAAAAATACACAAAACTGTCCTGCCTGTAGCAGGAAGTAACACGGGAGCCTTTCAGAATATCCAGACAAAAGAGTGTTTTGAATTCACTGTGATAGAGATCAGGCTGCAGCCAGAGAAAGCCCAGAGCTTACACCACTCCATTCCCTGTCCCTCACCCTTCCATCTCTTCATCCAAATTTCAGTCCAAGAAATCCAAGGACCCAGGCACTGCTTCTCAAGGGCCATAGAGGAGGGAAAGCTAGAGCAAAGAATTTTAAAGAAGAGTGAGCATTTTCTTGTTCAACAACGACCCAGCAAACTGGTCAAGGTGGCTTTTGAACAAACCTGAAAAGAAAATGCCTAAGTAGAAAGAAGATGCCAAAAGAACTACAGCAAAGTCATCTTGGACAAACAATTTTTTAATGAAACTATACATGTATGCCTTAGTTTGAACTTCTCAAGGAGCTGTCAGGATGAACAGCACTTGTGAGACCTGATCCAACCCACATGAAAGCCCAGCACATCAGGGAGAGGATTAGAATTGATAAAAAAAGACAGCACTACCCAGCTTTAGGACTGAAATTGCTGCTTAGTGGCTTCACAAAACAAAATACAAACCACATGATATGAAAACATTAACCTTGCAYTACCACTAGCAGGAACAACACCTCAGGCATATGGAGATCTGCTAGCCACCTGGTGCTTCAGAGCTTGAGCAACTCTATCTTTTGGTCACTGAAGAATTTYGGTGGGAAATCAAACAGTTGACAAGAAAAAGCCAAATCAACCACTTCCCATTCATCAATTACCACTTCCCTGGCTGCAGCTTTGATTTGTTGCTAATCCACAAAGATACTGTGGCTGTGGAGAGGAACCCCAGCCGTTCAGTCCCTCCCTGAGTCTGCATTGGGAGCATCTGGCACACAYTGCTATTCATCTGCTTTTAGTCATCTCTGTGTGCTCAGTAAGCCTGGGACCTGTAGTGGCTGCAAGGTGCACCAGTTCTGAGAAACCTGGGCACAGCCACCTCAGCCTACAGCACAGTGCTTGCTCACCACCTCCCTGTCCCTTGAGCTGGCACACACAATGTCCCCATGCTGGCTTCACAACCTGCTGCACCACAACACCACTGCCTGGTCTGGCTCTAACCCTGGCTTTTCCARGCCTGGAGGAGTTTTCCACACAGAAACCTTACCAATAACACTGGAGATTTTATTACCTTGCTTAGGGGAAATGGAGCTTACAAAGAGGCTCCATCTCTCACTTTCTCCCTGGAGCACCCCTTTAACTTTCATGGCTYCCAGGCATCCCAACCCATAGGGTCAGGAGAGCTGTGAGAATGGGCAATATCATCGTATCATAGCAATGGTTCTCTTAATCAAATGTTAAAACCCAAAGAAGGAAKAAAGAAATGGGTGAAGCTGGAAGCCAGTAAATCAGCGGAGGAGAAAAAGAGTAGAATCACAATGAATTCCTTGCCTTTGTTTTACAACAGCAAACACAGAATTTCTTACCTCATGACCTTGAAGGACCTCAGAAGTCACTTCCTCTCTGTGTTTGAGCTCTTTTAGGATGAACATATTCAAAAGGAGAAAAAAAGCAGCCAGCTGGTGTGTTCAGAGCCAAGCTGCTTTGGCCATGTGGCTCCCATTAAATACATCACAGCCCACAGCGGCTGCTTTCACAGAGGACACAGGTGCAGCAGGAGCAGCCAAGGGAGCTGGAACATGCCGGGAAAACAGGGAGAGCAAAGGTCTCAGAACCACCAGCAGCTGCTGAAAGCCCAAATAACTTCAAAAGGGCACCTGGGCACCCTTCTTGCTGTCTTTTCATTTAAGGAACATGGGAGCAAGATTAAATTCTCTTTAACTTCATATTTTACTGAAACACTTTTTTTTTTTTTTTTTTTTTTTTTGACAAAATATCCATCTTTTGGTAAAAGAGCCTGGGTTCCACAAAACAGTTGAGGTTGGGAGGAGCCTTGGGAGATGATCTAGTCCAACTGCTTTACTCCCACCTGTCAGCTTGAACAGATTGCCTGAAAGCATGGTATAAAGATCACCTAAGATGAAGATCTTACAAGCTCTGGACAAGGTGTACCGATGTTCAACACTTCTCACAATAAAAAAAACTTTTTCTTATGTTTAAACAAAATGTGTGTTTGAGGGTGTGCCCACTGCCTCTTGTCCTGACACTAGACACTACCAAGAAGAACTTGTCTCCATTCTCTTTACTCTGCCCCCACACTGATAAGATCCCTCCATGAGACTTCTGCAATTCCAGGTCTCTCTGCTTCATTAAAAGGTGCTGCAATCCTTTACCCATCTTAATCATGTTCAGTACGTTAAATAATTTTTTAATTGGCTTGAAAATTTGTGCAGTTCCTTTTCCAGTTGTTGGGGTGGCTAAAACAAACACCATCGTCATGACCTTTGCTGGATTGCATGTTTGTTTCTTATTCTCTAGTTTGATTTTAATCGTTTCTGTCAGGCAGTCATCACCCTCAAGCAAACTACCAAGGTGGCAGACGGTTCTGGGCAAGGACTTCAATTTGCAGCTCGGGAGCAGCAAATATTGCTCAGCATTGTTACAACAGTGGCACATATTTGAGTTGGAGCTGATGAGCTCACAGGGGCTGTGTGAAACCAGATGTTTTGAAAGCACTGCCTTCAGAAAGGCTAAGTGGGCAGACATGTTCCCTTTTGAGTACTTTTCTCCAAGGAGTGATAGGGTTTTGTCCAACTTATGGGCCGCTCAGTTCACTTAMTATTTTGGGCAGGTGTCTTGCACTTCATAGGGAACACCAATCATTTGGATTCATATCTCATTTAAAAATGAGGATACATCCAGTTCTTTCCTGCCATGTGCCTGCATCTTCTTGCTTGCCAAAAACATTTTCTGGTGGTTTCTKCAAAATTCACTACAAAGTTCCCTGCAGCAGGGCCATGCACTTCTGAAACACTAGGAGCAACAGAGACTGCACATTCTTGGTGTTACTTTGGAAGACATATGACACCTAGCCAAATGCCTTTGGTTCATTTGAAGTAGCACTAAGTATATATAAATACTGGAATAATGTAATTTCTTGATCAGTCTAAGGCAGTTCCAATTAATTTGCTTTCCTAGAAGACTTAGGAGCAAAGGACCTTCATCCAGTAACTTCTGAGARACAATCTTTGCCTCTCTTTGCTTGGTGAGACCTACAAGACCTTTCACCCAGCATTCAAAACAGCTGGATCTCACAAGGTGCTACAGGAAGGTGGCAGATGGTAAATGACTGCCCAGGAGCTTAGATTTTCCTGTGAGGATTARTTAAAAGGCACCTGTGTAATTCAGTCTGTATGCAGGCATTACAAATTAATTGAAGAGTGGGGTACACTGATTTCAATGCATCACCAGCTTAGCTGTCATTCTCCTTGCACAAGCAAGCAAAGACTCAATATAATTAAGTTCTCTGTGTTTACAGGAAAAAAAATAATCCCTTCAAGTARTTTCCTTTCCTCTCCTAATTTTGCAGTAACTATTCTGGTCCTAATGCTCTCCTTTACTTTGATGAATCCTAACCTTTTCTTAATTGGGAAGAGATTTTTATCACACCCATCTGTACTTATTTTTTTCTTGACTATCTATTAATCCCAATGACAGCTTAATTCAACATCTGTATTGTGAAGAACTATACAGTGAAAACATAATGCTTTAGTGTGGAAAAGATTATTGGTGTATTTTATATTTGCTGCACAAATTGAACAAATGTGAGATTCAGAAAACTAAAATACCAATAATCCTTCAAATAGATGTTTCCCAAAGCATAAAGGACAAAAGACKATCAGCTGTTCAGAAAACAAAATTTTGTTTATTGTAAAGTTCCTGAAACAGTAAACACCTTATCAGAAGTACAATGAACTGGCACTATTTTTTAAAAAYGTTGAACTGTCTTCAAGGAACACTACTTGAAATATTCAAGAGAGATCTTAAACCATGGAATAACTTGGTTCAACGCCCACCTCCCTCCCCATCCCTTGTGAGCACTACCAGYAAAGAATGGGCAGTGAATTTTTATTTGCATTTGTGACCTAAAAGCTCTCAAGATTCATGGGCTAGATCACAAACTGGAATTCACCCTTTTGTATTTAGGGACCTGCAAATGAAAATATAACAAATAAGACAAATCACAATGCAAATTCTACTTTGGACAAAAAGAAAAATATTATTTTGTAGAACATTTAATTTAGMGACTAAAAAATCCATAAGCCTGTCCCTTAAAGAGGTGAATATAGCAACAAGAGAAGAACAGGCTGTGCTTTTCATTAGGACTTTGCTATTTATTCCAACAACTGAAAGGGAGGCCTAGGCCTGGACCTACCCCTCCTATTGATACAGTTCTTAGCTCTTCCATCAGAACCTCAGATAACAACTCTGTAGGAATATCTGGCCTTCGATTCTTTCAGGATCCTGCATCTGAGCAAACACCAGCCGTGCTCTTGGTGCTACAAAGGCAGCTAGCATGTGCTCAGTCCAGAGAGCAGGGAGTGGAATGGCACTGCCCACAAGATCAATAAGCTGATTCTTTCCCCACAATCAGCCCCTTCCCAACCAACACAGCAGCTTTTTTCAGATGACCTGTGTAGTACACACAGTCCCCAGTATTCATGGGGATGCAGAAAACCAGCTGTTCCTCACAGCTTGTGGTTTGTTCCCAGTCTTACTGGTGTTTCACGTCACTAGTAACTGAGCTCAAGAGCACTGCCTGCAACAGCTCCTTCCTACAGCTCAGGGCAGGAACACCTTGTTTGCAGCTTTACCCACACTCACCAAGGAACAGAAACAGCCTTTAAGTGTGTGGGTGTGGCTGATGGTCCTGTTATGTTATGGAAAATTTTCCCTATTATAGGGTGATTCTAAGATGCCTTGTTTATAACTTATACTATTAAACTTTCCCAACTTTATACAAATTCTTAAAGACGTTAAAAAACACTGTATAAAACCACCTTAAGGCACGAGAAGTTAAACAGAAATGCAGCCCACTGGAAATCTCAAAGCAGCCAATTCAAGAGAAGCTGGCCTTGTAATAAGTATGTATTTTATGTATACATGTTAAGCTTCACTGACATACATTAAAAACAGTATATATAGGACAAAATGTATACTGCTCAGCACCTGCTCCATTCCATAATTACCAGTCCCCATCTGATCTACGGTTACAAAGAGGAAGTGAAATGGGTATACCTCCCTCAAATAGTTTGTTGTGGGCAACCAGTTGTTGTTAAAAATTTATGTGTGCAACATTGTTTTGTAAGGGTGGGATGTGAATATGTTTCAATGTCACTGCTCTGCTCAGCTTGGTAAAGTAAGGAAGCATGGATGTAGGGGGAAAAAAAAGTCAAAATGGCAATGACAGAAGATGGGAGAAATTGTAATCTTGCACAGAAGAATTTAATGAATCAATGTCACCTCACCCAAGCAAATTGTCTTGAGCAAATGTCTGGACAGTAAGAGAAAGATGCCCATGAAGGTATTGTCCTGCCTAACATGGCTGAAACAGATCAGCATTGTAGGTAGACTCAGCTTCTGTCTGCCCCCAGACACACCCAGATAACACAGAGATGCTGTTAGCTCAAAGATTCTTCAGCAGAGAGCCAGCCAGAGCTGTCCAGTAACTGATTCCTTTCTCCAGAGCATGAAAGCCATCTCTGCATTACAATATAAAACGTCCAAACTCAATTCTGAGCACTGCTGGCTGTTGTCTTATATGAACATCTTTGAGGAACAAGAAGCTGCCCTACTTACATGAATACTCAATATGTAATTCCATAGGGGAAGAAGCCTGATAGAACAGTTTAAGTGCAATTTCCCTGATGTGGCTTGATGCAAAGGTAACCCAACCTTTGGCAATRAAGCCTTATGGAAAACATTCATTGTCCCACTGCTTTTGGTTCAGCTTTCTTCTGTACTAGTGCTTTTCCCCTGCCTTTCCAGCCATGCTGATCAGATCACCCCAGTGCTCCTGGTCTTATTAATAAACCATTTAACTTTTGTGTTAAGGAGGAACTGTAACATTAGCACAGAGCCCTGAACTCCTAATCACGAAATGAAGTAAGAACATTTGATACATTTGAAATTAGGAAAGTGTGTTGTACCAACAAGGGAAAAAATGGAAAAACTAGCTTAAGAGTTTCTATTCACTGTTTTATAGGAAGAAAACTTTTGTCAGAGTTTATTATAAAGGAACAGCCTAAGGAAACCAAATAAATAGTTGAATAGTTAACAGTATGCAATATAATAGTACTAAATTTCAATTACATCAAAATTAAACTTTGGAACAGCATCAATGTGAAAGATTTCTTAGAAAACTAAGACTCAGTCCATTGCAAAAAACACTCAATTTTGATGCCTAGTTGGTGCCAGCTTTGTCCTCTGAGGGACTGCGTCCATTGAGAACTATGACCCATCCATACTGCTCCCTAATCTCACCCTGCCCTGCCACATRTCATGCTGTTTTTCCAAGTGTCTATGGGAGAGTGATCAGGAAGCAGAAGCTATGAGCTGTGTTTCATTGTTTCAGAAGAAGCAATAATTTCTTCCTCATCTGACAGCTATATTGAACAAGGTAATGGAATTTAGCCTAAGGATGCTCCTTTCTTCCTTAAAACAGCAGTTAGRGGAATAGAAAGAAGGCAGAAATGGCCTCATGCTCCCAGTAAAACCTCAGCTGGGTTCTGGGGGAGGTGGCATCAAGGGCTGATTAGTTGCATAAACTGTCTAATCTAATATAGTGAAGTCAGTGGAGAGAACTTCAATAACTTCAGAGGAGCTATATCAGACTGTCATTCTTTYTTTCTCTCATCAGCACTGTGTGGCCACACTGAGCTGGATTCTGTTGGCTCATCTCACCCCATATAGGAGGAGCAGGGAACAATTTCTGCTGGCTCACAAGTGACTGAAATAAGCAGATACATCACCCTCAGGWGCAAAATTTTACTGTGCTCCCAAATTAGACATATGTCCAATTTTCTTTATGTGGGGCACATGCAGCTCTGTCTAGACAAGCTCAGCTTACTGTTCAGCTACACATCAGAGGAGTCTGGGTCTTTGACATGATGTAAACAAAGAAACACAGCACGATTTTGAAATCTGTATATCAAACCAGGTGATCAAATTCTCCTCTCATAAAATTTTAGATCAGTAGATAGTTTCACTGAACTCAGGAGGCATTTGAGGAAAACCCRGCATTATATATTTGCATTAAATGCCAAAACATATCCTAAAATAGTCCTATTGACATCTGTCACTGAAACACTTCCAGTGTCAACTTCTCAAGAACACTGGAATAATTAACGAAAACTCTGTTACCAATGAACAACAACAACAAAAAAACAGAAATAAAAATTAAAAACAAAAATAAGCTTATAATCTTTGTTAAATTCCTGTCRCTTGAAATCTTATTTATCTGTTCCATGAAAATAACAACTTGGCACATTTTTGTTGTATGCCATTTATCAGCACTTTCTTTTATCTAGAACATTTATCGCTTATTAGAAATTCACTTGGCTAGAATAYTTTTGTTTAGTAGAAAAAATTGCCTTTCAGTCATAGCTATGAAGCTCCACACAGTTCAGTAAATGAATTCTCCTGGTATTTCCTGCAGTAATGGTTCCTCAAATTTAAATCGTTTGGARATGGCTTTCTGCTCAGTTACTTTTTCTTTTTCTGACTGCCTACATTGTCCAAGCGTATAYGAAGCCACTACAATTAGTTCTTCTGTCACTATTGATTCTTGCTCTCCRGTCTTCTCAGCATCTTCTGATTTTTCAGAGGCAGAATCTGCATTTTTCTGGATGGCATCACTGGTCTCCCCTTCTGTACTCTTACTACAGGCCCTGCAAGCAGGATTATCACTTTGTTCCAACCATGGATGCTGAAGACATTCTTCAGCAGTTGCCCGGTCCCTGCAGAGGAAAGAAAGCATTAAAATAAATGTCCAAAATCCAGTACCTYGCAGAAGAAATCCCTACAAATTATTCCAAGGATATGACTGTATTAAAGACAGATAGAATTGGGGGAAAAAAAAGGAAAAGGCACTGACATCTTTRACCAAAAAAGACAACAGTAGTTCAAGAAGATGAACTTCTAGCATTTAAAATAAAGGAATTTACAGACCCCTAAATATGAGTTTACACTTCCAYGTTGCCAAACAGCTTTCAAAGTTTATACAGATTTTCTTTTTATATATAGAAAAATTATGCAATCTCTACATTCTTTACGTATTCACATAGACAAGCAGTAGGCAATTTCAATAGCTGACATGTCCCATGAATAACTGGTGAAGTTCCACAGAAAACACCTGTTCCATTTGGGAACCTGGAATTTCCAGTCCACTGCCCATTGAGAAAAGTGTACTAATGAACCAGAAAAGGGCAAGGGTCTCTAGCAACCCATCCAAAATTAAGGACTCAAAGCTCAGTTAATATAAAAAACTTTAGCAGGGTACCTGCAAGAAGAATACTGTTCACTGCTACAAGCTACAATTCATACAGTTTTCTGAAAGTAATTTGAGTTTTAAATACTAACACTTGGAYACATTTGGAATATACAAGCTTGGATAGAAATGGAGGAATTCTCTTTTCATACACATGAAAAATAGTAGCACAATGAAATCAAAGTTCCCTTATACTTTAAAAATGAATATGCTAGCAATTGCTACATTTAAGTCAGTCTGACATATTTGCATATACAATTATGTATTTTACTTACTCTGGCTTCTTAACCAGCAGAGTTTTGATGAAATCCACGGCAGATTCTGATACAAGGTCAAAGTCCTCCCCAGAGTAACTTACGTTCATTTGAGATATATTTAAGAATGTTTCTTGCTTATCATCCCCCAAGAAAGGTGATATCCCTGTTAGCATAACATATGCCAGTACGCCAATGCTCCTAAATTAAAAGTAAAAAAACCACAAAAACAGTTTTCTAATTTGTCTTTTTTTCTTCTTAAAAGCAAGCAAACAAAAAACCTCCAAAGAACAACCCTATTCAGTAAACTTATAATGTTCAACTTACCACATATCAGTTGCTGTACTGATTGGGTCATAACTCAGAATTTCAGGAGCTATTTGGAGGAAAAAAAGAAAAGTGGGTTTTGTCATATGCAGACATTAAATTATAGTTAAATAATGCAATAATGATCATGTGATAAAATTTAAGGTAAGCCATKTGAAGCATGACAGTTTTTTGAAATCAAGATATTTCTATTCAGGTATCTAAATGGTTTCTATCATTCACTGTTTTTAAGTATAAAAAAGGTTTTCCTTTTACTRTAATCTTCAGAAGCCAGGCCAGCCTCCTTCCCTCCTTGTATATTATCTGTATATGCAAATTTCTKGCAGAAAAMCCCAGAAATATCCAAAATTGCATATTCCAGTACTGTAACCCATAACTGTGAAAATATACCATACAACCTAATGATATTTTCAAGGCCTGGAGTGGTTTGGGCTTTTTAAAAACAAAAAAATAGAAAACATACACTGGCTGAAATATTGTATTCAGAGACTGAATATGTGAAATTTAAACTTTTAATCCAAGTAATCCTTGCTATCGCTGCTGGGAAGAATCATCTAAAGTGCGGCTTCATCTTCAGCACAAGCACACAATCATAGTTCATTAGACTGGCAAGGCTTGCCAGCTCTGCCTTTGACAGCAGTACCACGTCCAAGTAATAACTTGATCTTGTGACACAGTAACTACACAGCCAGTCTGGCATGGTCCAAATTCTCTTTTCACTCCCCAGAAGCCTAGCCTATTCATCACTCTGACAGAAACAACTTACCTACGTATTCTGGAGTTCCCATTATTTCTCTTAGTTCCTCGCTGCTCTTCATTATTCTGGAAAGGCCAAAATCTACTATCTTAATATCTCCCAGAGGTGACTTACTGGTTAGCAGTATATTTTGGGGCTGAAAAACAAGAGGAGGAGACTTTTGGGATCACCCAAATCTAATGTCTATGAATTGCATTGCACAATTATTTCAGACCACGAATAGCAACAGTGTTTCCCATAACAAGTATGATACCCAGGATAATTTTTGTATTTTCCCCAAGGTGATTTTAAAGCAACAAGGAATGCAGGATTTTAAATTTAAAACTGAGACTCAAACCTTTGTTAGCTTAGAACCCATTGGAAATGCATGCGAATAGCTGTCATTAACAATAGCATCTAAGTACCTCCACACTTGTACCTCTAGTCCTTTGTATCACCTTTTAAACTGCTCTTCCTTCCTTAATTCTTCCCACAGATGGTGTAAAATACCTCCCGTTGAAGGGTGTCCAAGACACCCAATCACTTAAAAACCCCTGAACTCACAAAACTATTTTTTGACTGCACCTGTTTAAAGAAGGTCTGTTGCAACCAACCTGAATCCTGTTCAAAGTACAAACAACTGTATTACAGAACACTAACAGAAGAACAGTTTAAAAAAATATAGCAGCCTGTAAAACAGGTTTTTAAGAGCATCACCTTTGGATAAACTTGTTTGCGTTGACGTCACTAGATCTTGGCTGTCTTCCTTCAAAGCCCTTTGTGGCCATTAAGAAGTTCCTTACTATTTTAAATGAAAGCTCAATTCAAAAAAAATCTGAAAACTAACTTTAGACAACAGGTCTTACATTTTTTGCAACTAAGCATATAGTTGCCAAAAAAAAGGTTTGACCCTCCCTACCTCCAGGCCAGTGATTACACTGGGTTTTATCATTAACTTCTCCAAATGGTAGCACTGACAATTGACACTGCATTCATGCCTCTAGTGAGCACAAGTTYCATGAAAGTGCAAAAGTCTTTACTGGGAATCTGGATCATCTTGTATCAGGGTGGTTGAAAAGGGAGGAGGACAAAAAAGTAAGAACAACAAAGCAAACGCTGATTGATAATCCAACTGGAATAACACAAACATTTATACTTCTTCCCTAACCCAAATGTTCTGTCCTCCATCCCCATAGTCATTCATGAAGACATGCTCTCACACGAACAGCCTTGCTTTTGAACACAAAAATAAACATGGGAAGAACATTCAGAAAAATTTGGCCCGGTTCTCCTCACTGCGAGACCTGAATATAGTCAAGTTTTTTAAACTGAATATAGTCAAGTTTTTCAATTCCTGCAAAATTCAACTGTGTAATTTCAAACTAACTCCGTGTCAATCTATTTTCTGTTTGTAAACCTACATATTAAGAACAGCTCTTTTTTTATTTTCTTTACAAACTGGAATCCGGTGGCTGTACAAAGGCTTTTGGAGCTGCACATTACCATATTCTTTATAGTTCAGATTTGTTATTCTCTATTTGTATTAGAAAAGCACACATCCAGAAAAGCTGGCCATGCCTCCCTCATTAGCTTCTCAGATATTGTTCCCAGTRAAAAATTTTCTCCCCCTCTACTGCAGCAAGGCTTAAAGGTTCCATTTAGATCCCCTTATTTCTTTTTTTCTTTAGCTGGTTTCAAGAAGATACATTAGGACTTAGGACACATAATAAAGGTCAAGTTTTGAATGCATCACCTTACTTAACCTTCATGAATGTTGCAGGTTATCTAATTATATAATACTCAAACCCCCTCAAGTCCCTGAAGRCAGGAATTATCCAAGAAAATGGGCAGAAACAGGAAAAACAGACTAGCTGAGACATTCCAGCTGCACTGTCAGTGCACTGTCTTATGTGAAAAGATACTAAATTAGGCTGATTCTAAAAAAAAGATTAAGGATGCCCATATCTTCTTCCTCAGCCCCCTTGCTTCTTAAATTCTCTTCCATTCCCAACACCTTAAGCTTTTACTGAACACCAATTCAAGAGTAAGTCAAACAGCACATTAGAACACAGAGAAAGAAGCGTTCCCTTACTCTGCAGCTTTTAAGCACCATTAAGAGGAGATGAAAGACTACTGACTACAAYCTACACACACCCTGCAAATTAAATAGCATCAACACAATACTATCAAGTGATAATTAATTTGCACTTGGTAGCATTATATTTGTTCTTTCTCCAAGTCAAAACTGGACTACATAATTATGTTTTGCTATTAAAAGCAAGACATATTTCAACCATCTTTCAGTAGAACCATGCTTTTGGAAARAAATGATCAGGTGACAACCTTGCTATGCCACATCAAAGTTCAYCATTTCTTTCTGCAGTGTTTAGTCTCAGGAAAAGTATCTATTAAGGGGGCAAACAGAAGGTAAAGCAAGGTAGCTGTCAGTGTCATGGATCTGGTTCATTAGATTTGTAATRTAAGTATTAAGCTGGCAATCACATACTGACAAACATTTGGATTTAAAGTCTTCTGGGTGTAGAATTTGACTTTTTTTGAAGGGGCAACATATGGAAAATTGGATAGACCTTTCCAAAGGAGTTTGTAACAGACAAATGAAATGGAAATTTTTAGAGACACAAAGGTGAAAATAATAGTACCAAAAAAAMCATTTTAGCAAGAATTTGTAAACTTTGCTATTGGCAAACACCTTACATAACAGCAGTAAACATACAGAAGTCTTCCAAATGTCATCACAAACAAAGCACTTAGTAAATTTCATGGTGCTTTAAACTGCAAGGTAAAGCAGCATGAGACATGTGATACAACAGATGAGGAGGGTGGGTTAATAAATATGCAATCAAAGCCAGCAAACAACTTAGTGAGTTCTGTCAAAAATGGGTCTTTTTTTRAAGTCTTGCAAGGCATGTGGATCAATTAATCTTTGCAAGTAATGGTTTTTAATTCTACCATATCCATCATTTTTATTTCCCAATACCCTGAAGACTTACATAAACCTTATTGTGCAAAAGATTGATATTTTTATGTATCATGAAAGTCATCACACTGCAAGTAGGACTCCTATTCAGATCCACTTTTAAACACACATTGCACATCGCAGTAATGTATAAACATGTTAATTAACCTCAATCACTAGAAAATTTGCTCTGYTAATGAACTTTTGTAAAGCAGAAAATGATGCTGGATTTTTCAATGAGAACTGCATATGCTCCATGTTATAGCATAAGTTTTCTCACCAGCTGGAAAGTTTCTAAGTAAGCTTTTTATGAATTTCTTTTCTGGACAAAAGYTGTAATCAACATTCCAAGTCTACTTTTGCAAGTAAGTACTGTAGTCATATAAAACACAACACATTAGTTACAGATATCCAGCTGGTGGTGCTAATGAAAACCACAACTTTAACTACAAACATGTACAAATATATACTATCCACGAAGGACATTTTAATTTTAYACACCTCGCCTCAAGGAAATTCAATGGCCAACTGTTGTAGAGATACTGAGTATCTTGTTTAAGCACACGGGAACTTARAGGAATTCTAACTGCTCATTTTTAGTCTTTCTGAATACTTATTCTCACATCACTTGCTAACCATTTTTCATTCATTACTTTAGTACCATTATTAATATTCCCTGAGTATGACTCAATCAAAATTTTAAAGAATTCCACATGTAAGTTGGATAAATGTTTAGAAAACCAGGTAGGCGACACATTTGTGTGCAAATATGATTCATCTGCTTTAGCTGATGAATGGTTCCTGACATGCTGAGTTATATATTAAATACATACAGCTTGATACTGTAATCTACTGATAGGTTTGTAACTGTGCCAAAATACAACTCAGTGTAAGTAAGAATCTCAGCAACAGAACAAACACGGARCATCTTACAACATACTTAGAAAATACAAGAGTAGGACATATAACAAGAATTTTAAAAAATGTAATGCAAGTTACTTTTTATACTGTCTTGCTTAGTAATAACTATTTCAACGTCCTAATAAGATACAGTTGCACTCATCTTCCATATGAGTGCATGGATAGAAGCTAAAGAAAATTAACTGGAGCTTGCTGCCAATAGGAGAGGAGTTTTCCGAATTCCTGTTACAACTCCCTTCTTGACCATAAGCTTTCATATGATGGCAACTGTATTTTCACTTGATTTGGGTCAAGCCTATTTTTCAATAACAAAAAATACTTATTTCAGTAAATCATGATAATTTATATAACAATAGGCTGTCAGCCAATTGTATGGCAGCAAATGACAGACATTTAAATTGGGTTTTACAGTAACTGGGGAAAAAAAAAGAAGAAAATGCTATAAATGTACCTAACACATTAATTTACTAGTCCTGTATGAACATTTCATTCTGCAACCTTACACTTTATCCCACCAGTGTCACTACCACCCTTCTTCTTCATTGAAACAAGTAAATTCAAAAAACAAACCTATTTTTTCAATGCCCATATAATATGCACTCATTTGAAATTTAAGATGCAAGGCAAATTGACTTTTGAATTCATTACATTACATGTAATCAAATGAAGTTTATATTTAACATAATCACAGAAAACCCCCAAAAGGCTTGCATACCTAGTGGCTACTTTATCCTAAAAGCTTAATCTTTCATTCAAGGTATAATTAGGTAAAATTGTGTTAATTATAAATTGGCATTATTGTGACGTATTACCAGCAAGAAAGTCAACAGATCAGAAACCAATAAGAAAAATACTGCACCAATCTTACCTTTAAGTCAAGATGAACAACACTGTTTCTATGCAAGAATGAAACTCCTTCTAATATTTGCTTCATAAGTCGTTTAACATCTTTTTCTTTGAAAGCCTCCTCTCTTTCAGCCACACACTGGTCAAAAATTTCACCTCCAGCAGCACTGTGGAACAGCAGGAATATTGTTAGTTCAAAGACTAAATTATAGCATCCATTTGGATCTACTCGCACTATTTTTTTTTAATATAGGCAAGATCAGCAGGAGGTATAATCCAATAGTGATATTTTAATTATTAGACATTTGGCAAGCTTTTACAGCCTTGGAAGTGTTCTCTGCAGTGTGGCAGCTTTGGAGAGAAGCAAAGATTTTAGTCATTTAGATTAGAGAATATGAACATTTACGTTAGAGAACACAAATAGTACAGAAATTTTGGGGACTACTTTTGAAACACTACTGACTTTGCTTTCAGATGAATGCCACATTTGTTTGAGGACAGTATTTTCACAAAAGATGTGCCTTTGGCCATTCCTATGAAACTACATGGAAATTTGGCCAAGGCAAATCTTGTAAACATAGAGCAAAACAGCCCCACCTCCCATCCTCCTCAAAACACTTTGCACATACTCAAAAGAATAAATCTAAAGTCTGCAATTGAATTGTTTATGAAGTCTCTGGTATACAGGGATATATTATGTTTCTAAGCTTCTTTCATCTTACAATAACTGAAAATTTTAGCTCTCAGCTTGCTTCCTCTTTTGTTTACATGTATTTAAACAAATAGCAGAATAACAAAAAAAATCTAACAATAACTAGATATAAATGAATGTTTTTAAAATACTCTGAAGCCACATGCAGTACCAGCTCTGTATAGCAATGGCTCTAGAGAACTAAAATTGCTTTACAATATAACCTTGTAGCATCAAAAGTAAAATAAACTGAACAGAAGCTCCATCTTAAAAGCAGAATGGGTATAAGAACATCAGAATGGGGCCACTTTGCATATGGATTGTTGAACTACTAGTGTGGAATCAGCACATACACCCTTTGTTCTGCAGGAAATTCTATAATGGCCCCTTAGGGAAAGATGGTGAAACCCCTGAGGACAGAATTCTCTCCAGTTAGACCAAACTGTGACATGCAAACATGACTTTGCACAAGCACTAATCTTTATTGATGCATACCCATCTACTCTSCCTTTGCTTGTTTTTTTCCAATGAATTGTATTGTCTAGGCTATCCCAAAGACAGCCAGGCACAGTCAACAGGAATATAACAGCAAATGTGCGTTCTACCAAAATTGTGCATTTCAAATGTATACCCCCAGAAAAAGAATACTTAAATACACTTAAACTTTCATTTTGCCTATACTAACTTTGCTGCTACAGTCCTCATGGATTAAGCCTCATGGATTAAAAACAAGTTTTTTGCCCTCCAAGGTATTCTCATTGCTATAATTTTAAATTTTCTGAGCAGATTGCCTTATTCAAAAAAAAAAAAGAAATGAAAAGAAGGTTAAATCTTAACCTTTTCTAAAGCGTTTTACACTTCTGTTCTACACATGCTGGCTAAATGGCACAGCAGTACAATTTCATTTATTAAACTAAGATTTTCTTTCAAGAAGTCCCTCTGTTAAATAATTATTTTTATGCATTCTGCATCAAAGATGATAGAGCTCAAGAATAAAATGAGTTTTTCAAAGGAATATTAATACTTTAATTCCTTTTAAAAAGTTTCAAATGCCTRACAATATTGCTTCTTTCTTCAGTCCATTTTTATTTAATTCATGGAAATAGCAATATTTCAGCTTTGAACAAGATTCAGATATTAATGACATTTTTKAAATGAACATGGGCTAGTGCATTCTAATATCCTAAACCAAATTCCTTGAAAAAGCAATCAATATCTTCCAAATAGCTATAAAAAAATCTACTGCAACCAATAAATTAAACTTTCTGCTTTAAGAATGCCACAAGATGTTACCTGAAGAGTGATTTAATTCCTCGTAACAGTGAATTATAACGCACATACAGTGATAAGATCTACTACCAAAATTACTAACAGGATGTGTTTTATAGCAATAACCCTGGGATTTTTGTGGTACAGCTCTGCCACCTCAAATAAGGCAAAAATACTTCTGCTATTTAATTCTGTGAAAYTGCGTTTACACCCAAAACATGGGATCACACTTTACTTTTAACAGACTCAGCTGAAAAAAAGTGTAAGTTGTGGGTGGGGGGACCTTATAAAGCCCTGTTTGCTATATTTCTATTGGTAGCCATCTGTTACAATTTATTTATTAGTGAAACTTAATTAAAACTGAGGTAGGCACCAATGCTAAAATGTAAGCTACCTACAATTTTAATACTACACTTAAAGACCTCTGAATTATAGGTGTTAAAAGTTAAGGCAATGAAAGCTGAAGCAATTTCCCATCAGAAATCAAGAGACAGTGCTACCAACATGAGAGTAAAAAACCCTTGATCCAGAAACTTTATTAAAAAAATAAAAAGTATTYAAGTCCCTCCCAATACTTCTTAAGATGCCTGGGTTCATCAGCATTTTTAAGAGTGAGACATGCAAATACAGCCCTTACACACGCACACCCACTTCATGAGACACTGACATTCCCAGCTGCCGTAGACACTTGGCTTTACAAAATAGTTTCACATGGAAGTGTGATTTCATATGCAATGTTTTGGTTTTTGATCTCAACTTTGCTATTTAGGATGCTGATGGAACAACTTCTTCTGGACAATTTATTCTGTCCAAAAATTACCACATGCAAATAACTAACCAGCAATCCTTTACAAGAACACTTAYAGAAATTCAATATTGCAAGACCATTTTGTCTATTGTTGCCGTGGAGTGAGCTGAATTGATTCCCTTAAGCAAAACAGTCAGCTTTAATGGATCAGATATTAAGTTAGTGTTCAGAAGAACCCACAAGTAGGAACCACCAGAGTACAGATATGTGGATCTATTCCTAAAATACACTTGACTTAAATGCTGAGTTATATAYAGTCTGCAATAGACAAAGATGTACTTCCTCAATCTTCCTGAAAGGATTATCTTTGCAAGAAAATGGGAAGTCATCTACTTTCTGTACATGGAGCTTAAGCTGTTCACACCAAAGTGGCTGTAACACTAGCAAAGGTTCATGCTCACTGCTGCTGACACCATACCTCTTTCCCTTGGCTAGGCATACTGTTGGATAGTAAGTGCACTGACTGGCAATTTTTCCAGTGTAAGGCTACCATAAAATACCAATGTCCCCAAAGCCTGAGAAAACTGTAAATCCATATCTGATGAGAGAATATGGGAAGAGAAGCATCCAAATGCATTAAGGTGTAGATACTGGTCTTAAAAGCTCTCGGTTCTCAGACAATTGCTTTAATTTTTTTTGCCTTCACCTTTTCAATCAGGCAGCCCAAAAACTGAATGAAACACAAAGAAAGCATAACTAAGACCMTTTGGGAAGTTTTCCCCTAAAACTTTTTTAAGCTCTCCAGTCTTGATCTGAGACTGCTAACTAGAAGAACTTTGCTTACTACTCTAATAGACAAGACACAAATATTGGAGAAGCACAGTTATTTGTGATTACAGTGGGTTTGCTTCAAGTTCTGTCCATTGAATCCAATGCCAAATGGATCATTTCCTGACAGCAGATTCTTATTTTAACCAGTCACACCTCCAGCAAGCAGGACAACAAGTCATATCCAAGACTATATAAGTTCATTAGCATTAATRGATTAATATTAATATAAGTCTATAACATTATCCAGGACCAAATAACTACAGGTGCAAAAACACTGAAACCAGCATATCAAATATATATTAACTGTGCCTTCAAGATGATAAAGACAATTTCTTCCTTTTTTTAAAGCAAGCATAACAAAAGCCTACTGTATTTAAACAAGGCCCTAGCTCAGTTCAGAGGCTCTTCACAATATAATGCTAATGACTAAGATTTTTGAAGTTGCACTTACAGGTTTCTGTAACATCTGACCCACGAATGACCCAGTAGTATCATCTATCCCTTCCATAGATGTGTAAAAACATGGTCATGTACACTTATAAAAAAACACCAATGCTTAAGCATCAGATGCTCTACTGCTCCTTCTTTCAAAAGAAATTGGAAGATGACAGGTAGGTTGCATTYAGGCATCAAGCCCAAAAGTTATGAGTTTTGTTTTTTTCCTTTTATATCTGATATGTCAAGTTTCCCAGACTGTATCTGTATCTTTTTCAGCAAAATTCTAGGTTCTTTTCATTCATTCAATTTTCAGTGAAATATAGAAATAYAACTGACACACAGATAAATTTCAGGCTTTATCTGTTACACCTTCAGACTTACCCCTTCAACACTGACTTAAATACYCTGATTAAGATCTTATTACAACAAATCAAAATCAGAGACTGTTGTGAGGGTGGATGCAGACAGCCCTAATTTGCTATGCTACAGCTGAAGCCAACACTGTAATGCCCCTGCTTTCCACTGCTCAACACAATRTTAACAGCGGCCAATTTTAAGTTCATTTTCTGTCAAAAATTGATAGTGCTTCAAAGATAACCATCCATGTAACATTAATATTTGTCTTTCCGAAGGCAAAACACTTCCTCAACGCAAAACCCTCAGCCCTYATGGCAGATTCTATGTCAAGACAAGAAACTTTAAACCTCAGCAGATGAAGTTAGTGGCCAAGAATTAAGTATTTGTTTTACCTCTTCAGGAGATAAAGATCTGCCACACAGACCATCAAGCTCAATAGAAACTGAAATGCCCTGGAGAAGCTTGCAGTCTAGGTATGTTCTTTAATCCTCTGCATACAGAATGTCAGAAATTCACTAACATTCATACCTGTTTTGTTGCAACATGTCTCTGGAAGATGTTGACATTAAAGAAGCATTCAGACATACTTGCTGAAGTCAGGGAAAGACTGTTTTTGTAATTTACAACTCCAGCACACAGCTATTTATCTGAAACAAGGTGTGCCTGATGCATATAARCCAAATAATTTTGCTAATTACTGAACAACCTCGTTAATACTCCAGATTAGAAGTTTTGCAACTGTAAGAAAATTGAGTTCTAAAAGAAAACTAGAAATTTTGTATTGAAATTATCACAAAACTCATTGCTTATTTAGATTTCACTGCTTATATTAAATCCTATAGGATCTAGAAAATTAAACTATATTTTAGTTTAAATTTCCGCTAATGTTTAAAGCAAGTATTTATGARTTTCCAGCAACAGCAGTTAAAACCCCAGAAGGTCTGTCACATCTATGTATTATAAAAGATACTTAAATATTTCATATGACTTCATTAACGGCACAATGAAGTTTTAAAAATGTATTCTAGAAGGAATTTCACCTTAGGAGACACAGTCTCATTCCTTTTCATTGAATTTTAAATATAGTTTGACTTCTAAACCAGATGTCATTGGGACACAAAATTTCTCACCATTTCTTTTTGCTGTCAAGAACTGCACAAACTACATTTATCTTAGCAGACAAATCCCATCTGAACTACTGAGTCTCAGTGTTCCTCTCCTAATTATTTAAAATCCATAAAGCTTAACAAGAACTTAAGAGTTCAGTAGCAACAAGCATTTGGCTGCATCTCAGAACCGAGTTAGATGCCTTGGTATCTACAGGCATTGGCATAGGAGATGAACAGTCACAACAGCTGCAGGAACAGCCTTCTGCAAAAACTCAAGTGGAGAAAACCACACAGACAAATGTGGAGTGAAATGACCTTTGAAAGTAACTATTCTAGGTCTCAATCCTCCTCCTCTCTTTCTTTCCCCMAAAAKRTACTGTTTTAGCAAGCTTTMTATTGTAGAGGCTTTTGACAGTTCCTTTTTAGCAATGGCGTTGCTTTCAATACCTTTTTTATAACTGGTAAAAAACCAAAACAGATTTCATCCTGTCTTTGCCACTATCAGTGAAATAAACTTCAGTTACTGAACARATACTCATTGCTTTTTTCCTCTTTTCTTTTACAAGTATGAAGTGTACAGACTTCATATTTCATTAAAAATGTTTTTAACTACATAAATTATAGCTCAGCTTTGAAAGATACTACATAATTACAGAAATTTGTTATAACCTGAAGTAGTTATGAGACTGCACATAGCTTCTTGTAATCATCATTTTCTTAGCAATTCTTCTTGAAGTTAAGCAAAGGTAACAGGCAAGCAATAAAACCTTTTACATTATTCACACTGATACACATTATTTTTACATTATTAATTTTAAGMAAATACTGCAGAAACTTATTCAGGAATTATTACTAATACTTACTATTCCAGGACTAAAATCATCTCTGTTGCAGTTTCGTAAACTTCATGCAAGTTAATGACCCACAGGTTGCATTGTGCCAGCTCAAGGACTGCAATTTCATGTATTATTTCCATCCGACAGTCTTGGCCCTTTCTTCTTTTTCTCATGAATTTTGCTGCAAACTCTTTTTCAGTGTCTTTCTGGATACACTTCTTCACCACTGCAAATTTTCCCCTGAAATTAAAGAARAATTTAGTTTTACATTCCTTAGTGACAGCTTTAGCACTGCCTTTATAAATTAACATTTCAGGAAACTTGTACCCATTAATAGTGATTTGGTTCATTTAAGATTCAATCAAAACTTAGAAAGATGCCTTGCTGAGTGATGGTCCTTGTGYTCAAAAGTTAGAAACACCCCAGCCCAAATGTAAATGATCTCCATGAAAAAAACCCAATCAATTCAAACAACCCGGTTTTCAAAAAYACAGAATAAACAAGCTGTGCTAGTTCCCACAATCACCTTATCCTCAAAACTTTAATTAAAAAAGCTGGCAAAACCAAAATGTACAAATAAGCAATTTATGTTTTCTCTGACTACCTCACAGTACACCAGTTATTGTTTTCTTAAGTATCCCACCATATCCAAGGTAATAACACTCTAATTGAATCCTGCTCCATTTGCCATGCAATATCCAGACCCTACATTTTCCAAGTTGGCACTTTGTATTTTCACCATGGCATGTCTCAAATGATAACAGCCAGAGTTTTTTGGTTAACAGTTCTCAAGAAAAAAGGAACATGGATAAYTTAAATACAATGAAGCAACTTGACTAACGCCAAGCTTTCCAGCACAATTTTTGCAGCCATGCCAAGTGAATAGGAACACTGAGAGCAGAGAGAGCTGAGCATGGTGCTTAGCCCACATTAATGAGCGTCACCTCAGCGGAACACACACCTGATGATGCACCAGGCCAGCTAAAACCACACTGCACTGCTTGCGTCATACCACTTCCCCCACAGCACTTTGSCAGAAGTGGTGGCTCTAAAGTTCCTTGCAAGAGTCTTACACCACCTGCTCTACTCAGTTCCATTCACACAGTGCTGATTTTTAGACTGAAAAGGTATTTTAATTACTACCTATCACTAATGCAATGATGAATTCTCATACTTTCAAGTATAGTAATCTTACTTTAGCTCTTAGCATACAGGTATAATGATCATCAAAACTACCCTTTTTGTTTATATGTAAACATTTCCTTATGAAGCTGCAGGAATAGCTTTAGAGATCTTTATTTTGGTTCTTTACTTATTGAAGGGTTGCTGAAACCAAAAYACTCATCCTCATCTATTTTGGAATACAATTACAATGGGTTTTGCCTCTCCCATCTCCAAGCTGAAGGTCACATAATTAACTACTTCAGTTTGTATCATAGTTTTCACTTCCCAGTCTATTAGTAGAAGACTGCTATCCATGAACTATAACTGCTAAACAAAGTTGTGGTCAGCTTGCTTTTAATAGGCATTTATTTCAAAATCACACAGTCTAAATGAATCAAGTAAAATAAGCACCCACAAAGTGGGTATTTGCTAGGCAATCTCAATAAAATAATTGGACTTGAAACCACTGATACAGCCACAGTTATTCCTCTAGGAATAATATTTTTCATAAGCACAGTATATATTAAGACTAGATCACAGCAATTCCTCTAGGAATATTTTTCATAAGCACAGTATGTATTAAGACTAGATCACAGCACAACCCAGATGTCTGGTGAGGGCAGACAGAAAGAATATACTTTCAATGTCTTGAATCTAACTTCTTGGGAGAAAGTTCTTAATTGCTAATATATACATGAAACTATCAAGGTTTGTAAATGCATGAAGATAATTTTGTAGCAAAAAATAATGTACAATAGAAAGCTATGCATTTATCAAAAGTGTTAAAGTACTTGTTCAAGTTCTTAGCACCAAAAACATCACAAAAAAAAAGAAATCGGCTGGCAACTATGTTGTCAAAAACCAAAAAAACAGCATATAAAAGTAAACTGAGAAGCCCTTTAGCAACAAGTTTTTTAAAATACCTGATAGATACTAAGCTTTACTCCAATTAATCTAGGTCCCTACTTGGGTTCAGCCTTCTCTGTTTTCCTTATATAGTCTCTGAATGCACCGTGTACTTCCTCTTGAATTGTTGCCTGAGAGTGGTCAAAAGCTTTTAATTCTAGCACTAGGAAGGACCTAGAGAAAGTGGCTTAGAAAAGTTTGAAATCTTTATAATACAGTTCTCAAGTACTGTGCTCTTTTGAATTACATGCAAAATTTACCTGGAAACAAGTTAATTAGCCTAATGAGTACCAGTGTTGYGATTCCCTGTGCATTAGTCACTATGGAAATAAAACAGTATTCATGGAGCAGCAAGAAAAAGCAAGAGCCACCACCGTGTGTGGCCACGCATGTCCTGTTTAGCTAAGCTGGCCAGAAGCCTGAAAGGTGACGTAATTCAAAGGAAAGGTTACACTGGAGTTCAGCTGGCTGACAAATACTAATTCAAAATTGTTTCAGACCAAGAATCCTRTCCAGATTCCTTATGGTTATGCCTATAATTAGAGCTATTATAACTACTGCCTGTTAGAACTCATCTTTTCTGAATGCAATCCCCAAAAAGATCAAACCTGACAAACCTGATGTTTATAACCAGTAGAACTAATTACTGTGCAGCGATCTAGATTAATGTCTGAGAAAATTTCAGTTAAGATCCAAAGATAGAATCCACTGTACGGTTAAGCCAAAAGATACATTTTATAATAAAGAATAAATTTTTGCTTTATTTTTTTTATTTAAAGAATTTATTTTTGATTGAGACAAAATAGTAGATATGACAGATATAAAAAGCTTTCTTATGAAGTATACATTGCATGCACTTCATCTTTGCTTTTCTTAAAATCCTGTTTTTCAGAACTTATAAGAKGTATATAAAATAGTGTTAAGTCACATCATTGCTACTTTAGTGTATTGAGAASAGCTAGCAGTGAAAACACTGCATGGAAGGAAGAATAATTTTGAGATGACAATCTTAATGCTCATTTTCCAAGTTGAAAGCAGACCACCAGACATCCCATCGCAAATAAAAATGCTTTGGAGTGAGACAAGAATAGGAAACTGTAAGCAGTTCTCAGTCCTCACAAGAGTCTCATTCAAGAATTATGATTTAAGATAAATCATATCTGTAACAAAGAAGCTCAATGTCACTTTTTCAGATTGCCAACAGAATCTGCAGTCTTTCATTAGACACACATTATAGCTCAAAGGAAAATTGTCAAATCACAAATCAAATGTCAAATCAGATAAGCAGGAACATTTATTGGTCACACCAATTAATTTTTGATGTCCTAGGTTCAGAAGAACAGAGAACTAACCTTACTAATTTATTTATAATATAGAAAAACAACTAAACTTAACTAAATATTTAAAAACAACTAAATTATTTTTAAAGTAACCTATAAAACACTCTCTGTAACAAATGCAGGAATAACTTCTTCCTGTGAAGATATTTACTTTTTATAAAGTTCAGAAAAAAAAACTTTTCTAAGATCCACAATCCTGTATGCAGTTTATTATGTAATTAGTATCAAACACTTTTTCTGAAGTGTGGTTTTTTTCCCCCCTGACAATTTTGGATTTCCAAACAACAAAGTGCAGGGATTCAATTTCTGACATTCATGAATAATGTACTCATATAAATTTATTCCCAAATGGCAAAACCAACTACTTGCAACTCTTCATTTTCTTTTCTTTCCCACTTTTGCTTAGTTCTACAGCTATTTCACCCCAGTTGTGCTATTGCAGAGGGCAGCTGAGGACAGCAKTGTCACTGCACAAAATGGCACATGTGTCATGTACCGCTAAGACTAAGACGTACATTACTGAAAGTTACCTGAGAAATAAAACATCATGCCAGAGTTGTTCTTTTGGGAAAAAAAGAAGTCAAAACCAAGACATGCATTATCTGCACAGTAAACTACAGCCAGTTCCTAGTCAGGAACAGAATATTTCAGTCTCCTTAAATAATTACAGTATTTCTTATTCTTACCTTTGGGTAGAGAATGAGCTTGTACACTTTAACAAAAAACAGGCAATGAGGAGAAACAACTGAATTGCAGTGCACATAATTATGTGTGTGCACATATTTCACTAGAAGACAATTTATTTTGGATCAATCATTTAAGGCAAATGTTACCTTCCAGAAGAAAGACAGACCAGCCACTTACACCTTCCTCTAACCCAGCTCTAGAATCAGGAGTATTATTTTCTGTACACAAATGATGAATTCCAATATGTGCTTAGCTTGTTTCACATAAAAAAAAAGAATGCAACAAGGAATTCCATTAACAAGCTGAAGAATTAATAGCCTAGCAATACTTAGCAATTAGGAGTTTTTTCCTTGAGGAAAATGAGCAAAACAACTAAATATACTTACAGTAGACTCCTTAAGGAAGCTCTCAGTAATAGAAAATTTATTGTTCCCCATTTTACAGYACAATTCTGGCATAACAACAAATGGTAAGGGGAAGAGTTAAGCAATTGGTGTCTTCAAACTAACCCAACTCACGCTAGCACTGTCTGAAAACATTTAAGTCTCAGCGATGTGATGAGAAGTGGCATCCTTAAAACAGTCATCAGTGGTAAGTTTGATTTCAAACCTCATGCAAGTGAAGATTTGTGAGGATACTCTGATTTTCAGAACAGTAAAATTATTAAGGCTGTGAKTACTGGACCAATATTAAATAATTCCATTTAAAAACTTTTATTTCCATGTCAACCTAAGGAACTTGCAATGATTTCCTTTCCTGAATGGTTATTATAATAAAGTTTTTGATGSTTTTCCCAAATGAACCTGGCTCTCCCAACAGCTATGTTTCAACAGATCTGCAAATGCCTGTTCAGCTACTTGAACGAGGCAGCACCTTCTGAAGCATGTAAGCTCCACATTCTGAAAGCASTTTTTTCTCCTGTGAGCAGAACTAATGAACCTGAACTTCCTATGGGTTTGCACCCAAGTCCCTCTGGTGACACTGTGATCAAATGTCACCTCCTCCCAGGTTCATCCATACCTCTCAGGACTGCTTCTCCCATGGACTTTTGCTCCCTAACTTGCCACCGGTAGCCAGAGCCCCCATACCTCTCTTCCCAGCACTGCTAAAACTACAGTGCCTTAACGTTTTGGTATGTTCCCCTTTCTTCCTAACTCCTCCAAATGCAGGGGACAGGGAACAGAAAACAGTCTCCAAATGCCATGGGAAGTTCAACATATATGTGTTGACTGACAGAAAGRGAGGCCAAAGACCAAACAAACCAGCTGAGCTCACACAGCACCCCAGATCTCAGCAAAGGTGATAAACCTACTCTCTCCCTGCTGTGTTTTAAACACAATCCATACAAACGTTGTTATTCTCAAACCTACCTAAAGTTCAAATTTAAAACTGTTTCCCTAGTTCTGGGAAATGGGATGGACAAATACAGAGCATATAAACTTTTGTCTACCAAATCTTAATTCTAAGATAATTATATTCTGTGCACAAGGACTGCTTTTCCTCTGAGAGAAAAACCTGCCATACCTGGGTGCTAATTTGTTCTTTGTAAAGATAAACTCTACCCATAAGTAAGGAATTACACAATTTATGAAYGTGTAAAAGTGAAACAATTTGTTTTAATCCATTATCAATAAAATGACAGTTKTAAGTGGCACAGAGACTTTCCACCTATGTTTTGTCACAGAAATGGCAAAGGATAGTCTTTAATGGGAATATTTGAGCTGAAGTATCCACTTTTAAAAAACCAAAATGTAGTAAAAAACATCCAAAACTGATAAATAAAAACCCAAGCATATACATTCAAATGTAGAGATTTCTATATTCTAAAAAAAGAAGATAGTGAAAGCATTTGTGAAGCTGAGGAGAGATAAAGATAGTCTGAACCAAAAATGTGTAATCACGGCACAAAACTGTTGCACAAAACAAGACAAACACTAAGAATTGCCACTTAACTCATTTTAACTACAGGTGCAAAATCACAACTTTCACATGAAGGTCATCTTTAAATATAGTTCTGATCAAAAAATATTCCACACAAAAAGCCATGCTGAGATTTACTTGTTTAAACTGCAGACTAAGACTTGCAGCAGTACTTAATTCTTGTATTAAGTATAAAGCCAATCTTCTCCATTGTACTTTTTTGTTCCAGAAGGAACCTTCATCTATTCTGTGTTCTGATTAGGCCCATGACTATCAGCTGGCTCTGAGACAAATGCTTGTTCCATGGAAGAACTGCAAAATATTTTCTGAAGTCACCTGAACTTCAAATAAATAAAAAARCCAAAACCAGTGATAGCAGTGGACATTCTGTGCTAAACTGCTCCTACGCCTTTTGGACTGTGTCTTAGAATTTAGGCTSATTTCTAGCCTGCATTTAGTTAGCTTCAGTCTCCAGGCCTTGAACATTGTGGTCACAACAAGCTAAAAAAATCTTTCTCACTTGCACGGGATGTTTCTCCCACCTGCTTTCCATGTGAATGCTTTAGACCACTATGTTTAAACAGGAATTATTTTACTGGTACATCAGAATTACAAGTGAGCATTAAGCTAACACCTAGACAACCTAAATATTTGTTAGAGGTACTTAYGGCAACTCCTCTTTAGCTCCAAAGGGGTTGATTTTGCTGCTGTATAAACTGAGTTACACAGCTAGCACAACTTGCAACAGAACACACATTAAGGAGGATATGGTTCCATATATCCTGTGGTATCCCATCTAATCTTTTTTATCGGAACATTCTTCGGATGAAGCACATGTAATTCTAAGAACACTATTATTATTTTAATAAGAAGTGACAGAATTTCAGACAAAAACATTGGTTCAGTGGTGCTGAAATTCCATATATGTAGTTCCCAAGACGCAAAAAACTTTTAATGAGGCTTTTTGCCCCAGAACCCAAAATGCTTTCTGTCAGTCAGGTATTGAAATTATACACGGTCTAAACCTTACAYGTGGAATCACTTCCAAACCCAAGATTTTAACCAGCTTTTTAACTCTTTGAAAAGTTCCACCATTACATTGTTGTCAAGGATATGCTACCCCTAAACGAGTCTAAAGTTGTTTTTATGCATGTCACAGCTTGAAAAGCTCGAGGAAATAATAAATACTTTTCTCTTTTTTTTTTTTTTTTTTTTTTTTTTTTTTTTTTTTTTTGAAAGGAGCAGGCTTGCTTCCCTCTCCAAGGGAAATCTAGAGCAATAACCATTACTCCACAGGGGCTCCCAGGGAACACCACAGCATCTTCCCAGCCAGATCCGCAAGGCTGGGGAGCCGAGGATGACTTGTTTAGCACAAGGAGGGACAGCTGCGGAGTACAGCTGCCTCCCAGCACCCTGTTCCAGCCGAGCCAATGCCACAGGCACGCCCTCGGAGCTGACAGAGCGCGGGCAGAGCGCACCGCTGGATGCCCCTGGACGCGGCCCTACGCCGGCAGGGACCAGCAAGGGAGGGACGCCACTACCCCCCGGCCCCGCTCCTTCCCCCGCCACCCGGGGCAGCGGCGGCAGCGCTCACCTGCCGAGCTCCCGGCCGGGGCTGAGGCTGTACCGCTCCTGGAAGGGCTCCGTGCGGATGGGCGTGCGGATCTCCGCCAGGAGCCCGCCCCGCCGCCGGGATCGCCCGGCCGCGGGCTGGGGTGGCGGCGGCCGGTCACCGCGGGAGCGACCGGGCGGTGGCTTCTCCTCGGGGCTCATGGCACGGGGCTTCACCCTCGGCAGAGGGATGGCTTCTTCTTCCCCTTCTTCTCTCCTCCTCCCTGCCCCTTCTCCGCTCGCTCCCGGTATCCGTGTCCCGGCCCGCGCTCCCTCCAGCCACTGCCGCGGGCTCGCGGAGGCTGCGGGCAGCACGCGCCGGCCGAGGGGGCGGGGCGGGGCCTCGCGGGCACGCCCCTCGCGCGCCTCGGTTTGGCGGGCGGGCCTGAGGGCGGAGCCGCGGGCAGCGCCACCTGGCGGGGGAGCGGCGGCTCCGTGGAGCTGGCTCGTTTCAACGAGGTTTAAATAAAACCCCCGTAAAGCCGAGGGGGTGACKGAGGAGAGACCGGCCTGCTTCCCTCTGTGGCTCGCATATCTTCGTGTCACTGCAGRTGGAGTGTCCTCTCCCTGTATTCGGCCACATCTGGAGCGCCATGTCCGGTTCTGGGCTCCTCAATACAAGAGAGATGAGGAGCTACTGGAGACGRTCCAGCGSAGGATGACAAAGATGACCAGGGCTCCAGAATATCTCCCTTAWGAGGGGAGACTCCGGGAGCTAGGCCTGTCTAATCTAGAGAGAAGACAGAGAGGGRATGTAACCAATACATACAAATATGACAGAGGTGGGTGTCAAGAGGATGGTGCTGGACTCTTTTCAGTGGTCCCCAGTGACAGGATGAGGAGCAATGGCCAGAAACTGAAACCCAGAAAGTTCCACCTCAACAAGAGGTTTACACTGAGGGTGGCAGAGAACTGGAACAGGCTGCCCAGGAAAGTTGTGGAGTCCCCTTCTCTGGAGACATTCAAAACCAACCCAGAGGCATTCCTGTGTAACTCCAGAGGTTACCTTGGTGATCTCCAGAGGTCCCTTCACACCCTAAGGATTCTGTGATGCTGTGATCCCTCAGCCCAGCACTTCACTCTCTGGRCACTCAGGTATGCCCCAAGGCATAGCAGGGAGGGAGCATGAAGCCTGGGRTGAACCCACAGGAGGTGGGGGACATGGCCATGTGGACCTTGATCTGGGCTCACATTGATCTGGGCTTGGGACCCAGGAGAAGGGAGGCTGACAGAGGGTGAGGAAAAAAGGGGCAGCGGCAGCTCTGCAAGGGCCAAATGCACCTGGGCCCACCGGATGAAACCTTGGACCCTGTGGTGTCTGTGGCACATGCATCAGTTAAGCCTTTCCTACAGCCAGGGCATGCGTAGCAATCTCTTCCATGCATGCCTGAGATCTAGGTGTCTCTGTGAGGTGTGCAGGAATCGCCTCCTAGTCATCTGTTTGTGCAGGCAGGTGGGAATTGCCTCATGGATTTGGCATGAGCCTAACTGGAAAAAAGCATATGCTTATTTCTCAAGGCCTTCACTGTCTGACTTACTTAATCTACATGTTAAAGAGACCTGTTCTGCGTGGCCATCATTTATCAAGGAAATTCTGTGCCATTTGTCTCTCGTACGGGCATGGAATCTCCTGCCTACATCCAGAGCATTGAGGAGAAAAGACAAATGAGGAAACAGGCCAACATACAGGAAAGGATTCAGTCCAAACCTGGGTCACWGATCAGGGATGGGAGTACAGTTGCTAACAAGGCATTTTGCTGGAATTTCCTCATTCTCTTACTGCCAAATCTGATTTGCAGAAAAAAAAAAGTAGAATAATAGAATCATAGAATGGTTTGGATTGCAAGGGACCTTAAAGATCATCTAGTTCCAACCCCTGCCATGGGCAGGGACACCTCCCACTAGACCAGGTTGCTCAGTGCCCCATGCAGCCTGGCTTTGAACACATACAGGGCTGGGGGATCCACAGCTTCTCTGGGCAACCAGTTCCAGTGTCTCACCACCCTCAGAGTAAGGAATTTCTCTATAATATCTTATATAAACCTTTTCAGTTTATTCCCCCTTGTCCTGTCACTGTCACTACATATTCTTCTAAAAATACCCTCTTCATCATTCTTGTGGGGTCTCTCTGATGTATTGGAAGGCTGCATTTATATCACCCTGAAGCCTTTTCTTTTCCAGAATGAACAATACCWGTTCCTTTAGCCTTTCTTCATAAGAGAGGTGGTCCATCCTTCTAATCTAGTTTAGGAATAAATTCCAAAACCAGTATATCGAGTAAGAGAGACTTWAAGACTTTTGGAATCACAGTGCTTTCCACTCAAAAAGTCACAAAAGTTGTAGCAGAGGCAGGATATTACTGCTGAACAATAAAATCTGGATTAAACTGAGATTATATAACTGTTACATCTGAAAGTACATATCAGTGGCATTTACTACAGAGAATAGGTTTTTGACAAATACACTGGATCTTAAAGGTACATTAATCCTGAATGAAGGTTTTGGATACTTAATTCTTGTGACATTTTCTACTTCTTTATTTACTTTCACAGTCAACTTTTCTGGGGGGACCCTGATAAAAATTTATGAAAATTAGAGTAATTATTGATTCTGAAATATGAACAGTCCGTCCTCAAAATACTTTAGGATATTTAAGGTTCCCTGGATCTATTTTAAAATAAGTTATAAGTTTTAGATTCTTAAATGCCTTTAAAAATCTAGCAATTGGTTCTGTTGGGAAGGCAAATTTAATGCATTTTTAAAAAGAATTATCCACAGAATACAAATGGTATCTATTCTCTATGCAATGAGCAGGGTCATTTTCAACTGGATCAGTTGGTCAGCCTGTCCAATCTGACCTTGATTGTTTCCAGGGAATGTTTCCTGAATGTTTCCAGGGACAATCCATCTAATATCTCTCTGGGCAACATATGCCAGGGTTTTATCACCCTCATTGTAGAAAACATCTTCCTTATATTTAATTTAARATGACCCCAATTTAGTTGAAAACCATTAGCCCTCGTCCTATCACAACAGACCCTGTTAAATTGTCTCACATCTCTCAAGTACCCTTCAAGTACTGGAATGCTGCTCTAAGGTCTTCTCCAGCTGAAAACCCCCACTCCTTCAGTCTGTCTTYGTAGGAGAGGTGTTCCAGCCCTTTGAGCAGCTTTGTGGCCTYCTCTGGACTCACTCCAGCMCATCCATGTCAGAGACCCCAGAGCTGGMTGCAGCAGACCAGGTGGGATCTCAGCAGWGCAGAGCAGAGCAGAGGGGCAGAATTCTCTCCCTCACCTGGTTTTGGATGCAGCCCAGGACAYGTTTGGCTTTCTRGGCTGTGAGTGCACATTGCTGGGTCATGTCCAAGYTCTGATCCACSAGCACCCCCATGTTCTTTTCCCTGGGTCTGCTGGGGGGTTGATACTGGGGGYTGCCCCAACCCAGGTGCAGCACTTTGTACTCAYTCTTGTTGMATCCCATGGGGTTCCCAKGGGYCCACTTGCTGAGCCTGCCCAGGTCCCTYTGGATGGCATCCTGTCCTTCAGGTGAGTCAACCACAGCACTCAGCTTGGTGTCATTGGCAAATTTGCTGAGGGTGCACTCAATCCCTTTGTGTGTGTCATTAATGAAGATATGAAATGGCACAGGTTCCAATACAGACCTCTGAGTGACACCACTTGTCACTGATGTCCATCATGATTCTGAGTCATTGACCACCACCCTCTGGATGTGATGGTCCAACCAATTCCTTGTCCACCTAACAGTCTACCCATCAAATCTGTCTCTCCAGTTTGGAGAAAAGGATGTCGTGGGGGACCATGTCAAAGGCATTAGAGAAATCAGACAAAAGACATCTGTAGCTCTTCCCTTGTCCACTGGTGGAGCTACCSCATCATAGAAAGCCACTGGCTTGGTCACACAAGATTTCTTTGGTGAAGCACGCTGGCTGTCCCACATATTTTCTTACTTTACTATGTTCTGTCTAGCAGTGGATCTGAAATGTGCTGTACTAATTTAAATTGTCTATCTAGAAAGGATAAACATAACCTTCATGACTCACTGTAGTTTCACCTGTGCATTAAAACATGCACTTCACCTGTGCATTAAAACATTTCAGTCTTAAATATTGCAGCATAAGCTTATACACGCTATCTACACAGAGAGGTGTGTGGATATGAACAATGCTTGATTTACCTAGAGATAARCCAACACATATATCCAGGCTGATTACCCTTATAGGCTACCTGCTGGTAAAATGTACATGCTTTTTCTTTGCTGTTTTTCTTTCTTTGCTAATCACTCAAGTGTTATTAGCTGCTGTATGCTCAATTGCACTCAGATGGCATAGCAAGTACTAATTTCTGCTGATACATATAACATTAATTRTTCTATACTTCAATATATATGTTTTTCTTTCTGGCAATAGCATCCAGGGAATTCATTCTCTGTGTTTGGCCTGCAAGCTAAGAAGCAAGAGGTGAGGTGAAAGACATCACCAGAGGTATTTTGTTAAAAAGCTATGTCCCCTTAAATTTATCTCTGAATGCATTGGAGTCAAARAGTGATTTCTCTTCTGCCCTGAARAGGTGGATCAAAATTGTTGCATAGTGACATAAGCTTTGTTCTGTTATATCAATCTTACTCTGGCTTGATCATCACAAGATATTTCTCTCCCCAATACAAATGTATTCAGACAGCTTGAAAATGATAGAGGAGATACCTGAAATAATCATCATCATCATGGGCCATTTGTAACAGAAATACGAAATTTTACAATCTGTATGTAGCTCAGCACATCTAATTTAAGATTGTTTTTCTGGTGCTAAATTCATCGTTTCAACTTCTGTAATTGTAGCGAATCATGATCTTCTGTGGCTGGAATTWCTGCAGGCTACAGAAGTTCCATTTTGAAGTTAGTTATTTTGCATTGAAGCTACTTATTCCTTGATGTGGTGGTTTTATCTAGGAGGCAACAGAAAGAGTACACATTCCTCACTTGTGGGGTTTTGCTCCCCTACTCCTGAAATGCCTCTCGTCATCATGTAAAAGCACTTGCACAAGAACACTGAGTACCCAGCACCACTGAAAAACTGTTCCCTCCTATACTTTTGCACAAATAGACATTTCTTACCAGCTGCAACAAAAGAAAGTAATTATAATTATAATTATAATCTCTTATAATTGTAATTATAATCTCTTTTCTAGTTTAAGGGAGGAAGGCACAACTTCACTAAGTGTCGTGCATCATAACTGCCAGATCTGTCGAATTATTTTTATATTTTTATATTTTTTTATATATTATTTACAATAAGATTTATTCCTCTTTTTTACTTACAGGGTTTGATTTCATAATTTCCAAGACAGATGAATAAACCTGTGCCTAGGGAATCTATGAGTAACCTGTTCAAATACCCTCACAGGTTCCTATTTTGCAGAAATTCTCATTTGAATATGARTTTTACATATATTATTATAATATTAATTTACCAGTTGAAAAACACATCATATGGGTGCCCACTACATTGGATGATCCTCAGATCAGTGYCACATCTTCTCTGCCATGCCCAGGCAGTCCCAAACACTAATTCACCTTTTACAAACTAGGTAGACTGTATTTTACAAGAGCCGAGATGCATCAGTATTTATTGTATGGCTGTGTTCAGAGCATAAACTGTTCTGGCTTGTATATTTGGAGGACTAAAGAACATAGCAGAAGCCCAAATGATGGTGTTCAAAAGTCATGTCATGGGCATTACATATTATAGAAGCAAGGTTTAAATTCTAAGGTCCCAGTTCTGCTAATCAATGCTCAGATCAGTAGTGCTGTTAATTTACATGCCTAAAGCAGGGAAGCTTATATTCCATTGCCAAAGATGCCAAAGCTGTCAGTAAACATATCCTCACACACTCTAAGTGTGTGTATATAAGCTATATAATCTTATATAGCAATCTCTATTTTAAATTTCAGTCATTCTTAAAAAGTCATTGATTGCATTCAGTACCAAGACATACCTAAGAGGTACTGAAGTCAAACCACAGCTTGTAACAAAGTTCCTAAGAAGATTCCAGTGCTGCCCCACCTGCATTCCTGAAAAGCAGTTACCTGAACATGATGACTCCCTGTGGCATGCTCTTTAGGACTCTGTACTGTTTTTTCTACAGATTGAAGCATATGAAGTGCTGAAAACAGAAACATTGGAGCATATGCAGTTTATTTTTGCATGCTGTTTTGATCTTGGAAAAGCAGCATCAGAAAATCACATCCAACACTTTTTCAGTTRCTGTCTGTGGTTCATTTTGAAACTGACTGGACACATTTTCAGTGTCATACCACAGAATATTTACAGGATTACTTTTTCCTTACGACTGGTTTATTTTGTACATGGGGAGCAAGGATAACCCAAACCAGTCTTTTCATACTGAAAAAATTAAAAAAAGTAAAATGTCCCTGAAGTGTATTACTGTTCACAAAAGGAAAGGCAAGTGACCTCAGCGTTAGTATTGCTTACCATTGGCACAGAAAACTGYCCCATGCAGCTTCACTATTTTCTTGTACCATAGCAGTTAATATATGAAATCCTACATACCAGAAGTTCAGGGGAAAAACCCCCGTTATTTGCACTCTTTGTGCAATCCAGTGACTTCTACTCTATTCCACCTCAAAGAGCTGTAACATGGCATTGTGGGGATGAGCTTCATTTACACTACAGTTAAAACAATACAAATCTGCTTTACTTTAAATCAAAGCCTAATACATAAGAATTAAGGCTTGTATTTCAGATAGAATAATATATTGGGGTTTTTTTTTCTTCTAAATTCAGTTTCAAGACAGTAGGAACTAAACACAGCCACACATTCTTTATCTTGATAGAGTCATGAAAGGTATTTTCAGTCAAAAAATTATTTTCAAGTTCACCAGAATTAAATTAAAAAATAGTAAAAGGGTGTGTCTTTGCAGCTCAAGAAGGATTTGTGATTAGAAAAGACACAGCAGATCCTTTGCACCTTTCTTCTCCAGACTTGACAGCTATTATCCAGTCTGGCCTCTTGTACAAGGATGAACATAAGGCTGCATGTGGATTTATTGTCCTTTGTACAAAAAAAACCTATGACACTACTATTACAAGGCAGCAGGAACATATTATTATTGATTTATAAAAAAAAAAAAAAAAAAACCAAAAAAAAAAAACAAAAAAAAACTATGACACTACTATCACAAGGCAGCAGGAAGAGATTATTATTGATTTATAATATCCTACAGAATTATGAAATTTTGTTGGCATGCCAAGAAAGACACCTAATGTGCCCATGAGGCTTCATGTGGACTGCTGCTCTACTTCAYCAGAAATTCAGTAATTGTCAAGAAATCATAGAAGGTTAAGGGGTTRRAATGGACCTTAAAGACCAACYGGTCCCAATCTCCCACTAGAGTAAGTTGCTCAGGACCGTATCCATCTTGGCTTTGAATGAGTTCATAGAATCCATGAGTTCATAAAATTTGAGTGGAATCAATGAATGGGTTCTGGTAAAAGGCATAGTTCCAGCCACTTGCAGATCATACACAAATCACTGCTGCAGAAACTGACACCTCTGATGCACCCTAATGATCAGCAGCTCATCTCACTGCTTTTTAGTCAATATAGATTTTCCCTTCCCTTAYATGTGAACAATTCAGAGAAATCGAACTTGGTGCCAAAATGCCTTCTCCCTCACTTCTTCCTCACACACAAGCACAATYACACAAACAGGATATGAATAAAGGCTGTGCTGTGACATCTGGATTTCTTGAGCATGTGCATAGGTAGATGCTACTCTTGCCACCAGCMCTGCCATCTCTGCTGCAGAAGAGTCAGCGCAGGGGCTCATGACCTGTGCTCCTCCACATGGGAGGAAATGCAGCCAGCTCCAGAGGGGYTCTCAAGAGTTCTCACACTCACACAGTTTCACATTTGTTACTGATTTGTCTTCTGCAAGATATGTTCACCACTTCTTTCATGGATTTATATTTGTCCTTATAAAAACAGTGCCTCATATTTAAGCTTTCCCATCTTTCCCATTGTACTATGATGTCTCACGGGGTGCCATTTATGTAAGAAAACAGGTATGGTCAGGAAGGTGTCTGCTGACGGTATGAGGCGTGTTAATCTATCCTGGAATGTGTTAATGAAACATGTTGGAGATATTACAGTGACAAGCAGGAGAGAAATGGGTGTGACATACTGAGATGCCAGAGCACCTTGTTATGTATTTGCTGTCAACACAGTGCAGATCCAGCATATGCTATTAAGAAATCACCTTTGCAGTTGCATTTCATCTCTATAATGCAGTAATTATACCTAGAAGCAAGGTATGCATAAGTAGCATACATACTGATTTTGTCCTTCTGTTTGACCAGACATTTGGTATAGTGAGGAATAAGCTCACATGCTCTCAGGGCAGGGCTGGTCCAGGAGAGCTTGGGGGCTCTGATCATGCATACCTATGCAGAGAACCTCAAATTTTAGACATGTACCCCAAAAAATTGAATAAAAGCAGTGGAGGGGCCTGAACACAATGGTTGGAAAGGACACAATCCTGGAAGTGTGATTTTTGAAACTAGTGGACCTTGAAAATGCCAGTTTCCACTCAYTCTAACATACATCCTCTATGAAATAATTTATTTGTAATAGACAGTCCACACAATGCCATAACAAAGTGATTTTATTGACATTCCTCTATAGTGATATGGTTGAATAGAAAGCACAGCCTGAGTATCATGTGACATTTTTCTGTCAATATCAGCAAAATCAGTCCAATAATGAGGACCTTTCCTGCCACTGACTTTAYGTAGTCTTTAACAAAAACTGTAACAGACATTTCCGTTAGATAAATCGGAAGCTGCAGGGAATTTGGCTAATGGTACAATACTTACTATACCTAGTATCTACTATCTACAGGCATCTGTTTTTCTACTGGAACAAAAGAACTACATGACTCACTAGTGAGAAAGTAACAATCCAATCTTTTGGACCTTGTGATAACTGGAAAACCTATCCAGATTTAGTATATTGCAGTAGTTTTATCTTTTAATAGYGAACATTGAGGTACAACAAGAATAATAAAAAAGCACCGCATTTGTTGTAGAAAGATCTCTTGGTCTGCATTTGACTGAAAGTGTTTAATCTTGACTGGGAAGCCCTATTAATATTACTATGGAATCAGGGCAAATATAATTTCAACAGAAATTAAACAATYCTCCAGTGAAACTTGTCCTTCTGAAATTCCATAGATTCTCAAAGGATTAATAGTGAAGGATGAGTTGAACTCATCCCCTGTGCGTTTATATTTTAGCTTATTTCAGTTTCGATTTTCCTGTTCAAATTCAGTKTCATATTGTTTCCAGCTAGAGGTATGTCAACTATGTGTTACAGTGAAACWAGAACAACAAAACACAATCGCAACAAACACTCCCCTTCCCACTGACCATCTCTGAGACTAGACTATGAACTCAAACCTCAGTTATAGTTCTTTCAAAAGTTCATGGGCACTTGAGCAGACTGCGTGTAAAAAGTCCTGTGTCAGACCTGTAGAAAACTCATGAATTCTCCATTAGATAATAGATGTAGTTTGGACAATGCACTTCTTGCCTTGTGACAGCCATGCATCTCTCTGGAACATAAAAGTCAAGTTTTGAACATGCACAGACTGAAACKGAATGCTCATGTAACAGATTGCAAACTGAAGTGACAGCATTTGTAAGGCTTACTTACTGAAGCTGTTAACATTAAGATACAGATGTTCATACTGGATCAAATCCTGCATATCTGATGTGGTTGAACAGTCAATGAGACTACTTCAAGGTGGAAGACCTACTGATGATTTAAAATACGTATTTCCATTCTCTTATCTTCAGATTAATGCTAATAGGRTAAAGGATTTAAAAAACAGGAGAACCCACTTCCCTCCCTCTACCATTAATACCACCATGACAATCATTTTGAGAAACATAGGGACACTCTGAAACCATTGCCAGTATTCATTGCTCCGACTGAAAACTAGAATTAACGAAAGCTGTCAGATTGCCTCTTCCATTTTTCACTTGCATTAAAAAAAAATCTATTGATGTTGATACTGTATCCTAATCTAGCCACCACCATATCTACTACCAGGTTTAAAGGAAACTGAGGTGAAAGAGCKGAAGAGATTATTTCACTGTAAATCTGCCCTAAGGGGAAATCTCCCCTTTGCTGTGGGGAGACAATGAAACTAGAATTTCTGTAATCAACTGTCAGTGTTTTACAAATGAAGATGCAGACCTGGAATAAAAGCACTTGAATCAAAAGATGAACAAAGAAGGGTTCTTGCATATGCACAACATCTTGAACACACACAACAACAACAAAGTCAATTAATTGCATAATTAGTTAATTAAATAAGAGGTCAAGGGAGGCAGGTTCTTCCCTTTCTCCTGTTAGCACCATTCACTGCCTCACTCTGACACTGCAATGCCACTGSATGCACAGCTCCCCCTTCACTCCAGGCTGGATTCTGCCCACGATGAGGAATGGAGAAACACTGTGAAGTRTTGATCTGGGTATCCTAGAGATGATATGACAAGTTTGAAAACCTATGRTAGGGCATTTGGGAAGAGAGAGGGATAGGATTTGAATTGCAGAATGCAAGCAAAGCCACATAATGCATTTTCTTTCTCTTTGTTTTATGACAACAGTCAACTGTCTCTATTCCTGGCCTTATATCAAAAAAATTTCCAAGGAAATCTGCATGACTTCRTCAACTGAGAAACTAAATTTTAAAAAAATATTAGGCTGTGTGCTTGAAAGACAACTTGGATCAAGGATATTGATGGGAAGTAGCTGGCTATGCTCTGTGTTCCTCAGAGGAGGAACACACAAGGTGCTTGAGATGGCATCTGCCAAACATAATCTAGTTCAGTGTGTGACGAGTGCCAGAAAATGTTGTGAAGATGAATTTCAGGAAAAAGCCTTCTGTGTTTCATTTGGTGGAGCTTGATGTCTCTGAAATACAAACATCTTTTATTATGCTACAAAAAATATTTTCACCTTTTTGTAATAAAAATAGTTTTAAAGTATTTTTTTAAAAAACCCTATACAGCATTGTAAAGATTGGATTATTTTTTTCACTTTTTTACTATGTTAATGAGACAGCTCTTGATTTGCCAAAGATGGACCAACCAGTTGGATGCTTCTCTTTCTTTTCTTCTAATGTTGGAAGACATCCCACATTTGGAATAGTACAGGTAACTTTATAACATCACCAGGAACAAATTAAGARCTATACAAGAATCACTGCATTAGGGGGCCCAGAGGTGAAGGGGAATTACATACATTGGAAGATTTCATGTTCAGATGACATGATTCTCTGAGACAGATGACAGATTCTCTGAGAAAAACATTAAATTTTCCATCTCTCCTGTGCAGTGGGGCTGGTCATGTGGAATAGATGCCTGAGAACTCATTTATGGAAACACTAAACATTTTCGGAGTGTGGTACAATGAAGCTGGCCTTTAGCTACAGTTCCTGTTTGCAACCGTAATATGATTACTCAGTAACAACAACATACTATAAAATACATTCTCAGTAMAAGCCACATAGTAAATAATTATAAAATTGGCTGAAATGTCACAGAAATTGAATAAATGGGGCAATTTAAGTATTTMATTTTTTTAATGTATCATTAACAAAAAAAAAATTGCCAAAAAAATATTTTTGGGTCCATCACCTTTCAAATACCTACTGACCWAAGAATAAAAGCAGGAGAATGATCTAGAATTCCCAGAATGCAGTTTTTCAAGTGTGATGAGGTTCTGTACAACCACCATAAAAATACATGAGAAAGCAGAGTCCAACTTTTTCCTCTGGAGACAAAACTTAAGATGAATTAGATGTGTTAGATCTTGAACTGGTCTCCTGATTTTACCATCTTCTGAAGCATAACTAACACAAAACTACCAATATCAAGCCCCCAAGGGTGTTGTATTTAATGTGAGCTGTCAGACACTATGAAGTTCTCACTTACCTTGACAAATCTCTCACTTTGCATTTCTTGGATCCTTTAACATATTTAGTGTCAGAAGATATTTTGTATTTCCTTTTCCCAGTTAAGACAAACACTTTCAATCTGAGATTAGTCTTGGAAAACAAGGGCAGCAAAGATTAATAACTACAATAACTTGACTGCAACAGCCTCAGAAAAATCCATCCGAGACACGCCTACTGCTGTCTGTTTTCCTTGTTTTTGCCCTGGATTCAGAGTTGGAAAGTACACCAAACTGAAGAGGGTTGTGTCTGCTGTAACAAGAGCAAGATCTTTAGTTTAGTGATACCTAGTATGACTGGAGGGCCTTTGGGCTTCCTCCAAGAGGATGTGCAGCAAAATCCTAACCCGCAAAGAGTTAGTTCCCTGACAAATACCCTCATTCACTGCAGCTTCTCATTTGACAGACTCCAGACAAAGACATTCTGTCTACAACCAGCCCCTCTTGTGGATATGGACTATTCCACTGAACAAAAAAAAGAGAAATGACAGAACTGAAAACCGCCCCCAGCAACCATAGATTAGCCCAACCCAACAGAAAAGAAATGGCCTCTGACACAGGGGATGGGATTGTCTAGACTTGTCATTTGGAAAGGGACATTTTAAACATCAGAAAACAAARATCTGGCAAACAGAACTCAACGGTCTTCATAAGAGTAGAACATTAGGGAACCTTGTCCTTTATGCTACATAATAAAACATCCTTCTTGAGTRTGCACAACCTTGTGCTTCTTGTGTGGTAAACATTACAATGGAGATGCCCCTCCCAACAGCTCTGAAGTGCAAGTTCTCTCCAGTACTGGCAAGCAACAATCATAACAATCGCCATTATGCTTTGCATTGCATTACAGGTTGGTTCTTTTTTAGTTGTTGAAGGTCTTATCTGCACCATGTATCTGGGCCAGTTCCAGCTGATGCAACTGATGTGGATCATGAGTTCATATATAAAAATTTCAGTTTTGCTCATAGGCGTCTCTCAGATGGACAATACATACAGAGAAAATAAGGATGGATGATGATACATTTGACCAGCTCCTAGTACTGGATTCAACGATTAAGAAGTAAGATGGGCTGTGAATTAATTTAGAAGATACGGGTATATAAAAGCTTGGGATGCTTGATGAGGTTTTTTTAATTTTTTAATCAACGTAGATGGAAGTAAATATTTATCAACATTTGGTCAAGTGTAGTGTAACTTGCATTTGTATTTTCATTTTTATTAATGGAGGTATGTAGAGATATACAGAAACCTTGAGACAGTTGTTTTTCTATTGCATACAGACTAGCAGTCCATTGGAAATAGAGGATGAAAGCATGAAGGTTAGATTGTAGAGGGCGGCAGTTCTTCATGCACAGCTTTTGTTAATCTTGATTTTTGTTTTGTTTTCAAAAATAAAAACATGGGAAACCAAGATCAAATGATGGTGGACAGGAAAGGTGACATCAGCCATAAAAACACCAGAAGTGYCTGAATTCCCTCATTCAAGTCCGAAGGTGCTAGTTTCTTCAACAGCTGTCAGCAGCTTTTCATACAGCATAGAATATGAGGGGTAAGGTGGAAGATCCAAACGGTTGAAACACGTGTGTGCCCTGAAAAAGGAAAATATGCTACATGTTAAGCTTAATCTAAAATACTTGAGAAAATAAGAATTGAAAAAACTAGTTCCCACTGAGACTCAAGACATTCAAGTTCACTCAAAGAAAAACTCTTAAATTCCACCAAAATTTGAGGTACTAAATGTATGTGAACATACACATGAATACTTCATAGAGAAGAAGTAGCATCAATATAACATCCGATATCCCTGTGTCAGGTGTTGCAGGGATTTTGTATGGATATTGATGGAGAAGAATGCTGGAKGTCACCAAGGAGCTTGGGTATAGGGCCTGATAGAAAAGTTCACTACTATAATTTTGGTTGCTAAGAATTTTTTTTTTTAAATGGCACTCGTCTGTACATCCAACATGAAATGCCAGTAAGTCTTTCGCCAGTGGACAAACACAATGGGATGGACTATAGTGGCAGAATGGGCTCAGCATGTGTTTGCAGTGAGGCAGGYCTGACTGCTAAAAGATAATTCAGAGATCTGCTAACTGAGGACGGAAGGGTGCTGAAAATGTTCCTGCAAGTCAGCTGTTGGCCATCTGCTGCAAGTCTGGCCTTTAAATGTTATTTATTTGTAGTACCCAAGACAAAAGCAAAATATTCTGTGCRGAGCAAGCTGCAAACTTGATGACCATCTGTTCCCCCAGTTTTACCATTATATTTATCCACCACTATATTTACATGGGCAGCACCTTCAAAAGAAGCCATGGAATGGGTTCCATGCATGCCTTCATCCTGTTGCAGCTTTTCTGGCAGCAGCAATTAAATCCAGAGGCAAACTGCACTTCACTGTGTGAGGTGCTATACAAATGCAGAGTAAAGAAACAGCCCCTGCTCCAACAGTTCAGCCATTTCAACAGGCTGAGAAACTACACAGTTCATTCAATAAACAGATGTGGGAGTGGCACATTTTCAATAAAATTGTTTCAGCTTTTTTCAGTCAGCTTTGAGTTTTGCTTGATGCTAGCAATATTTCTATTTCCTCTTGCTCACTCTGATAAACRTGAACTGACAAAACCATACAGAAGAAATGTAGCCTCATTGGCTAACAATGTCTAAGCTTCTGGTCCCCAGTATTTTTTGAAGCCATGGAGTTGTTTTACTTCTAGGTCTTCTATTTCATACTTTAACTCAATGCTATTTCTGTTAAACTGAAGCAGCATACCTATCTTGGAGAAAACTACATGAAACCATACTAGTCCTCTCTTAGGCCACCCACAAAGTAGGAAAGACATAATGCTAGTAGATAGGCTGGCCTGAGACTTGTAGATTCAGAGAGAGAGTTTTATCAAGCACCAATGGCAAATCATCAAAAGCAATCAAGCAACTGAAATAGCCAGAGGCATATAATCTTCACTGCATCATGGAATTTCAATTAGGGGAGCTTTTACCATCCTTTTTCCCCTTCTGAATGAAGATTTGTTAGCTGGTCAGTCTCAGAGAGAATGCAATAAACACAGAATTTGTGGAAATGAGCTGGAAACAAYTGAGTTAGTGAAAAAGGAACATTAATAAAGCCATTATTGAATTCACCTTTTGAAATGAAACATGGCAGCTCATGTGTATTATCCATGAGTAGTCCTGCACWGTTTATTGTTTATCTCAGCAATCTTTGGCAATGTAAGTTGTTTCTACAATCCACTGCCAGTACATATCAACCACTGGGAGTTAATTAACAGAAGGATTCTTGTAGTCCATTCAGAACATGTTTATCACAGGCAAGACACCTCTATGCAGACACACATGGTCTTAAGGAGCTCAGGTGCCTGGCTCCAGAACTGGAAGCAGCACAGCCATGGTGGCTCAKGTGTGGATTCTGCTAATGTAGTTTTGCAGAACCAGACCTCTGTATGGTACTTAACCATGGCACACTGAACTATTTGAGACAATGGCATTGCTGTTGTGCATCCTATCRTGTGGTGCAGAAGCATCCACAGCCRCTGACTCTGGTGTTTACTGTCTTGTAAACATTCATCTTGACTGATCATTATCCATCTGATTTCACACTGATTAGGAAACAACCTTGCAATGCTCTTGACTTTTAGTCATCCTTGACCTAGTAAAACTCAAAAAAGAGACCAATTCCTTTTCTTACTATGAGGTTTACAGATGCGGGCTTTCTATAGAGGGTCTCAAGGAATTTTATTGTGGCGAGTAAAGAAAGAAAAAAAAAGTTAATGTGCCTAGAAACACTAAAACTTTTTGCCAAGCAACACTCTCATGTTCAACAATTTCACAGAAAAAAAATTCTCACACTCCAAAAATAGGTCAACAAATTTGAAATGAAAAMAGCATTTAAGGAGCATTATGCAGGTTAGGTTTACCCTTCTACCTAGTTATTCTGCAAAYCACAATATACTGCTAAGGGCAAAACCCAATTCTGGTTTGTGAAACTAATGTGGATCTACCGCAACTCCAATGATGACTGTGAAGCCCACGCAACCCTACATAAAAATATTTATGCAGTCTGGTTTACATCATATGTTGTGTCATACTACAGTACACAGGGCAATTAAGAGTCAGTGATACTTCCCATAATATCCACCGCATTCCAACTGTGCTCCATCCTCCAAACAGGTAAATTCTTTCGGAACCGTGTTGGCCTCCTAACTACTGATGCCACTGAGAGTGACAACAGTAAGCATAATCAGGGGACACTTGCTGCACATTTTGGGGTGAAAACATTACATGAGTAGTGCAAGAAGTAGTCACAACAATGAGAAAGTATTTCTTCCCTTGATTTAAGCCTCCTACCACATAAACCTGCTGACATTTGAGASGGTGTTTGGGGAATGAGAGGCCTGGAATAAGAATTAGATTGGTAACAGCTTTTATAGGAAGGATTCTGGCTTCTCCAGAAGAAAATGCAAGATAAAGTTGTATAAACCAACTCTGACCCTTGTATGCCCTTAKCCTCCAGTAAGTTAAGCAGTAAATGGACACTTAAAATTTCATTCTTCCTGGCAGTCTATCTTTAATGCTTAATATAGTTTTGGTGGGCTTTAACCTTTAATCTTGCGCACTGTTCACAGTGCTATGCTATTTCTTTTCTTAGAATTCTTTGTAAAAATTATGAGTATAAAGTCTTAAGATTTTTGCATTCCTCTTTGTCACTTTCTTGATTCCCCATAAAGATGAGAGTCCAAAGGCAGTAAAAGTGGGCACAGAACTCCCTCCTATCTTAATTATAGCTTGAACTTATCTWCTAAAATAAGACTTGCATTCTAACACAAATATGCCTGTCACGCAGAAACTGGGCAGTTCTCCTTTTCACCTTGCTTTCTTTAAATGAACCCACAAGCTTSTCTTTATTAATCTGAGAACCCATAGGTAATGGCTTTTGTTCCTTTTGCTTGTAAGAAGGAACACTTACATGCTGCCTGGGAATCAGTGTTTAATAGATGAATGTAGATTTGTGGATGACATTGCTGTAGTATTTGAAAAAAGAAGAAAGAGAAGAGGGATGGGATATAGGGAAAGGTAAGAGACAGCAAAGCCCATGCACTCAGTCCATTGGGAAAGAAGGAAATTATGAGAATAAATTTCTTTGTCGTCACATATATAATCTTTTAAAAATTATGATATAGAATTCTGTGGTGATTAAATACTTAATCAYCCAATAGAGAGGGACAGAATTCTCTTACAAAAGATCAGGTATTTACTARCACTGGTAATCTGTATCACACATAACACACACTGTAGTGCTGAATGAAAATCTCTTCTGATGAAAGGGTAGTTGCAGTTCAGCACTGTTGGGAAAAGAGATCTCATTGCATCAAATGTGATTATTTGAAATCCCTGGGATATGTACTGAGGTTCTCATTTACTTGATACTCAAACAGAGATATTCTTAGAGCTGGCAGGAGGTTTTGCCAGGTGAGTGGGGCAACCAGAAGGTGGGACAGTGGCATTTGTAGGTATCAAACAAACACTTTTTCCAGCTGAGGATTTAGAAAGACTGAACTGTTGGCCCTTATAGCTATAGCAGAAAGCACTGCTACCTCTTAGCACCGGTCTGGTTTGGGCCAGGAGTTCTGCTTCCATGATATCAGATGAAGCTGTGTTATTCCAACTAGAAAAACAGTGGCTTTTCATTAATGTTTGGCAGGGAACAAGAATCCATTCTTGCGAACTACTACTAAAACTGATTAAAAGACTTGCACAACTTAGAAGAAGTGAAGAGAGGTTTCCTGCTTTAGAAGAGGCTATAGCTGCAAGAATTCTCCAACCATCTCTACTCAGGCAACCATTTAAATGTGTAACACTTAATTTTGGGACAAAGCTTTGTGTATTAGATAGGGAGAGTAAAACTTCAACCTAAAGAACATGTGATTGAACCTCTTATTTTAAATGATAAACTGACTACACCAGTTTGGAAGAAGCCATGATGCAGATTTACACTGACAGAACTGCAAAGCTGGCAGTCTCCTTGGAACCTGCTTTAGGGTCATCATCTGGAGATCTGGGATTAGAGCAGCATCCCTGAGCTGTATGGTGCCTCAACTTTCTAATGTGTGTTATCTCAAAAGTAAATATAGATAGGAATAACATGTCWGGCAAGGGTGCACACTCCAAAAATAAAATGATCTTACTCTTCTTTGAGTAAGATATAATCTTACTCTTCTTTGTCTTAGCATATTACAGCACAATTACATATTACAGCACAACTACCCTGTTTGTGCAGGGAACTGGTACTAATGAAAATCCAAATCCACCAATTTAGAATAAAGTTACTAGACATTCAACCTTCCTGAAAAATCTKCCTTCTCCTTAGTGCTTTCAAAAAGCACTGTGTTATTAGTGGTTATTCTTTGAAAAGTGTTTACTTTTAGAAATTTACACCATGGTTCTTTTCTGGGCCTGTCTTGCTGTTGCAAGTGCAAACAGAACTAAATTATCTAGTTTAGGTGTTAGCACATCTTTTTTCACTATAAGCAAATGGTAGTTGCATGGTCCATTGCCAAAGTGCAAGGGCAGGATGTAAAGATTTGCCTAACTACTTCAGCCATCTGGAGCAGAAGTAAGGGAATAGAGAAAGAGTCATGGACTCTCCTGATAGAGCTAAAAGTTCTCAACACTTTGTACAGCAGTAAGAGTAAAAAGGAAATTTGTTGTGGTTTAGTGTAAACAGCTAAAGTTAGTTACACTCATGTCACAGGGGCTAAAAGGCCAACAGGGCTAAAAGGATATGACCTATGACTTTTTTTTTTTTACCCTGTAAATCTTAAGTACGTAAATAAATCTAAATAAACATGGGAAAACCACAATCAGGTATTTCAAACCCAAGTTTTAAATAATACTCATTTAGTTGCTTAACTAAGGATTTAGAGAACCTCCAGGTTTAGCTTGTGTGTTTTATGCATTTCTTAGCACTGTGTATACTTGGCAGCACCCCATAATTTCATAAAAGTGCAGGCAACAATTCACAGTGATCAAACTGCGTTTATTCCCCATAAGCAAGTGTTGTTTCTTTTTCCCCTGGCTAAAACAAATGTAGAGCTCTAAGACTTCTAAAAGGTGCTACCAACTTTCACCTAGAAAGGAGGTATCTTTCAGGGAGAGCAGCTCATTTGGTGATCAGCAGACAAGCATAAAACCCTTAAYGTGAATATCTCGGGGCTAACTGAATCTGGGTCAGAAGTAATGTCTAGGTTCACAAAGAAAGTTAAGCAGAGCAGAAAGAGGCCAATTACCTTTTCAGAACTTGACGGGTCAGCCCAGGGCATTTTCTGTGTGTGCACCAAGGTCCACCCTCCCCTTTCGCCTCTTTCCAGCCCCGAAGGAGTGCAAAGAGAGCTCTGGTTGACTGCTGGTAGTTGACTGGAATGCCCTCGGTAAGCTGTGAAACCCTAACATGGAACCTGACTATGTATATAAATATAAYGCAAAAGGAGGATCTGGACTACAAATAGCAAACTGTTGCTCTCAGGCTTTCTCACTACATTGCTGGCTGAAGCTCAGAGGGCATGAGTCACCTCACTGACCTTACATGTTTTCACCTGGTTTTAAATCTCAGTGCCCACATCTAGCTTAATGTAGGTTCTGGCTCTCCGTATAATCTCTGTACAGTCTTTATGGTAGATGGACATAAATCCAAATGTATCAGCTGTGACTCGGCTGAACTATTTCAAAAGTCCGTGTTCAGGTGAGATTCCTTAACAACACTCCCACTTCCTGACTTCAGAGAGAGTCCATGTAAGATGTCAGCTCTSAATGCCTTCTGACACAGTGCCCTGGCTCCAGTTTCTTTATCTTCCCACTGCCAAACATGGGCTTGAGCAGGCTTGGACAGAGAGGATGACCAGATTTGGACTCTCTCTCTCTCCAGAGAACTCCAGAGGTTCACTCAAATCCATGTCTTACAGTATGTTTCTGGGTRAACAACATGGAGAGCAAGTAATGAGAAAACTGGACCAGACCCTTCATTAATTGATTGTCTGACTACATTTATGAGACCTATGAGATAAAATTGTTGCTCTGTGCCATAAAAGTGGCCTCCTTTGGAGTGTAGCTCAAAGCAAATGATAAGAGCAAGAAGAAAGCATCCTTAGGAGATGTGATGAAAAAGGGCTACTGTAGCAAAAGTATCTCAGAAGCACTGCAATGTTTTGTAATTCCAATGGGGCAGAGCCTCAGGCCACTGTCAGGACAATCAAGAAAAGGTGACTCTCTTCAGTRAGGAAGGATGAGTGCTGGTCACCCATGAAGTGGTTAAGGCGAACACAAAGCTGATCCATCACTGGCTGTGCCATGGCTCTCTTGGGTGGCCTGAGGCAAGTCCTCCCCTTTGTGCCCCTGTCCTTTTGATCTGAAAAGGAAGATGACACCTCCTTTGGGAAGCACTGCCAAGTCTGTTGATTCTGTATGACACTATAGCTCATTTGCTCCTAGCTGGCTGATAGAGCTAGATGTAACAAATTGGATTCTGTCACCACATGGTCTAAGGTTCCATCACTAAGCTTCTTCATTACAAAAAAGTGGAACCATCAGAACAAATTAAGGGATTACACTCAGGTCCCTAGCCAAAACTCTGAGACAGATTTTGGCTTTCATGCCTCTGTAAATTCACAAGTATTTTTACCAGCACTTTGTAATTAAAGGGAACAGAATTAGTTGACAGGCTCCTGCTGGTCTGGATCTGTTCTAGAATCAAAATAAGAGAACTAGGTTTGGACCCTATGGAAATCTTTACCTTAACCATTTCCAAGGATTCCAARTAGCTTAAATTAAGCCTGCAAATCAAAAAAGGCAACAAAAGAAAACAGTTTTCTCTGAATGTAATTACAGAACAAACTGATAATTGTTTTTTTTTGGTTTTTTTTTTAGGTGGTCATTCTCTAACTGGCAGAGAGATGCAACAAAGTACCAGGACTATGTTTCTCACAGCAATTCTCGTACAAAACTCCGGCTGGAACATACCTTGGGAGGGAGGTTATTTTCCCCCATTTCTCTATACAGAAGCGCCGTAGGCCGTTGCTCCCTCGGAGAGCGGCAAAGCCCTCGTATGGCACACTGGACGTTCCTGTGACAAAYTGCAACAACCGCAGCCTCTGCTCGTTGTTAAACCTCTCCACAGCTGCCCAGAACCACCGTATCACTATGTGTCCATCATGGTAACCTACACCAATAAAGAGAAATTAAAATCACTCCCTCCTAACTGGGAAGTGCAACACAGACATTTGTTCCCATTAGCATGGGGCAGTAGATCTCTTACTGGAAAGAATCTGGCCCAACAAGTTATCTTGTTCTTCATGAGCAGTCCCAGCTTTCATTTTGTCCTGGCTGTGGATGTTGTAATATTGCTAACTCATTTCAAACCCTAAAACTCAAATATATACTTGAGATACCTGGGTCTCTCACAGATCTCTTGGCAAGAACTGGGTTTACACGCATGAGACAYTAAAGACCAGCTGCAATATGCCACACAGTGTGAGTCTTAACAACTTAACAATTTCTAGTTGCCAAATAAATTTTCTTTTGGATTGCAATCGTGTTCRACATATGGAGAAGATCTTGCTGCCACAAGCCCTTCTCTGGCAAGCTTCCCACCTGAGGGGTTCTGTGCCTTGGTTTGTGCTAGTGAGTGCCAGCATACACTCAGGCTGAATGTATTTCAAAAGCTAAACAGAAAAAAGAAGAATAACTTTGGGGACCAGCTGTGCTTGTGGTAAGCTGCTTATTTCAAGCTAACCCAAAGGCTGGGCAGTGACCAGCAAAGACTGAAACCTTCTATTTCAGGAGAGGATATGTGAACTTCAGGGACTTTCCACTTGTGGTGCAGAACTGGTGGATTTCAAATTTTTCTGTGATCCAAGACAGCCTGGATAAATCATTGTTTAAAGCAACCCCAAGGCCAAGCGGTAGAGAAAGGAAAAAAAATCCAGTTTGACATAGTTTAGGCTGAGGGGACAGTAAAGCAAAGTCTGTATATTGTTGAAATATAATTGGGAACTGTGAAATTCAGCTCCTGATTTCAGCTCCCTGCCGAAGCCAGGAGGACTTGTGGAACTAGTTTCTGTGAGGCGAGGAGTTCAGTCACAGTCATCTTAGATGATTTGTAACTTTTACATCTAATTCTGCAAATCCTTTTCAGTCCTTAATAGTCAAAACTCCTGGTRAATCTGCAGGAATTGAATGGATAAAATATGGATAAAAATAGAACAAGCTAGTAGTATAACACCATAATGTCTGTTGATTATGAGATCAATCCAAGATTTTTTTTTTTTGAGGAGTTATTCTTCAAATAACTTCCTGGACAAAATAGGACATTTCTCTTAGGAAAGACAGAAGGAAAAGGTTGACTAAGACTTCCATGTTTTAGACTGAAATAGTCAAGGTAGTACTAAACACRAGCAGGCTGTTTACCTCCACGATATTCTGTGTTGTTCCGCCAGTCATTGAGATCTATTTCTGCAGTGCCAGCTATAACTAGCTCCAGTTCTCTCGCATCAAAAACAGAGACAAGCCTGGAGTCTACAACCTGGAACAAAAACACTTTTAAGCACAGCTTCAGACTGGAAATGAAATAAATGCAAAGTCCCATAAACCTACGGGTCTGGTGGCCATCTCTTTACCCTGACAAAGTTTGAATATTTGCATTCACACGTTTGCATATGATYAGGGAGTGGCGAGAATAGGTGACTACATGCGTTGGGCAGAAAGCCACAGGTTTTTGCCCAGTTTTTGTAACAGCTCTGTCAGAAAGCAGCTCTCAGATCCAGGTCTTCGGCAAAGATAAATTGAAAAATCCAGGGACAACAATGGAACAGTATCCAGGAATATCAGCAAAATAACAACTTGGACAGCATTCAAGCACTGACTTTACTGGAATAAATACCTAAAGATACAATGTGTTTCATCAGCTTCTAATTAAAGTATAGAATTCTTCATAATCTTCCTTTGTCAGGGACCCTTAATTCTAACCCCAAATCACAACAGGGTAGAACAAATTTACAAATGCCTTCTTTTCTAACTGTGTGAACAGAAAGCAATGTCCTCTTGATCATGCTGTTTTATCATATTCAGAAGGAACATTTCTTTCCTTTGTCCCTTAATGCCAAACATCCCATATCCAAGGTCTCTCTTTCTACAGATCCAAGAACTCCAGTTCCTAGCTGTTTGTGTCTGTTTAGCTATTCTCCAGGGTACCAATGAAGCACAGTTTAACCAGGGAGATACTCCCATTCAGGTGAAGAAGGGATGACTGTGGAAGCATCACTTTGTTACTTACTTCGTAGAAGCCACGGACCAGGGCCTCTGTTTGCTGAACCACTCCTCGTTCCACTCGCCACTTAACCATTCTCTCAATGTACTCTTTTTTGTTCTTTTCTGTCACCGCTGTATTTGCCCCTCCAGATTTCAACTCTCTCTCTGTCACCTACAGAACAAAGATAAACAGTGGAATAGCAATGTATTGATCATCTTGTGTTTCAAACGTGAGATTATCCAAGCAACAGGATGGAGAGGAAATCACAGTACTGGAACAAGCAGACTGCTTTGCCAGCTGGAAGGGTTATCTACTTGTCTCTTAGGCAACAAGTGTTACTCTTCCCCAAGTGATTGTAAAAGTGTTTCCTCAGAAATGCCACCAGTCAAAATAATTATCATAAAATGAATACTGCCAATGCACTACCTAAAACAAGACCCGTACAGCAACCTTGCACAGATGACACATAGTCACTGTGGGATTCAGAGTTCTGTATCAGCCATCCAAACCTGAGAAGTATTTATAATGTAAATAACTTTTCCTTATTTTAAGCAAGAGATGCAGCACTTCATTGCATTTTAATGGTTATTTARTTTAGTTAGGCCAAATTTAATGGGTTTGAGTTACTAAGGCTTGAGATGAGAAGTGATTTAAGGAATCAATCTGGATTCTATCCAGCAAGCACATACTCCTCCTTTGTGACAACTAGGAGAAACCTAGAAAACTATTATTTCTTCAACTTCTCATTATCCATATAAATTCAAATACAATTAATTATCTATAATTGGAGGCCAGCAATCAATAACAATGTGTCCCTATTTTGGGGTTTCTGCTCTTAGAGGCATTAACCACAGCTGTGAGCTACAACTCCGAATAAGGTTTCAGAGTAGCAAGGAAACATTTCAAACAATCTAGCTCATTCCTTTTACCTGGCCAGGGCCCAGAGACAGGCTGTATCCATATAGACAGCCTGCAGGAAGGCCTGGAAGAACACTGTCTGTAGGGTAAAAGCATGAGAAAGCACTCTGGGTCACAAGCAACTGATACATCTCTGTCTTAAAGGTGAAATTTTCAAATGGTCATTCAGTCCCCACAAGGAAAAAATCTGTAATGCTTGATTTGATATTGTATTGATGCTGTCACAGGAGTGCTCCRGGTTCCAGTACGCAAGAAGGCTGGATTTAATCAGGAATAAATTCTAATTAAGAAAGTACCAAGAAAGAGAATTTGGACTGAAAACTTAAGAAGTTAAATACACATCAGAGATGAGACAAGAAAGAAAGCATGAAAGCAGCAGTGACTGTCCATAACAAAGTCATTGTASAAGCAGGACAAAAGCACTGTAACCACCTTCCATACAGCTTCTCAAAGAGTCAGTATATTTCTCATTTTCATTACCCAGCCCTTGAAATCCAGCTTCCCAAATATTAGCAGAGCTGCCACTGTGATCTACACTTGCATGTGTACCAAGCAAAGCAATACTCAGATGGCATTTAAGTGGTCAGATACTCSTGGCATGCAAGAATTTCCAACCATCTGTTAGCATAAAATATGACTGCAATTTTTTTGTTATTTTGCTGTCAGCACCTAGCAAGTTTCAGGAGGAAAATCTTACTCTCACTTACTGGATTCTGACAATTTTAATTTACAGTGAGAACCATTATTCCCCCCACCATTAGTTCTAGCAAGGTTAGTGTCCCACATGTAGGAAATAAAATACTAGACAACATGTGAACCAGCATCAAAATCTGGCTTTTAGTGTTCTTTTGCTTTCATATCACAGTATCTACAACAGATTGTGATTYTCTCCTATTCTCTTCGAAGCCATCTCTCATCTTCCACAACAGATTCCTATGTAACTGTCTTCCTCTTTTCTTTGGGCAGAGTATAATAATTATTGTGCCAAATGTTACCTTCAGATGCATCAGGGCAACTGAGGCTGAGGGTCTTATTCAGCTTTGTAGTCTCCCCATGTAAACACAAACTTGTTTCATCTGCCTTTSTGAATATGTCTGTATATTGCTGTCTGTCTTCATGTATTAGTCTTATGCAGCCATACCTTCCAGGGAAGTCACTGTACTGTCAATTCAATGTCACRCAAGCTCTCAGTTCCAAGCCCATGAAAAACTCCTGTCTGAGGAGAAAGAGTGCTATTGTTCCTACAGACRCTTCCTACTTCAATTCATCTACCCCATCCTTTTCAAATACCCTTRAGTCTGTTCATTCTTTGTAATCTTTTASTATATGCAGGCTAAATTCAGTTTTTAATATACCCCCTAAAGCCTTGTTTTTTATTRCTTTCAAGCTCATAGCTGAGCAGCCCTTTAACTCTCAGGGCTGGAATTCCTCCCCTCAGAAACCAGTCTAACTCTTCCCTAGCTCACAGCAGTACCCTAGCTTTGTGCAAACCCCTACTGGAAACTTCATTATCAAGTGCTGAGAGCCATTCTCTGTAAATTCCACCTGATCTGTCTGCTCCCTTTGACACTGTGTCTGTTCCTTACAAATTATCTCCATCCCTTGAGCTTCTGCAGTGCTTGKTGAGCTTGGTTCTCCAGCCTCTCTAGTTTTCTGTATCTCACTGGAGATCCTTAATCATGGTCTAAATACTGCTTTGAATCCTTTCAAGGCTTTCYAGAGACAGTTACACTCTAGCATGGGTTGCAAAAGTGAAGAGCACCAGGGCTCCAGTGCAAACCAAAGAATCCCACAGGAGACACTTATTCTGATTGCCAGACTGCACTTAAGCCAGTGTTGCACTGTATTTGAGGCTACAGAGACCCAGGTCAGCCAGGTTACAGAGAATTATCCAACCAAGGTAGCACTGCGCTGTAGAAAGCACAGCAAATGGATGTACATACCAAATTGTTAAGTAGGTGCAAGGTAAGTAAGAGACACAGAATCTAACAGGGAAATATAAGACAAAATAATGGTGARGGTTGCCAGGTCCTACAGCACCTGTCAAATGTTTTTATCCCTCCTAACCCATCCTTTCAGACACATCAGCTTTAATTTACATTGCTTGCATTCACCAAATGCCACATCTGGGTGAACTACACCCCTGGAGAGAAGAGCTGCACTCCAGGGGATTCCTCATGCTCATCAGTGTGTGGCTCAAWAGGCCTGTAGCGGGGTTGGTATTGTATATCATACACCCTAAGAATAAACATCTGCCTTGGAACAGGTGGCTTGAAAGAAACAGAAGGTAGGAGAAGAAAGTGTTATTGAAAGGCTAAAGGATCTGTTCTGACAGAYAGATGTTCATCATGCTCAACTTTGTCAGCTTCAAATTTGCTTTTCAGATGTTTTGCATAGCTGTGCTCACCTGTCCAAACACCTCCTCGTTCACCGTGAAGGTTAGATCCAGGATATCTGTGATRTTGTTATCTTTCATCCACTGCAAGCTCTGGTGGAACTCTTCATCCAGGTACTCTAAGTCACTTAAATCACATGGCCTGATTGCGAGACGAGAAAAAAGATATGACCCTGGAATTACTATCAGGATGACTTCCTAGGAAGTGTGAAMAAATGTACTGATGATTCAACATAAAACTGAAGTTCATTTAGTTTTGCTAACATCAAAGCCTGTTTCACAGACCCTCTTGAAGCAGTTTTGCAACTTTGTGCTTTGCATAGCTGGGCTCAAGGCCAATTCTGTTGGCTGCCTGTGTTATTTGCTCTCAGAAGGCATCCCTGGTGCTTGATTTCACACGGCTCCTCAGGATGCCCTGCACTTCAGAGTGTAGACGTCCCTTCGGCCCCACCGTGCTGTGCCTGGCTGCTTCCATTACCTCTCATCTGCCAGGTGAGCACAAAGGACTGACACAGGACAGACCAGGCAGCCTAAAATTCTCCTAATAAGGAGCCATCCTTGTCTGCTGCAAGGACTGGTGGATGTTATAARCAGCTTAGTTTCAACCTCTCTAGAGGCGCAATAAGGATGTAGGAGGAGCCCTAAGTTTCAGCCTCCTTTCAGACTAGATCAGGTACAATAGAGATAGGAGTGTTTGTACCCCAGCAATAATAATAGCTAAAAAAAAAAAGCAACAAAAACCATTATGATAAAGAACTTAAAGGACTGTTAAGACAGGTATCTTTGCTGATTTGGAAGCATCTTAATTGGTGACCTATTTCAGCTAAGCTTTATTTTGCTTTTTAACATTTAACTGTAGTCTTGAATTAATACTTCCAGCTTTTTTTATTGTACCTTGTCTTACTTCAGTCTATTGATTAAAGAGGGACTGACTGTCAATCCAAGTTAACCCTATAAACTTCAGATTGAAAGTAATATATTATTGGTAGCTTACGCTTACTAAAATAAAAGGCAGGAGAAGACAAACCCTCCCTCCCCACCCGTTCACTGGTTATATCTACATTAACATTCTTAATTAATCCAAGTTGTATTTTAGAATTAAAAGCTCCACCACTGAGGCATAACAAATTATGTATTTTTTCCTAATACAACCTCCCTCCCTCTTTCATTATTATTTTGGTTCATTCCATTAAAAATGTTTTTGAGTCTTCCACATGGTTGAATCTTCAAAACTTTTCCTCACTAGTAAACTCCTGAATTATGTGTCAGTACTTTCTAATGTGTGTTTCTAAATATAATATTTACTTATTTTTGTCAACATAGTATTTATGAATGGTAAATTCTCGGAGAAAGCAAAGAAAAATTACAATGTGTTCATTTTCTGTCACAGACCAACAAACCAACAGCAGAAAAACCTTGAAGATCAGTGCAATCCCCAGGGTCTGTGTCTCTGTGGGATCACTGTTTCTGCACAGTTGCATGGTCATACTCACAGCCTTAGTAGTGCTTTGTAGAACGGCCTTGTGAAGAAAGCATCAAGAAGGTACTGATGAATGAGAGCAAGGCCAAGAATACGACCGCTGAACCTGAACCTGTGGAATAAAAATGCAGAGTTAATGGAGTATAACTCAAGACTTCCAGTATAGAAACATACACAAGTAGCAACTGGGGTTTTATGGTTTTTTTTTCTTTGTCATTTGCTTCTGAATTTGTTTTTCACATTTATTTCCTGATTTTTTTTTCTGAGCAGATACTTAATGGCTCTCCTCTCAGGTCTGATTGGTAATGGATCTCCTTGATCCACCTCCTAGTGTACCCCTACCTGCAGTTGGCACAGCTCTCCTGCAGGGCTCTCCTGTGCCAAAACAATGAAYTCTCACCTTCTGTGATCTCTACTTCAATATTCTGATACAGACTGACTACACCTAACACAGTATTTGGCCAGGGAAATACTGTAATGCTCCACCTCAGCAGAAAAAAAATGTTATCTCACAAGAGTTGCAAAGGATAGCTGGAGACTCAGTATATGCAGTTTCTGACTGGCTACAACCCTGTCCAAGGCGGGGCTTCAAAATACTTAAAAAGGGTAKTGAGTTTACTTGAGAGAGGAAAACCGAAGTTCAAGTAATCTAACTGTGGTGACCAAGGACACATTCAAATCAGCATCTAAAGCTCAGCCATGCTGTTCCCAGACCACTTTCTTGATTCTGCTRCTCAGCTGTTTTCAGTATTTACATACTGCTGTGTTGCTTTCTAAGAAGAACCCCCAGTCTCACTACAAATACACTCAAATAGTGCCCTGCCCATTATAATCTGTCACTTGCGATGATAAAACTGTTAAATTTTTCTTCCTATGATCTCTTCTATGACTTATTTTATATTTTTTCCATCAAATCTGCTTTTAAATCAGTAATCTTAGACAGAAAACCACAAAACTGGTGAGTCCAGGTAAAGCTTGACTTCTGTAAAAACAACCTCAAACACCCATTCAAAACTTGCTTATTTGTAAAAAAGGAAAGGAAAAAAATCCAGCACCCCAAATGTGAGCTCTCCAAATCTAAGCTGATAACACAGAAAAGTTTTACTGCACAAAAGATGAGAAACAGTTCACAGTAGCATTCCCTTCCACTTACAGGAACCAGTGCAAAGACCTCTTCTGCACACGAATGAAACATGAGCCCGATTGTAATAAAAGTGGCAAGGAATATCTKTTCAGTCACCTTTATGCTCATGGGACATCACAACAAGTGCTTAGTATGTCAATGGGGCACAAAATAGCCTGCTGTGGGCCCAATTAGCATTTACATCACCACAGGAGCTGCCTCCGRGTCCCCTGAATCTGAGAAAGGTGCTTATGATATGCAGCTGACTGGCCCCAGAAGAGCGATCATATTACCCCCTTACAGCTGTTTCCACAGCAGCAACAAAAGGCAGCTGTTGGCTCTAGTTAGGGCCCGCTTCRCTTCCCTTGTGCTCCAGTGCAATGCTCCCAGCAAAAAGCAGGGAAACCAGGGGGAGCTGATACAATGAAAGCACAGTGGAAGCCAGACAGCTCAAATCCCAGAAATGCTGAACCTGTAATCCGTCAGTTTTACAGCACCTTCAGGATCCATAATCAAGTCCGTTTGTCCTAAATAATGTGTGATGGCTTTTTTTGGTACTTCCCCCCCCCCATCCATTCCTGCACATTTTGGAAGTGAGCACTGAATGAAAATACTGGGGGTGTTTGTCACCACAGTGCTCACCCCATAGCTCCTCAACTGGGCTGGAGCTACTTGGAATAAAGCTGGAAGTGAACTGCCAAGAAAGATTTGGGAACACTGCTTCTCCTAAGAAACTGCTTGAACGTGTGAACAACATCCTTTCACTCCTTGCTGCTTGTATCACTTGTGCATGGCTTTGAGGGCATTCCAGCAAAGCTGACATGAAAGGGTTGTGYACCTACACCAAGGTGTTTACAGCCACGGGCATGTTATGGGASCCGTTAATGGAGAGTTTAATTTGAATCAGTGCCTTGTGGCAGAACTTCATCAAACCACCCCAAAGCCATGGGCTTTGTGTGAAAGGTCCAAGCCTGGTACGCCTAAGAACACGTGGGTGAAATAACTCTGGGTTGTGTGGCTCATCAGTCTGGCCTTGCGTTTGCAGTCAMAGGGACACACCAGAGCTGGCTTGAACAGGGAGTCTGACTATGGCTCCATAGTTCCAACCCTTGCAGTGGCACAAAGTAGCACAAGTCCACTGTGCTACTCACTGATTGGGATAAGTTAAACTAAATTATTAAGAAAACATTTCCACTGCTGCTGCCTATCAATACAATGGATAAAAAGCCATGTTGCAGACTGCACTCCCTGGCAGCTCCATTTCACCCCAGAAGACATGACCAAAGCATGTGAGCTCTCCAGCCCACAGACTCTTCTGTCACTGCACAGAGCTTCTGCATCTCTGCTGAGACTTGCTATACGTGACTCCATTTTGAACACTGGCGTAAGAGAAGGCTCTCTGGCTTCTTGTCTTTGCTGGACAAGGCCTGGGACCAGAGATGACACTTCACTAGTCCAGCACTGAGAAACATGGACCATTGGTAAACCAACAGATACCTATCAAAAGGAAAGCATTTGTTGCCATTCTCTGAGAACAAATATACAATTTATCTGCGTGTGTGTGTTCATACAGTTAATCAAGCTGCCACTACACTCAGCCAAGCATAACAGTCCAAYTTAAAATATATCAAAACTTAGGAAAAAGTGAGAAGAAACAAATTGCCCTCCTTACAAAAGCCAGTTAAAACAAAGCCAGACTCTTGTGTTTATTTCTTTCCRAAGGATTTAGAGCATGGGTGAGATTTAGAGGTGGGTAAGACAGTCCTTTCAGAACAAAACAAGTTTTCTTCAGAATAAGCAGCACAAAGGTAAATCCTGGCTGGAGGGCACATAYCTTCCTTAAGCCTGACTTACATTTATCTTTCTGAGGAAGTGTAAAATGCTTGTTTGGTTTCTTTCTAGCAGAAAAGCTAGTTTGAGAGAGGTGGGGAATGCAGGATYTTGGTCTGGCCTTTTCTTTCAACACCCTTCCCTTTTGGAGACAATGATTGAGTCTGAGTAATACGCTCCAGCAGAGAGGGGAAATGCAGGAGGGAGTTAATGAACAGAAAATGGTGGAATGAGATACAGAATTAATRAGCAGTGGAGCCAGTCTGGTTTGCCTACTGACACTGTTTGTCCACTAAAAAAGGACATTGTGTGCACCTGCTTTCTGGCTTTTAACAGCACTACTCTTTGACCCATTTGCAGAAGTTTCCACTGTACTGAGCTAACTCCTTTTCCTTCTGGAGGCTTCAGGTGCCCCTGAAACAGCCACAAGCCTGTTGCAACATAACAGGCTCACTCCCCTCACTGGGACTCTTTACATACTTACTGCAAATCCGTGTACTCAGGGAGAGGCAAATCCATATGCTGTAGCAGCGACTAGGCAATGAATTTTCTTCTGATTGCAGCTGAGTCACAGGAGATTTAATTTACTCTGGTCCTTATCATACAGCACCAGAGCAAGGCAGGACCCGTAACAACCCTTTGGTACACAGCTTTTTCTTAACTGGTTCTACTTTATATGACAGTTCTTCCTTGGATTCAGATGGACAGTGAGGTACCTTGAAAAGATAATAATCTGTGTATATAGAGGAAGAATGGTCTTCATAATTCTATTGGGAATGCTTTGGGAACCATGCCCCGGAGGCTAAATTGGGTATGGTGTAAGAAACTTCAAATCCAAAATAGAGAAGAACCTGGTGGGATTAAAAAGATTGAAAATCCTGCAAACCTTATCTCACTCAATTATATCAGCTGCATTTAAGTTTGCCCTTCTTGATGCAGTAGCTTGTGAAAAAATATTCAAAGTAGGGCTCGAGAGAGAKAAATACAGAATGGTTCACATCAAATTTGAAAATGTCACTTTCACAAGACCTACTTTAGGGAAATTTACACATTCTTTTGCACCAGTTTTAAAKCTCTTGACTGTTTAATCATGCAGATGAACTTTCAGCCACCTGAAAGACAAGCTGAACAAATGAGGCTGCACTGGTCCATGGTTTYTGTCTTTGGCAGCTCTTCTGAGGGYGAATRATATTYGTCAGGTGGATGCCGCTGGAGAGCCTCTTAGTCCTTTTACAGGGGGAGAGATTGGACCTAATCTCAATCATTATTAGATACTGTTAGATGGAATCTAACAAGAGGAAAATATTTAGAAAGGCATATTCATGGAAAAAAACTTCACCTTGAACATGCAYCTTATTAGTCAACAGAGAATCCAGTCACAAAACACAGATTTACAGGAAACCAGATATCATGGATTCAAGAGGTTGTGGTACAGATTGTTTTAAAGGACAGTTAAAACCACTGCTGTTACAGAGAGACTCATAAAAAACCTGAAGGACAGAAACTGCTGATTAAAGGAACTAAAAATTCATTCTTATGGCCTGAAATTTTGTGATTTTTGAATTTTTGATTTGGGGGGAACACAGCATGCAGAGGAAAACGTAATGAGTCTGAATTTTGGTGTTATCACCAACACTAGCCCTTCATAAATGAAGAACTTCTTTTTTAATGCAAGAGTGTTCTAAGAATGTGTATTTTGCAAAAAGAGCTGACCAGAGAGATGGTTACACCAACTCCACCTGGACTCATCTATGATGAATTTTAAGCAATACTGGCAGTGTATCAGGCATATGCTCCAGATGTTTGTTTCTAGATGTTGGTAGTACACATCCTTGTGCTGGCTCAGTGCAGGACATGACCAACATGTCCTACATGAGCTACACCCACAGAGAGACGATCCAGTAGAAGATCAGGTCACCTGTACAAAACCTTTCAGTGGATTGAATCCACACCTCTATCTATCAGCCTCAATTAACAAATGCCTTTCTTTAATTTGGTGTGCATATTTAACTGACAGAACATTTGAAGGGACTAATGGGATGACATGAAACATTCTTTTGTCAGGAAGGTTGAGCCACRCAGGCTTTATCTGACTTGAATCTGCAAACTCTGCAGACTCTTCTTTGCCACAGTGTCATTTGTTCTCATGGCAAATGCTCTTGGCAGGCTCAGAGGTGGATCCTGTGGCATTCCAGCACGATGCCTCTTCAGTTCAGGAATCTGATGACCTCATGTGTCATTAATATGAAAGGAATGGCTCTTACAAAGGCTGGAGACAGAAGTTCATGRAGTCTTAGCACATTAAAGAGAAAAGGTAAAATAATTCCTAAATTAGTCACAGAGAAGGATTCCAACAGAAGGAATAACAAGAGTACTGTTGGCCCATTTTSTTTTCTTATATCCATCTCTAATATGAAGAATTGTCAGAGAGACCAAGATCCAGTGTTGGGTCACCTCTGCACGGCATCTTCCAGTGCTGCGCTGCCTCTGATATCTGACCACACTGGCATCCCACGCAGGAACTTAGTCTAGATCCCTACACGCTTCTTTTTAAGGAATGGTAATGACCCACCCATCCAGGTTTTGGGTTTACCTCATGTTCTAAATACTCTTACCTTATGTTCTAAATACCGAAATGGCTCTTATCTTATATATGGTCAAAATCCATTCCAGATTTTCAGACAATTACTGAGTACTTAAGGGGAAACTCCATAGTTCCTCACTGTGAAGCTACAGAAAATTATGCCAGGTAAGACTCATTTTCAATCCTTTCTTCAACTAAAATTGAAAGAAAACATTTAGGAGTATTGGCATAGAACAACTGTGTGTGCAGATTTCCAGCCTGGAAACTGATGAACTTTAAATAGTTAGTCTACAGGGCTTGCAGCAAATGTGATTGGGATTTGAGGATACATTCTACTCAGAGTCAAGGCATCAAAAGATCAAGGAGCATATTCCATGAGCCCCTCTTTGATAATCCTGTCTGCTTATTATTCCTATAAATCTTAGGAGTTTTAATGGTATTTTAAAAGAAATTTGTTACACTCATTTAAGAAAGCACTAGCCCTTCTTAAGCAGCTCTGATTGTAAAGTGGAACAGTCCAGCTGGCCTGATTGTGCATTGTCATAAAATACAAAGAGGGTGTTCCAAGAGGGTGGGAAATATATGTGCATCACCCAAGAACTGAAATTAAACAACAACAACAAAAAAAAAAGGATGAAAAATTATTTCTGGAAAGAAAAGCAACTTGGTACAAACAAATTTCTTTTACATTTCAAATYCTGAACAGATAATTTTCTTCAGGTGGAAATAAGCCTTTCTATTTTTACTTTTGCTGGGCACCTGAGTTTCATATTATGAGTAACTGTACGTGAATCAATGTCTCAGTTTATTGCTACTTTGTGCTGCAAAAGGCCAGTACAATMCTGGCACTTCAGTAAGTGGTTGCCCTACTTTTATTTCCTGGATCTACCTGCAAATGGAACATGTTTTAGTTTCTCAGTACTCAGGAGGAACCATATGAAAAAGAGCTATTGCTTACCTGTGATGRAAATGTGAATTATCCATGTCCTTCTAAATCTCTGTAGCTCATGCCTCCTAAATTAGCAACTAAACCTCAAACCATTCCTGAAGCCTAATTTACCAGCAACTGAAAAACAAAGAGAATCCAAACCTTATTGCTTCTCTATTTGACCTAATCAGATCCTTCAAGCCTTTTCCTCRTCTTTAACCTAGCTACATGTTGACTCAAAATGTCTTTTCAACTTCCCCATATCCTGGCTATATCCACCACAAAAGGACTGTCAAGAAAGTTTAGAAGACTAATTGTGTAATGGAGAAAAAAGCATGAATTTATGGCAAAAGCTGCAGGCTATTCTGCTTTACCCAGAAAAATKAGAGGCAAAGATAATGTAGATAAGGGAAATTCATAAAATGCCCCTGGGTTTCTCTTCAGCACAATCAAATGGTTCCTCTCCTCCACACAGTGGGTCCGGTGAATGCTGACATGGAAAAAGGGTTACAGCTACATTTGCTCAGCACTGCAACCAAGCCAGTAAGCCCCACGCTGAAGCARCTGGCACTGGCTTCTTGCACATCARCTGAACTRTGCCAGGAGCTCCTGCTGCAGCTACAGACCTGAGCTAATCCAGCTCTGGGAATTCCTCTGTGTGGAGCCATCACAGGCATGCCAGTCTCCGTGTCATAGGCTGTCTGAGCACCAGACACTCTGTGCATTGGAAATGGAGACCTAATTTGCAGACCTGCCTTTCAACTAATAAGGAGATTCAAAAACAAATGTGATCTCTCTCTGTCATGAGAAATCTGTGCGAGATGTCATTTTACCAGTAACAGATTCCATGAATGCAGGGGTTTGGAGAAGGGTGGCAAGTGCTGAAGTGGCCATCTCTGCTTGCAGAGCCATCTCTCAGCCTCACAGMCCATGACAGACAGTGACCCTCCTCTGGGACAAGCCCTGCCAGAACACGGCAGCACAAGCATGACCAACCCCCCTCAGAAATCAAGCTGCCTGCAGGCATTTGCTTCTCTTGCTGGTACAATGGTAAGACACACTGGCCTGGGAGACTCTGCCCAGCAACTACAGAGGAGATCCAGACTGAGGTATGAGATACTGGCTAGCAGAAAACAAACCTCCACATTTTGTGATTCCCAGATCCTAGACTCTACTTCTAATTGGCAAATCTCAAGGAAGTGTAGAGATCAGTGAAAATATTTCATTTGAAAAAGGAGAAAACTCAAACATAAAAGTAAAATTACTTTAGTCAACTGAAGTTACCCAGAAAACAAGTGCTAGAGACAGCAATGGAATCCCAATCCTCTGAATCCCTGCTCCATTTCAGTTGTTTAACCTATTTGACATTTTTTTACTTTCACATCTTTTATAAAASAATATGAAGTTTTGTCAGTTAGCTTTAGTTTACCATCAGCTCCTTACAGATCAGTTCAGTCTGATGCTTATGGATTATTTTTTTTCCAACAAGCCAAAAAACATTTTCATTTTTCATCAAGAGACTTTGATTTCTCAGTCAAAGATTTTGGAAAAGTTCGTTGGCAACTTTGCAAACCTATGAATCAGTGAAGTTTCAGACATTGTGTGACTTATGTTTGCCTTCCATAGCTTTGCCATGTGTTGAAACAAACTAGTCAAGCTACAGGGGAAAATCCACAGATATAGTCATCTGCCAGACAAGAGTGCCATAAAAACAGCAACTGAATGACTGCACATTTTCCTTCAATGCCTAACTACAAACACTGCAGCCTCAATAACTGACTTAGTCAAAGGAGGAACATCCTTTTTTGCCTGTCTGGGATATTTAAGCATGAGAGAGACTGCTCATCATAAAGTCCTGGTAAGCACCCAGGAATGTTTACCCCATGTGATGAGGGATGAYGCAGATATCCTTGAGCTCACTGCAAACAGGTCACAGGCAGTGCAGAGCCCTCTGGACTTACCAACCCTGTCCAGAAGCCACACACTTGGGTTTGCACAGTGCTGCAACTCAGCTAATGATCCCTGTTCTTAGGATGAGGATCCTCAATTGAGTAAAGTCAGAAATCTGTGTGCTAATAGTCACACATGCTATTAATTGCTTGGCAGTCTATATAGGTCTTGTTTTGCAAATCACCAAATACCTCCAATTTTTATTAGCACCACTTACCCTTCTGATCCTCTTCCTGGAGCATGGAGAATAGCAGAACYTTTAAATTTCTGTTCTGAAGTCTACGAAAATTTTTTACTTTTTMTTTACAAATAYTTCCAACACAATTAAAGAATTCCARTTTCTAGTCTGTCATTTTTCCAGAATGGAAGTCGTAAGTCACAGTGTAAAAAGCTTCGTTTTGGTGAGGCACAAGATACTGAATGTACAGTTCTGTATTCTTGCTGTTGAATTAACTTTTTCTCTTAGAGAGTGGACAGGTTAGGATTTTTCTAAAAAAAAATTTTTCTCATCCTACATAAGTTTATTGAGATTTTGAAAAATATTCCTATCTCAAGTTGGGGCATACTGACAAACACTGTCTTTCTCCCTTTAAAAACACACRTATCAGATCAAATTAAATCTTCAATATTCCCTTTTTCTGGAATTTAATATAACATTAAGGTAACATACTGAAACAAAGAATAATTGAAGACAAATGAAATTTCTAACTTTCAAAACATCCCAGGGAGAGGCCTACAGAAAGAGAAATACCTTTGCTGTTCAAAAATACCCAAAATAATTTGGGTGATTTACTGAAAACAATATTGTTCTACAAGCAGTCTTTCTTTTGATGTATGAATCATGGTACTAACAAAAAAGGTTTGCTTGGGAATTTCTGCACCTGCTCTAGCTGAATTTTCTCTACCTTTCTGAAGTCTGAATAAAATGTAGTGAGAAATAAAGAGGAGAATGATGACTGAGCAATCTTTCATAGTGACAGCTCAGCCTTGCCATTCCAGTGTGGCTGGAACAAGAGATAAGACAACATTCATCACTCCGTGGGGGTTTCTCACCACTACCAATATACACACAGTCACTGCCCATCCTGATGTTTCCMTGCAGGCCCATGTGCTCGGGGACAGTGTGGATTTTACCCTTTTCTCCTGTGCCACWCGTGAAGTGCAGACACTACAGAGATTTTCAAGTGAAACCTCCTATCTCTGGACAAATTCAATCTACAATGTTGCAAAAGACTAAATGGCCCTACGCAAGGGAAAAAAAACATAAATACAACTTTTGTAAATATAGAACAAAACAAAACACCCGCCTTTCCCTCAAACCAAACCCTAATTTGGAAGCAGTGCTAGAGAGACTGTGAGATTCAGAGAAGGGAAAAGGGGTAGAGGCTGTGAGAGACATCTCTTCTTTCAACTCATAAAGCAACACCATTCATATCCTCAAAAGAGCTTCGAAAAAATTCTCTAGTAAGAGACAGAAAGTCAAGAATAAGGTAAATATAAAGCAGAACCTTTTAAAAAAAAAGGCTGCTGTAAAAGCTCACTTAGGAAGMATTTTTTTTTCTCCTTCAGTTTTGGTTTGCCTTTAATCTTCCAATTCCTCCTGACCCTTAATAAATAATTAACCAGCTGTTGAGGCAAGCTCTATGCGATATAGTCAAATATGTCAAATTTAATAGGAAAATCTAAGTTTACTTATGTTCAGGAGGCATTGAGAGAGATCACAGTACAGTAGCAAGAAGACATTTCAGTAACATACCCTTTTCACACAGTGAAAAGGTCTTATAAATTATTTCAGCTGCACATTTATTTTAACACCATTCTTGTCCAGAAGATTTACAATAGTGCTTGAAAATTTATCATGCAAACATAATTTATTTAAAATAAGATATTCCTAGTAATTAAAATTTATAGTGTAACATAACATTAAATGCTTTTGTTTCCTATGGTGCCTTTTATCTGAAAATTTCAAAGCAGTTCAGAGCAGTACTGTACATCAAATGGAATTCAAATTGATTACATACTAGGAAATCTCTTCAGATGGAAACTGAGGCAAAGAAGCAGTCATCTAATTTTAAAAACAACTGGATGTAGCCTGGGGTCTCACACTAGGATGCTTTATCTGATTTTTAAGAGGATGAATTTTCAGTGTTTAGCATAAACAGGCCCTTTCAAGATGGCTGCAAAATTGGTCTTCTAAATTCATTTCTCCCCCAAATGCAGACCCAGACAAGCAGCCCTTTTGAGCCCAAAACCAAACTCAGTGTTTCTGACTCCCTGACTAAACAGGTATTGGGTCATGTAGGTTGCCTGCCACAACAGCTGAAAAGTTTGAGAGATTCATGAGTAATTCAGAGCACATATTCCCAGGAGCTCCTTTCAGTCAGTGGAGAGAAGTAATGGCTGTTTGCAGACCTCCTGCTTAGATCCTGTGACTACATTTCTCCACTGTTTCTATAAAGAGACATGGAGTGTGCCTGAATCCAYCCTATGAGGTGGTCAGCATCAGAATACAACCCATTAGGTCATGAGGCAATTTTTCACTTTCTTYAAAAACACTTTAATTGAAATAAGTCAATCTCTGTGTAGAGGCGTTAATGGAGCTTTGTTTCCTATGGATCTGCCTCTGATGGCCCTGCCTTACCACACTACAGCAGCTCCCACTTCCTCCTACACATTTCAGCTAGCAGTTCCCAGACTTTGGGGTTATCTCCAGTTTCTYCCCTGTCTCCCCTGAGCTTGCACAGCTCTCCCTCATATCCCCAAGCTCCTGAGCAAGACAACAAGGCTGGTTTGCAGCCTCTGCCTGTGATGGACCTGTCAGCTCATCGTGCTGCCTGGCTGCTGAAAGCACGGACAGAACAGATCCCTGCTGAGCACTCCAGCCTGCCTCACTGAGCCACTCTGCTGCAGATCTGTCCTTTAGCCAGACACGAGTTTCACAAAGCTTTCAGGAAATTAGTGTCTTCAACGTGTTTACCTTTCTGTCAGACAGGTCTCAAACTGATTAGGAATCTGTCTCATGGATAGACAGGGCAATTTCACAAGGCACAACTCCTAAGGAAATGGGGATAAGCAAAGCAACCAGGCTCTCTAAGGAGAAAAGACAGCCGAAGTTGCAACAGTCTCAATTCCCCTTGGATTTATTTTAACAAAGAAAGGAAAAAACAACACCCTGCATTCTCTGGCACGCTAGAGATGGATAGTGCTGGTGATGTGGTTTCTCRTTTACACGAAATAAATAAAAGGGCTGCTCAGAGGTTGGCTGGGGCTATGCCCCCACAGCACCGTGCAAGCAAAGGGAGCTGGTTCTGCCCATGTGCCATGCTTGCCAGAGCACATAAAAGCAACCCAGGCAGTGCCAGGCCTGAAGCAATCAGCCCTGATGGGAGGCAGCATGTATTTGTTCAGCTCAACATTGCAGTGACCATGTCAGCTGCCTTGGAACACGGGGAAAGTAAGTTCTTGTCTGCATGGAGAGTGGGTGCACCAGGCTTCCATCTGTCTGTAGAGTGAGATGCAGACACACATGCAAGCCTTCTGTCTGACTCTGCTCAGTGGCACAGAATAGAATATGAGGAGTGGTATTGGAGAGGAGAAAGAAAGGCTAACTATGTGAAATGAATGAAGACAGTCCTGCCCCAAAGTAGCTCTAARKGAGCATTAAGTTAGTGGAGTTCATTAGGACARYGTGACCAGGAATAAATCTACAGCTTCTGGAGACCTGGGCATTTGGTTTGACACAACATCTGGTGAAAAACACACATGGTTTTCAGTAGGATTCTGCACAAAAACATTTTACTCACAGGTCTTCAACTTTCTAACAAGGCTTTGCTAAATAAATGCATTAATTTTCATATAAAGAAAAACAAGCAAAATGCAACAGGGCTTCTCTGAGATGGATACAGAATTCTAAGTATGATTTGCAAGCTGTAAATACCTGTACAATAACTGTAGCACTGGGGTACTGCTCTCTGGCTGCATAAATGTCACAGCAAGGTCCATAAATGCCTAACTATTACAAAAACCCATGCTGTCACCAATTCACAGTGAAAACACAGAAAAAGGATGTTTCAAGTTAAGATCCCTCAGATCTCCAAATGAATGTCTGTGAATGATTCTTTCTGTCTAGGCCATTTGGCCTTTTATGCAGAGACTGGGTTTGTTTTCACATTTTTTTTCTGCGGTTCCAAATTTTGCCCACTTATGTGGAAAAGGGTGAATTGCTTCAAGTGGGAGTGTATTTCAGAAGATGTTTTCAARTATCTAGGCAAAAAGCTAGACACGTTAACCTAGATCAGATAGAATGGGTATTACTGCCACAGATTAAAGGCAGCTTTTCTGTCTAGGAGTTTCAGGTATATCCTGTAGCATGCAGATAAAAAAATATCATCAAACTTCTTTGATCTACAGTTAYAGCTGTCCTTTCAGATACAGGGGGATTGAAAAATAATTTAACTTTAAAAATGTGTGATATATTTTGTGTCTCCAGCATGCACATATGYTAACTGAAGGAAAAGGTCTTATTCAATGGAAGCTTGCAGGAAAGGTGCTAAATCTCAGTTTCTCCACAAATGAGAAATATTTTCCAGTCATTATGCCTCTTTCTTAACTTGGCATACATACAACTAGTCTGTGCTTTGAAGTGCTCATTTTGGACTCAGAATGCTGTTTGTACGAAGAGCAAAGCATGAAATAAGCCACTAAAAGGGGCAGAACTGTAACTTTTAGGCTGGGGAAAAAGAGAAGTATATTTCTCAATTCTGCCAATATGAATAAAACTTCACATCTTTGCATTTTGTTGTATTTATCTCAAATTCACCGCTGTTTGCTTAAGAAAGAAAAAAATGTAAAATAATTTTGAGTGCATTTTTTTGCTAGCCCCGTTTCTTAATATAGCAGTGTCTGGAGAGGTCTTGCAGAAGTACTATAGAGAAAAACATGTCAAGGGTAAAATTCACATAAATAACAAGCCCCACAGCACCAAAAAGCATAGAGCTAAAGAAATATGCAAATCTAARCCAATTGTGGTTGTGTGGTTTTCATGACTGACATCAGCGTTCAAGCTTTGAAAATACGATGAATATTAATAATCCGTGACCCTGGGAATCTCAAACTGATTCATCCATCTACATTAACTGGTCCTTCATAACAGATTTGAGAACAGTAAAGTAATACTTATTTCCAGTGTGTTACAGGGAGGAGGCTCTGTTGGAATCATATCAACAAGCAAATCTGAGCAACAGAAGTTCTAGAACTGACTTTGATGAGAATGAAGAAAATCTGGGAACATCAGAAAACCCCATTCCTCAGGAACAAACAGTGACAAGCCAGTTAGTACACTGTGCTCACAGAAGTTAGCCTGTAAAGCCTTYATGGGAAAATCAAACTCTTGAGTTTTGAAAAGGTTGGTCCAAATCCTATTTTAGCCTGCTGCACAGAACTCTGAGCACAGGACTCTAAARTTGCACATGAATAGCTGAGATCGATCACATAGACAGCATTAATGTCGAGATATCTACAAGCCAATYATGAAACCTATCAGGCTAATTAGAAACTGCTGGTCTCAAGCAATTATTTCCATAACAGGTTCAAGAAGTATTTCCAAGCACTGACTGGATTGCTTATCTTTCCCTTGGCTTCTGCAATCTTGCCCTATTTACAACACTTCATTTGCAAACCTTTTCATTCAGAACATTTATTTCCTTCTGCAGGCCAAGAGACCCAGTTTATCTCTCTTGAAAATAGGAAACCAAAAATGTCCARAGCCAAATAACATTTTGCATGCAGGAAGATGGACTGATATGTGTAGTTGGAGAAATAGCCTAAGTGTCTAACTGCTGCAGATTTCTGAGTTAAATGCTAACTGCTACTGCTGAAAATAATATTAGATGTTTCTCTGCTGTTCTATATGCCCAGGATACCTTTAAAAACCTGCCTCTTTTATGTTGAAATCTCTCTAGGCACAGAAAGGCAAAATGAAGGGATCAAACACAGCATATATGTTTTGCAGTAGAATTTATCACTTAAGAAAATTGCACCCCTTTGCAACAACAGTGTTTACAACACCTAAGAGCAAGGGCCTATTTCACCTACTGCTGAGACAATATGGCAACATTATTTCTGGACATAAAGGCCTGTGTTCAGCTTTGTCACAATGTGGGCAGAATGGTCATGGGCTGTCATGTACCTAGTTGATTCTCTGCCTGGAAATCAAAATACATCTCCACAAATGACAGCCCCCTAAATCAGAAGTTTATCCATGCTGTCTGTTAAGATAGGACAGACTGTATCTTTTCTTGAAAACKAGGAAGGCACCACATAATGTCTAATGAACAGGATGGCAGTGGGAAGTGAACAAGCTGTAAGAACTAAGCTGCTCTTTTCCTGCTCACGTCAGTAGAGAAACACTCTAAAGCAAGGATCATTGTTAGCTCCACTGCTGGAAGTGAAAATACAAAAAAACTTCCAACCATTCAGAAACCATGCTAGTTCCAAGCAACATCCCCTTGTTCCCTGGCAACTTTAACAGAGGTGACAGCACAACTGTTCTTGATCTCCTGCCCACTGTAAGCAAAGAAAAGGGGGATCTGTTTACAAGAATACAGGAACATGTACCATTTGCAATTTAAAAGTGGCCTGAACTGCCTCCCATTTAAAAAAGGGATCTCTGACAGGAGCCAGTGAGATTGACAAAGAAAACCATCATAGGAAAAAACCCATGTGGCAGCACTTCTTTGACACAATGAAGTCCCACAGGGGACCGAGTGATGCCCAGGGCTCACAGCCCATGCTTTACTGAACCACATCTGAAACACCAAAGTGAAAACAACTGCCAAAGACAGACAGATCTGGAGGCAGAAAGAGAAAATGGGGAGATCAAAAAATGCTTTCAGAATTTTTGATATAGAAACAARATCAGCAAGTTGTTTATTTGCACACATACTTAGTGAGGTAAAATATCTGCTCACTCTGCTGGCCTTGCCCCAGAGAGCAGGGATACTGTCAAGAAAGAATAAGAGAACTGCTTTCACTGGGACTTTTTTGAGGCCCATGGTAGGTACAGAGCAGCAACGTGGCTCTCAGAGAACACTGTTCAGCTTCCAAGCATAATGTTGTGTAATGTACAGAAAGGCCACACTGGCTTTTCTTAGACAGGGATCAAGGAGGGGAAGTCTGCATTAAGCAGAGCTCTTCTCCCTGTCCTTTTCACATTCACACAGAAGTACAAAAATATCAAATCCCAAGTAACGCTAGTGGGACATTTTATAATAGTACTCCATCACAACTGCTTTTTCAGAGCCTGGTCTTGTATTTACGCTTACCCCCTCTCTTCCTTTTCATAACCTACTTCCTCCCTTCTTCCCAGTAGAAGCAATATTTCTATGTACTCTAGTCTAAACTKGCACCTTTGTTTTCCTTTTCCATTTTTTTATCGCTCTGAAATGATTGTTCAATTCTGTGTAAAATCTTCTTACCATTCCAGGTGATTTTCAACAAAGGCAGACATGGGGCTGATCTGTACAGTGTAGGTGTCGTTGGCTGAATACTCAAACAGCCCATAATAGGGATTGAAGAGCTCCTGAGACAGAAGGAAAAAGAATTCTCGGGAGGGGCCGCTGTAGTCCAACCTGGAAAAGATAGAAAAAATAAAATGAGGTTCCTCACCATTTGAGTGAATTTCCCAGGTTTGCCTACATTAACTGCTGTCTTAACACAGCAGCCTGTGCGGTCAAGGATCTCTAACATGATTCATCTCTCCTCTCAAAACTTGATTCTGAATCCTGAACAAGTTGCAATGCCAAAACTTCACCAATATTCAGGTTGATGTGGGAGGAATCATGACAAGGACACATCCCTTGAGTAGTTTATTTTCCTTTGTTCCAAGAGTGTAGAAAACTGGAGGTGTAAGGCTCAGCCTTGGCTCAGCTGGCTGGCTAGCAGAGGTGGGTAGCTTTTTAGTGAGTGGGTTTGAATTGCCTTTGGACAGCTGGGTTCACACACCAGACAGCCTGGTCTAAAGCAGAAATTGCTCTGACTCTCCTACACTGAGATGTACCCAAAGGGTGCTTTCTTAGCTAYAGGTATAACCTAAAGGTTTATGGTGAACATGACCAAGTACAAGCAGAACTGTGTCTCTTAGGAGAGACCAATGACACCTTGCTTGGTTCCATCCAAAACCTTCTACTTTTCTGGTATTTTCATGTGGTACACCTTAAAATGTGCTTTGTTGTTGCATATATTTGCTCTGTAAAGAGCCTCTTTTTTTCCTTTAATCTTTTWRRCTCAACTTGGGRAAAAAAAAAGGAAAACAAGACCACAAACTTCTCCTGAATGTATTAAATGAAACTGTGATGGACTAATTAAAAACAGATCATTCTCTTATAATGGYAGGTAGGTTTTTCAATCTAAAATAAACCTACATGAAGCAATATGAAGAAATGATCTGTAGCCATATATCATATGAGCCAAAAGATTTTCTCAGGTGGACACTGCTCCTTCTACTTAACAAATGTAAAGTTAATTGGAAAGCCCTGCAACTGGATCAGAACGGTCTGTACTGTATTCGAAGTTATAGAAGCTTAAGTGAAAGGGGTTGATTGATTTGTGCAATGAGAAAGATGATAAAGGGCAAGTGGGCCCATCCTCCTGTGGTTTATGTCTGGAGATTCAGTGCTTCTCTCTTTGAGGATSTTTAGCTCTAGGATCATGTGATGACACTAAAGCCACACCTGCAAAAGAGGATGGTAACAAGCCCACCTGAGCCACCAGTGCAGCCATGGAACCGATCTGGTTCTATGGACATAAAAACACTGGGTTAAGTCTGATAATGGCCAGAGCACAGAACCACAAACACTTGTCTGTACTCAAAAAGCTCCAATGGGACACTAGTTATTGCATTTGTGGACAACACACTAACTCATCATAAAGCATTTATAGTTCATTTTCAATGTCTTTTTTTCTGTGAAACGTGGGAAGCTGTGCCCTTACAGCATCACATGGCCATGCAGCATCAACTCTTCAATAGGGAATTGCCATCCTGGAGTCCCTCCAACAGAATGTAAGTTAGCATTAAGCAGCATAAACCCTGAAGGAATGTATCTTGAGATGTAAATGAACCAGTGATAGAAGAATGAATTTGCACATTTAATTGGTTTGTAATTTCTCCTGAGGGCACTATGTCACATAGAAGACAATATGACTTTGGCCAGTATTAACATTCCAGAGTGCTATTCCAAAAACACAAACTGATGTGTGCTACGTTTATGCTTTGCTTGCAGGCCAGAGGCAAAACCAGCTATGAAAGATGACCTCTGCTACACAATACTGAACCCATAGAGTATGAAAAGTAAGAGTGAAAAAAAMCTCTGATACTGGGGTCACCAAGAGACTCTCTGAGACTGGGAACTTCTGTTTTCCACTGGACATAACCTGTCCTGAGACAAGCTCAGCTTGGCAGAAGTCCTTCAGTTGCCATGACACCTCAGAGCTGAGAATGTCAGCAGCTGCTCAACATTCTGAGTTGCCTCAGGTATACTRTCTGGTACCTTTGGAACTGAAATCCTATCCATGTGGTTTTTGAAAAAAAGAAACTCTACATGCAAAGCTACTGAATACAATTTCATGYCTTTGTTATATGGCACATTGGAAACATGCACAGCATGGTTTTTCCATTACAAAAGCATGTGGATTAAGCCTCAATTACAATGTAGCTCTTGAGGAGAGCCARGGTGGCTTTGAAAGGTTGTGTTTACATTTGAAAACAAAAGGTCAGGGGCTGTCTTTAATCATACAGGAATGGCTCACAGATTGTAAGACTGGTAGAAAGTTTCCTGAGAAAAAGCCTTCTCAAGAGAATTCTTTTGCTTTCAGATTCCAGCTGCATGAATTAAGTTTTAAGGACTAAGCAGCATTCATGTTTCTCACTTAAGATGGAAACAAGAAACCTTCATATGGATMACATATGATCATTAGATAGCATGTAAAGCACAAATTTTTGAAGCAAGACCAGATCCATTGTGAAGAGTTAGACTAACAAAGTGGATAAAGGTCTGATTTCTACTTATAGTCCTGAGACTGACTCTGTATGTAAACACTGGCCTGTAGTTGAGTTTTCCTTTCTAGCCCGTCAAAATATCTATGGCAAACAAGAGGACAGATTAACCACTGGTTAGATTAACCAGAGGTTAGACTTAACCACTYAAATTGTCACTTTGAGACATCTAGATGGAAGGTGTTATAGCAAAATGAAGCGTTATTGTTATTTTTAACAAATATTTGAGTTGATTAAGGTGAATCACTTACTGAGAGGTAAACAAAACCAAAGAAACATTACATAACAAGAGAGGCTCAACCTTAGCCAACTCAGTGTTTTGCAATGTAACAGCTACTTCAGAACCAAGAGCATTCTGTTGTTTCCTACCCTTCCTCGCCGACAAACGTGACGTAGAGTTTGTTCCGCTGGAGCTCCTTGCGTGAATACGCCATTACCTGGTTGAAGGTGCCTTCCAGCAAGTGGTCACGCCGTATGATTAACCTGCAAAGGATGGCAGAAATAAAGATCCAGTGATGGAGTTTTGTGGGAGCTTGTGAGGCTGAAGGTGAACAAGAGTTGCTAAAGAGAGACATTGGTTCTCAGAGAAGTTAGTAAAATGGCCCCTGCCACTGCATGTGCTACTTGACCACTAYGGGTTTTCAGGATTTGTTCCATCAGGCTTTTCTACGTGCCTCRAAGGTAATTTTCTTCACAATGCCAGGATTTAGGTTCAAAGTGCTGCTCTACTGCTAAGATTCCCTGCAGCAACCCATATGTACAAATTCACACAGTAGAGAGGGCTGTGAGTTTCCAGTATATATGAAGTCACAGCTTTCTGGAATTGGCCCCAGACACTTCCTGGATTTAATCCAGTGAATGTCCATGGAAATAYGGCTTCTGTGGCAGGGGAAGCAAAGGGAATACCAGCCCCTGATTATTCAACATATCTCTCACTCCCTTACTAATCTGTAAAACAACTTAAGGAATAGTAGTTCTAAACACTGTATGTGCAAGAAATCCTTCTTGTTCATATGGACATTGCAAGACAGACCTTCTAAAATGTATTTCATTTCTGCCTTGCACCCATTTAGCAGGACACCAAAATGGGTAACCACCACCTARGACTCCTCAGCTCTGYAGAATTATTTTGCTGATGACGTTTACCTGGAATAAATTGCTTGGCTTCATACTCTTTTTCCCCACAACAGATGTCATTTGGTAGGAAGCCARCCTGAGGCATAAATTCAACCAGATGCCCAGGAAATACCTTAGAAACACACAGCCCTTTGGCAAAGTTGGATAACTCGATTGAGCACAAGTAGGTACWGACTCAAAAGCCAACTAACAAGATGTATGGAAAGAAACTCCATAGCCAAATGACAGAGAACCCCAAAATACATGAAGACTGGCAGAAATCTCTCAATTTCAAATCTGGGAGGGCTACCAACACAAAAAACAATGAAAAGTTAAACCAGCATGTACAAACACCTGTAGGAACATATTAAGGTCCTGATTTATATTGATATCTAGATCCACAGAATGTGGAGTCATCCCATCATTAGAATGATATAGTTGTCAATATCTGGTGGATGTTTACCCGAAAGGGTAACTCTCCCACTGGCAAATTATATGCAGGAGTGTGAACATCCCTGATAACTATGTAGGAAATGGGAATGTAAGAAAATATGAATCTTTAGGAAGTAAAACGTCCACACAAAAACCTCTTGAAGGTCACTCTTTTGCAGTGTATATGAAGATCTTATSTAGCCCGAATGGTTATGTACAAAAAGAAATCTCCAGGGTGTTTTCTACTCCCTATCAGTGCCTTCATGGATAATGAATGACAAAAGACAAAGTTATGCCATGCTASACATTTTAATACTCACTTAATTTTCCCTGGACCTTGCCCATACCCTTTGGCTTCAAGTTTYCGATAGAAATTGCGCAGCTTGGCTTCAAAGTCCCTCCTGTATGGAGAAGGTGCTCTTGCGCTTGCTCGCTGCAGCCCTGGAGGGAAAATGAACAGCTTCCTAAGGTGTAAGKGGCTTGAAATTCTTCCAAACCATGTGGCTTATGTTTCAGGACAGAACTGGTTAATAAACGTGCTAGGAACATTTTACAGTTATACAGTGCACTCAGTGTTATTTTTGTCCTACCTGGCATCAATAGAGTTGTAAGTTCCTGTAATTCAGTGATTGCAATGAACTCCCAGGGACTGTATCTTCTTCATTGAAAGTACTATTAAGCACACCTTGTGTGTGCCCTGGTGTTGCCTTGACTTTCAGCTGTGATTGATGTGAATGGAAACTGAAGGATCAGAAAGGCCTGAGAAAGACTGACATGCCTACATGTCTCTCACGGTCAGTAGCATTTAGGTTTTTTTTTCCCTTTTGCAATTTTTTTAGAGATCCCTCTCTCTCCTCTGCTCTGTATAGGAGATCTCTTTACCTGGCAGGATTAAACCTCTGAAACTCAGAGCAACGCTTCTCACTGGAGACCAGCAGCCCAGCCAAGCTGGGAATCACATTTCCCTGTGTTAATCTGACTGTATATTAAACACTTCCAGCCATCAAAACAAAACCCCTTTATGGCATCAAAAAGGATTTCGGTCAGAAGGATACCCTCCATTTCCCTATCATGATTCACATATACAGAAGATTTTTTAGCACTTTGAAACCTGTTTTGTTTTGAAGGCTGCATTCTCAAAGTAGCTTATTATTCTTTTTGTATAAAAAGTGCCATGCCATAAAGGGACAAAGAATAGATTAATGAAATCCCATTTTCCTATCTCCTTAGAGAAGACAATAAAAACAAGCCCTTTTATGAGAAATCTGGCAGAAAAGGCTCCACAGGAAAGGAAAAATACTCCTTCATATTTAGTAGGAGCCCAAGGTATTCTGCTTGCCATGAGGGAAGGACATTACTGTCTCTGGTGGTAAAACAGAAAGGCATATTCACATGTAGTGCAAAGAGAATCCCTTGCAACACTTCTTTCTTCTCTTAGCCTTTTGTGTTCACCCAGGACATATGAGGGAGATGAGAAATCCTTCTTGTTCATATGGACATTTTAAGACAGACCTTCTAAAATATATTTCATGTCTGCCTTGTACCCATTTAGCAGGACACGGAAATGGGTAACCACAACCTAGGACTCCTCAGCTCTGTAGAGCACCTCTCATGGGCTCTATAACCAGGACAGAAATCAGCAAGAAGACACAGTGTTGCTGGAAATGGGTATTTGCCCTTCTCATATTTTTGCAAGAACAGCCTCCAAAGTCATATTTGTGCCAAATACCTGGATTTTTGTCCTGTAGGAGATTTGACCTATCCTGATGTGGATGAAGGGAACTGTATTAATAACGGTGTTAAAACTCATTAATGAAAATAGGACATTCTGACATTGGCCTCATTTAGAAAAAGGTTTCTGCATTTAACTTCTTCACATCCAAAAAACTTTGAATTTTCCACAGCCACATCCAACATTTGAATTTCTCCTGTCCATTAATTTTGTTTGAAATCAGATAATTTAAATGAATGTTCTACATCCTCAGCCAAAAATGGATTTCTTCAGATCACATTTCTGTTGATTCTCTYAAAACAGCCACTGGACACAGCCATGTAGTGAGACTGCGGCGGGGGTTGTGTATCTTGGCAAAAGGGAGGCATTAGCTCCTCAAATTTCTATAGCATAAACAATAACTACAGAGACATAGAACAGCTGGAAATAACCTTCTCAGACAGCATGTCTTTCTGGAAAACACGTTTCCTGTCAAACCTAAGTTAATGGGCTCAACACGGGAGGTCAGGCTGGATGATGAAGATGATCCCCTCAGGTCTTAAAAGACCTTCTTCTCTTGGGAAGAAGAGAAGTTTTTGGAACACTGAGTRGAGGAGACTGAGCTTTACAGGGGTACTGGATGTACTGCAATACACCTTCAGTTTGGTAGTTGCTCTTTGCTGCTGTCACATAATAGGAATGTGCTTCCCGTGTCAGTGACTTRTGCTTGGGAGTACACCATTCTCTTATCATAATCGTTTCCAATGGTATAAAAAGCAGGAAAATACCTTCTTCCACATGGGCAWTTTCTGATCTGTGCTCCAGCTACTGCTAACACTTCAACACATACATAKCAGCACTGGAAACTGATTCAGCAAAAAAAGCAGCTGGGATCAGATCAGAGGGCACTGGAATTAGCAGGTTGACAGCTGATGCTRGCTCTGAATCTGGCCCTCTCTATTTATTAGTAAAACCACCACAAATGCAAGATTTTGTCTTTATTTCCCCAYCTCCTTACCTGGGGAGTTTTGGGGTGATGAACAGGGTGAGCAGCGAGGAGAAAAACTGTAACCAGGATGGAAGGCAGCCTGCAGTGGTATGTAGGACATTATATCCTCTTCAAAAAGGCTGCATGGAAAATGTCACAGGGAGAGATTTAGTTCACATTCATCACATGAAGCAATGCACTTATGCAGTATGGTGAAAGTTCACTGTGTCAGATGTCTGGGTACATCTCTGAACTCATGGATTAAAAATATTCATAGGTTTCCCAAAGACAGCCTGGTCACTAGTAATGAAAAACAAAGATTTTTAACAGATGTTTCATGCTAACAGGATGGCTCAGGCCACTGATGGAGAGCAAAGATGTGAGGCTGTGCAGTAAACAGGAACACCTTCAACATGTTGGCAAAGAGAAAGAAGTTAAGACACACACTCTATCTCTTGTCTTTCTTGGGTCATTTTCATGCAGTTCAGTGCTTTGACTGCTCAAATTAAAATGATGGGAGTAAGTTGTAAGCTTCTTGCATTAGGCAGTGCTACTACAGCACACCAAACCCACCTGGGTAATGCAACATCTCCTATCTCAGACCAAGACAACAAAGTGAGTCCTTATCTGTACTGAGAAGTAGGACCTAAAGACCAAGCTTCCTAGTTCCAGTAAAAACTGAGGCCTTGTCCACATTATCCAAACAACACTCACTGCACTGAATATCGAAGTTTCATGCATGTTTGGCAGCATTGCTGCAGTACAACTATCAATTTCATGAGCAGCTACACCCTGATACTGAGAAAAACAAGGGATATTTTCCTCTCTTTTTTGYTTTTTCTTTCTTTAAAGAACAAGATTTTTTTCACATTAGAAGGAAATGTTTTGACCTGATTCTTTTTTATCTGCTGCTTGATGGTAACAGCCATACTGACTGAGCTGGCTGGATTTACTGCACTGATGGAGGCTGTCTTCCAGGAAGTACAAATTGACAGATATAGTCCAGCTGAATCATTTTGGATGACTATCAGTGTGCCCTAATTTAACAAAATYTTTTCAATTATGTTGAGAAAGAGCCATATAGTTCTCTGGTACTGTAAGTAATTACATTATGCTATTGATCAAATTGATTACCTCAGCAGAATTACTAAATCTGCATCACATGACAACTTTTCAAGCCCATGTGTACCCTCTGTCCGAATGTAATGGATCTTCTCCCTGAAATATAAGTGATACCATGGAGGAGAAAAAAAAAAGACACAACCAGAAAAAAAAACATGTCATTATCACAGCATGAACCATGAACAGTTGTTATTCTTTGGTATTCTGCCAGTTCCTGTTTATCTCCTTATATTAATTTTATAATCTCCTAACAAACTTGCAAAAAATATTCTATCACTCAGTTTACTGATCCAAAAAGAAGATATTTTATTCCCCATTTTAGAAAACAGAATGATTCTTAGACCTCCAATTTCATGTGTAAACTTCAAGTCACCGACCGCAGATTTTTTGTCTAGSTCTACAACTAACATACCACCTTTTGTTAACAGAATTTCCAACAATACCACTTCCTTTTCCTCTGTCAGGACGGTGTTCCTGTTGTCTGGCAAATAGCACTCTAACATATACTTGATATGAATTGACCACACAGAGGTTATACAGTGTAAATATGTATTACGTGTCTAAAATCATATATTTTGTTAGTAAGGACTGGGAAATTTAGGATAGGATCCTATCAGCCGATTAGGATCATGCAAGATACACATCTACACTATAGCCTATCAGTGTGTTCCTAAAACACTGCAGTGTTCAAATATCTTTATTCTAGTATTAAGTTAAAATGTTCTAGTTTAAGTCAAAGATGTGCTTTAGAACCTTGCATCAAGGTCCATAAAAGATGGACATTTGATCCTAGGAGTTTGCCTAATATCTGCTGCCCTAGACAGTAGCTTGGATCACTCCTGGCCCAAGGTATAATCAGCAATGACCTGGAGGCAAAAGGCTCAATATCCTGTTACCAATCTCATTATGCACTGGCTAAGCTGTCTAGTCCCTATCACTGGTCAATTTTGTTCTCTGCTCAAAAGGAGATAAAAGCATTATCTGTTCTCTGGGAAATGAGAATTCAAGTTACAGCTGAGAAAAAAAAAGTCGATAATAATTTGATGGTGAAGATAAAAAATTCTCAGTTACAAATACGTAAATCTTGAATACAGAGTATTTTTCATTCTATCTCTCTCATTWTATTTGCATGTATCAATTCCTCTAGAAGGGAAGTCTAATCCTTACACCCAAATAATTCTTTGGCCCTCAGAAATAGATGATGAGGCAGTAAGGCTACTGGCAGAAAGCACACTGCAGGAATTCAAAGGTCCTCCCTTTGYATTTCCTTCCCTCCTTCAGCAGTGCTGCAGCCACAGCTCTGACTGCACAGCACAACCAAAACTCTGTCAAACTCTCAGCTGATGAATGCAGGCATTGCTGACRTTGATTAGCATCACCTTAAGTTCTTGTTTTTTTAAAACAATTAATTCAAACTTTGGAATTTGAACAAGTTCAAGTTATACTAGTGATTGGCTCTGTTTTTTAAAAAATCTATTAGGAAAGGAATGGSCATAAGAAAGATACAATTTAACTGCTTTGGAAATGACAACCTTTAAGTCAAGTGAGAAAGATTAAAGACAAGAATACAATACACTTCATAATAATGCTYCTATTTCTTTATAAAATCTAAGGTGACTATATCCATAACATGGGTTTAAATCCAACCACAAAGTAAAATCCTGATTTTACTGGAGTTGTTGGGGTTTTGCTGCTGACTTCCATCCAAACAATATTTTAACTCTATCTTTTGAAAAGCAAAGTGATAATTGTTGGCGAAGACAGAGTTGGTACTATTCAGTAATGCTCAGAATAGAAATTAGACATGTCACTATTTGCCCATATTTATTTTGGTTCTTACTTCTTGAATGTCTGTGGAAAATAACTATAGCAGCCACATGGATCCTGGTGGTTCCATCTACTCTTTAATGATGACATTTCCCTAGGGGGTCCAAGTTCATCTTTTATACTACAGTTACTAGAATTTGGCTTTCCCCACTACAGAAAACGCTTCCTGGAAGCAAAGTTCAGCAGTGTGGAACAAAGCGGTACCTGAGTGCATGATTTCTGGCCAAGCTGGGCTGACGCTCCTGCAGCATCTCAAAAATRTTGGGTTGGCGTAGAAATGCAACRATCTTGTCATTGTAAGCTGGAAAAGGTAAAAACAAACCAGAGGCTTTATTTGCCTTGTCACCATGACTCTGCAGGGACACACTGACTGCACTGCCAGGGCAGCATGAAGCAGTGCATGTGGCTGATGAGGAGTCCCAGAACCCAGCTCTGTGAGCACTGCTTTGAGAAGAAAAGAGAAACGTGGCTTACCCAGAGGTAATGCCTCCTGATGGTGCTGGTTTCGAATTGCTGTTATGAGACTATTGCCTGGTCTGGCCAACAGAGTCACTCCTCTGTTTCGAGAGACTTCAGARGCCTACAGTGTCAGAGAAAAGAAAAAGAATGATCAAAACTGGCCATCAGTAGCTCATCAGTCAGTTAAAAGATTTGTCTTCTTCTGTAACCTTCAGAACAGTCCATRATGCTGACTGAAGGACAGAAAGCGTGCATGAAAATCACAGCTTTATACTACAGTCAGCTTAAAAAAGGCAAGTAATTCTGTGCTTCCAAATGAAAGTACATCATTACCCACAGCTATTACACCTCCTCAGTGTGGCAGTGAAGGCACCCGAATCCAGATGTAAATGCATATTAGTATAGATATTGCAGYGATGGACTTCTCTGGTACAACAAAAATAAAATCTCTGTAGTATGATGCTGGAATGACTTTTGCCTTTTTTCTTTTATATATTCTCTCTATTCTTTACACATATACTTGCAACCTCCCTAGTACTTTTTCCCTACCCTTTTCCCCAGCAAGAAAGACCAAACATATTCCAGGGGCCACTGTTCTATCTTGGTTCTCCCTGGCTACCAAGGCCAAAAACCATCAGTCTGAGACACATTTTCATAAACCAAGTGCAGCTAGTACTAAGGGGGGGTCCTGAAGAGGGGTGAACCAGAAGAGGGAAGTACCTCATTAACTGCGCTTCTAATTAGGAATTCTTGTTAAATATGCTGATTTGCCAAATTTATAAAACTTTCCTCCAGAATACAGCCATGGTGACGCCAACAGAGGACTCACACAGTGGTTTGGGTTGGAAGGGACCTTAAAAATCACATAGCAGCAAAACCCGTGGTATGGGCAGGGGCACTTCCACTAGACCAAGTTGCTCCAAATCAGCCTTAAAACACTTCCAGGGATGGAGCATCCATGGCCTCTCTGGGAAATCTGCTCCAACACTTCACCACCTTCACAGTAAAGAATTTTTTCTTAACATCTGATCTCAACTTACCCTCTTTCAGCTAAAATACTGAACTCCCTCTTGTCCTGCCACTACAGTGTGAGGATAATCGGTACCAGGACAAGATGCATCAGGAATTCCAATTGCCATGCTTTCTCACTGCACAAATTGCAGCATTTGGCAACTCCTTTCTCACTGCACAAATTGCAGCATTTGGTAACCACTTCAGGAAGAAAATACTCTACTCCAGTATTTTGAATCCTTACCTCTCATCCAAGCACATGGTGCCAACCCATTTTCAGTGGTATGGCCAAACACCAGGTATTCCAACCATGTATAAACAAAAACTGAGAAGCTAAATGTGACTGGCAAGCTGCCTTTTGGAACCATAAAACTCAAAATGTTTATATGTAACAAGAKACCAGTCAATGCACTTGATACGTGTCAACACATGGGTTAAASAATGAAAAGTCTGAACTATTCTAATTAAACATACTGCAATTTAAAACACGAAACTGCTGTGAGAGTGCATGGAAAAGGTTTCTCTCCATCATTCAGTTATGATTTCACTTGCACCCATCTTCTGCCTTTGTCTCTTCCTCACACCCCTGCAGGCTAACTCACGCTGAAAGCTTAGTTTAGGCTTAGGCAGCTTTTCCCCTGTGACCCAGGCATCCASCCCAGCATGCACTATGTGGCCTCTGTGGCATTCACTATGCTATGGCCCAGGGAGGAAGCTTTGGTGCAAGGGATGCCCTATGATCCATTGCCACAGTGGGCATGAGGACCTTGTGGGAGCAGCTGTTCCCTGGGCAGCACAGCCAGAATCGTGCACTGGCCTGTGAGCAGCTCTGCTAGTGAGGATGTGTGGGATGRTGCTAAGGCATTGTTGTGCTCAGCTTCTGCACTGCCAGGGAACCCTGGAGTTCAGCTGGGGATGCCTATTCCTCAGGTCCTTATATAACAGACTTGCTTGGGAATGCGGATGGTGGGTGAGCCTGTTTTTATAGGTGATCACTGACTCATCCTTGACAAAGACAAMTCCTACACCCTTGTGGCTACACACAGATTTATTGACCAGAAGATAGAAAGGCARAAAGGGAGGAGTAACAGAGGAGTAAAACGTATTTCTCCCATAAAAATACCAGCTGGTATTTGCTCATCAGTTGGGAAATGCATGATACTTCTGCCCAGCCCTGGCCTGGATCCTCTTCTTGCTCATGGCACCATTGCTTTTGGTTACTTTCCAGTGCCTGGACATATTTCTCCTAAAGCAAGAATTCTGGAAGGAACCATGTCTACTGCCTGTGAAAATAAACCTTCACTCCCTCTTCCCATCTTCCCAGTTCCAGTTTAACAGCTAAAGTTATCTAGATTGTAAGAATCCAGTTCTGTACACACCTCAATATAATAAACTGGTGATGAACTTCTCTTCATCACCATCCCTAAAAATTGCCAATGCTGTGTTTGGTCTTTGTACATTTACACTTCTAAACAATTTTTCTCTGGCACTGCAACACGAAAATTCCCAGCTGTCTAATTAACTTCCATTTTGCTAACAATTCTCTTTCCAGTCTTTTAGCTAATAGAGTACAATTYAGCTGATAGAGTACAATTGATTGCCCCAATTCAGCATACAGTCACAATCATCTTGTCTACTTTGATTTTCTAATTGAATAATTTAATTTTGATTAGCACATTATTCTCTAATAAAAAATAGTGACCCCTCTAATGATTTAATGACCTGGTTCACATAGTGCAGAGCAATCTGACAGATTTATGTCAGGGTTTAACAGCTTTGAGATTGATACTGGGATGYTGCAACCGGAGTGGAGGGTCCTAACTACCAGAGGAGCCTTTCAAGATGCAAAACCTTTTCCCAGGTTTCATATCACTGCTGGATTTCAGAGGCCTRTTTGAATCCTGCTACTTGCTTGCTGTGCTTTGGGTTGGTAAGGGGATTTATAWACTGCTGTATTCTAGTACCTTCTCTGCTTTTCTTGCTAACCAGCATCTCTTGACTCGCCATTGTGGATGCCTGCTTCCTTCCTCTTGCTGTCTTTAAAATCTCTACCCTGTAATCATGCATGTTGATTTTCACTGCAGATGGGAAGCTGCTTAGAGGGAATGGAAAGTGCTTATGAGGTGCTGGAAGGAAATGAATCACATAATGACCTATCTTTTAGTTACTGATGGCCATTACAGCTACCTGAACTTTTTTTCCAACAATCGGGCAACCAAGAGCAGCAACCCCTTTCACCTGCACAAAATTGATAACCCTTAAAGAAGTGCTTACTAAAGAATCAGTAGCATTGTTGTCCAATTTAAATATAATACCATTTAATATCAGTAACCTACACAGAACAATGGAAATTTTTACAGAGGTCCTTTATTTCCTTACCCTGGCTATTTTCTATGCCCTTTCTGACACCGACAATTTCAGTATTCCAGTGTCCTTCAGGATCCTTTGACATATGTACATAACATTGAAAATTGGTGGGTTGCCCTKTGGGGTCCTTCATACTGTCCTGGCGACAGCTTCCAGGGGCCATACCATCTGCTCAGCAAAGAAACCAGCAAGACTGAGACAGATGACACATGGCCAGGACAAAGCCCCACATGTGAATCCACAGGCGTGATTTATAGGCCAAAGAACATCCAAATGCACTTGGGGAAAATGGCATGGAACATGAGGCTYTTAATAAATGGGCTGAGCTGCAAAGGGCTGAATATTTTCCTCGTAAATGAGGGACTTTCAGGCACCAATCCAAAGTCCTTGGAAATCAATGGGAGTCCTTCCAGTGGAGCAACAGACACTTCAAAACAGGAAGCTACCTGACTACAACAAGGACACTTGACTATGACAAGGGTGCAGAAGCACTGTGGGACCTGGGCCACTGAGACTGGGAGGTGACTATTTCATTGGCTGATCATGCCAAAACATCAGTCTCAAAGAACAGTSTATGATTTCCCTAGAGAATCATTACCCAAAAGTATTCAATACCTTTTACTCCCTACCCTGTATTTATTATTTTGGGTTTATTGCAAATTGTTCCTTGCCAGCCTTGCCAGTGCTGGCATAACCAAGTGTCTTTTTCATTTCAAGGGCCAGGTCATCTGAGTTGCTCAGTGGTGTTTCTGGCCCTGCCATAGTGAATTTGTAAGCAAGCTTCAGGCAAGGATGGGCCCAAGCATGCCCTGCAGGTGGCTATCACAGCCATACCAGTAATTCAATCACAGTGGCAACACTAAACTGAAGGCTGCTGGCAGAGGGAAGTAAGGTATGATTGAAACAGACCCATCGATACATTTCTGCCTTCAGAAAATATAGTGCTGTATTCACTCAAGATGGAGGAAACATGCCCAAGCTACTCATGCCTGGTCTGCCTTTGGTCCTGAAGAACTGACCTCACACCCTGGTCAGCTCCTGATCCCAACCCCAGCTGGCAGGGAGAGGTATTCAGACTTCASTAATAAATTTTGATGCTAATTTCACAAGCATTTCTCTGGATATTTTTGTGGAAGAAAAAGATCCTTTCACCATAGTTCACCTCTAGTTCTATTCAGCAACAATCTTTACAAATCTTCAACTGTATGGATTTGCTATATGAAGAGCCTGATTGCTGGTACTTTTTCCTACTTAAATCCACAAACACAGTATGTRTGCATCTTTCAATCCTGTTCAAGGCCCTCAGTGATAAAATTCATGCACATGAAAAATATTTCCATGCCCAGGAAAATTATTTAATGTGACTGAAAGCTAGGAAAGTAAACCTCAGCATACACTTCTTCTAGGGAGTCTATCTTTTCCTAGCACAGTGTCACAGTGCAGAATGAAGAAACATAGGAGATATCAGGCTGAGGCTATAAAAAGAATGACTGAAGTAAAGCAAGACCAGGAYGTCAAATATGGTTTCATCTTTTAAAATCTATTTTGTCATCACTTCACTTCACTTATGCTTCACTTGCTTATTATTTTATTCTGAAAACCATCAAAATATAAACCTTCACTACCAGCAAGCTCTTGAAATAAGCCCTTCAGAAAGAAAGAAAAAATCCCTTATTGTTATTGGAAGGTGAAAAATTCATGTGACTGTTTCAATGCTTTTGAAATATAAGTAGTGCTTATAATTCTAGAGAGGACTACTGTGAAAAGTTCCTGAGCTGCTATGAGCACAGTTACCTCTCCAGCACTGTAGCTACGAAGTCGCTGCAGATGTTGCCGGTGAGTCAGGTGATTTGGGAGACGCCCGCTCTGCAGAGGGATCCTGGGATCTATGAAGGTGGTAGCACGGCTATTGTGGTCAACGAAGAAAGACTGAAACACAAAGGCACAATGGTTTCTTTAATGAGAAGACTGCCAGCACTGGGATGGCACTGTGGGAAAAACACTGGCAACTGTATGCTGGAAATACCTTGGGTGAGTAGAGTACATGGAAGATAACCTGCAAACAGGACTGGCTTACTCGAAACTAGTATAGCTCTTGGAAAATRCCTGAACCTATGTAGGTCAAAATCATGTGCAACAGCCATGATGTAAAAAAGACAGGAGAGAATAATATTATTGGGAAAAACTGCTTTGACCTATTTGGTGGTTCCAGAAGTCCATGAGCAAAGCTTCATTCGGGGTAGAGACACTGAGTTAAATTTTGCAGTCACAACAGGTCCACTCTGGCTCAAACTTCATAGTCAGTCCAATGCTACCTTGGCTATGGTACAATATTCTACAGAGAGCTAGAAATGCTTTGAAACATTGGAGCTATTTTCTGCTTCTAAAATAACTCTGCTTGCTGCTTGTGTTGTTTAAGCCAAACCTTCACCAATTTTGAGTCAAGAYGGAAGGAACTTTAAAATGTCATGTAGCCTGCTGCGCTGTGTTAAACAAGTGATTAGTTTTCTTGGCTGTCTCACCTTGCCCTGCTGGTCAGTTTTAATCTCCCAGCCACGAGGAAGCTCCAGTCGGGTATCTGCAAACATGTTGATAAAATTTACCAGGTCTCTGTTGTGCTGATACCGCTCAAAATTACGAGCATCTCTGCGAATCTTCAGAATCATATGCTTCAAGCAGGTACTGTTGGTGAAGACTCGATAGGCACTCTAAGAGATGGATAAAAGAAGTGAAGAAAACCAGTTGTGATGTCAAAACAGTATGGTATTTGGTTATTTCACGAGACATATGCCCAAAGAAATGAAACAAATTCTGTTAAAATCAAGAAACATTTTCCCATTGTTTTGATTTGAATGTCTACTTTACATGCATAYGTAAAATTACAGAATACAGAAATACAATCTGGAAAGTGAAATTATCCATGGTTAGCTTGTGCAAGAACTGTATTTTTAAGGCACTTCAAAAAGATGGTCAGGCGAAACATGACACACTCAAGGTGCATGTAGTCATGCCCTTTTCATTGCTTTTACTGGTCAACAGAAGCACTGCTTGTGTGCCTGGACAGTGCCAGAGAGATACAAAGACAGTTGAGAATATTCWTTTATGCTATAATTGAAATTGAGATGCATGTGACAGGACTCATGAACTTAACAGGACCCAGTGAAGATGTCTCCATCTGAGCTTGCTACCTTATTTATGGTGACTATACGGCCACAGAASACAGGAACAGACACTTTTCATTGTCCATTTTTGGAGAATATAAATTTTTTTTTCCTGGAACTGAGTATTTGTTTCTKCAATGACTACAAAGCCTGTCAGAGGGAGACATTTCCATGAGTCAAATGAATGTCTCCCCTCAGGCAGCAAGTTGTATCCCACATTGGGCATTAAATATACSTCTCAGGGGAATGTAGCCTGGTGCAGTTCAAGTGATTGAAATGATCTGATTGCAGAATAGGGGCCCCAGTRAACTGCATTTGTTGTCACAATGTGTTTAATGATAGAGCACCACAACACTTGTGCTGAAAACACACAGGCGTATCCACAGGCTACTCTTGGAATCTTTCACTTCAGGGAAAAAGCGCCTTGAGCAAGAGTAGAAAATTTCACAAAAATCTYCCGAGCCTTCCATGAGAAAGAAAATGAGTGCCTTGGTTTGCTGGTCAACCCAAAGGATTGAATTACTCATTAGAGTAATAAAGGATCACTGGAGGACTCCTGTCTCCAGTGAAGTGAGCTCCAGTGTGCAGACCTGGAATATGGCCAGAGAATCTAACCCAACAGCTTTGAATTCCAGTTTCTGTGTATGTTTAATGCATTTTAGCCATTATAATGCAATAAAACATCTACAGGTATTATCTTTATTATGTAAGGATTTATTGTGATGGCACCACTGAGAAAACACCCTGTAGCACAGAGTCCCTAATTATGGCAAGGGTTGGTAAATGTTATGAAATCACAGAGATATGATCACTGCCCTGAAGATATGACCTGCTTATAACCCAGGAAAGCTTCATGGTCACAGATTTTTAAGATCTCAGCCTACTACATAACAAAAGTTGTATTTTGATCTAATGTATGATCAATGACTGTCTTGAGTATCTCTAAGCAGCATTAGGGAAACAAGGAGGGTAAAGCAGTTTTATCTCTTTACGGAAATAAAATATGTGAAAAATGAGAGGCTTTCCCTTTTAATTCTAACTGCTGGATAATATTTTCCAATCCCAACTTTGCTGGCATAATTAATAGCTTGAAATTTTAATAGCAGCTTGTGGTTAAAATATTACACTTGTTCTAAGGCAAAAGTTATGTGGGCCATTATTCCATACAAGTGGAATCTGTATGACCATTTGACACATGTTTCAATAGATTATCCAGGTTCTCACATTAGAGAAAAGTTTACAAAATAAAACTGACGGCCTCTTTTTGCTTTTTTGTAAAAAATTCACTATGTAATAAAATTGGGATTTAGTCCCTTGTGAGCTGTTCCTTACATGACTATGGAATCAGTTGCTCATTTTTCCAACAACTATGTTGGTCACAAATTATATTGCTTCGAGCTATAAATCACCATGAATCACCCTGTCAATAGAAGAAATTACCTGCACTCCATAACCTAGTTCGGGGAATGTCAGATGAGTTAATGTATCCCTTCCTGGGCAGAATCTCATGGGTGATAATCTCTGGCAGATGCTTGGAGATGGACAGCTGGCTTCAAACCACAAAGTGCCAAAACCCRWTGTCTGTAGTTTAGCTAAAAAYCTSTGCTGGGGTAAGCCTCAAAGTGTTTTACTTTCTTTTCSTTTCCAAAAGAAACATCACCGCTAMCMCAAAATGGATGACTTTCCAAACATTCAGAAGTCACATGAAGATGCCTTGTTGAACTATATTTCAGTTKTGACCAACTAGGACTGCATCTCCTTGTGGGACTTCCCTATCTGCTTCCTCCTGATATTACATTTTTTTTCCACTCCACATTTGCAAAAAGAAGTAGTTTTTATGCGCTAATAAAACCAAAAGTTATTTGAATTTTGAAAATTTTATTTTATTTGTGCTTTTCCCGAAATAGCTGCACTAACTCAAGGCAGTATTTCTTTCACTCCATTATGCCTGCCAGCTTCATGGGAATGTAAATTGCAAGAGTTAATTTTTTCCCTCTATTTCCCTGAGACTTGATGGTGTCTGAGTAAGATTTCTTTTGTAAGTATATAAGTAACATCTCGTAAGTAAGATGTTGGCTCAAAAGGCAACAACTTCATTACCTGCAGCAGCAGAATCAACCAAGCTGAAACCAGGGGTTCCTGCTTGTTCTGGGAAAATAACATTAATAAGCTTCTCTGAATCTCTCGTGTGAGGCAGAATCCCAGCAAGAGCCTCCTTGGAGCAGCCTGACTGTAATGTCCYCAACCTGTCTCGTGTTCAGAAAGGACAACTGAGCCCCAAATCACACAATTCAGATMCACTGTGCATTCTCCCTGAAGGTTTGGGGCACAGCACTGGGACTCTGAAATCAGTAGGGTGAGAGAGCAAATCATAATTACTCACATAGTTCGCATGCAGCACAGTGAAGAACTCAGGATTGGTGATGAACTTCACAGCTGGAGACTGCAGCAACAAGGTGATTTTTTGAGAATTCACGGGRGAGAGGGAACCTTCCCTCCTAATCTCTGGACAAAAAAAACAAGTTACAAAATCTCATTAATGTACTGACCTTTCAGTAACAGCTGCAAAAGTGATGACATAAAAATAGTCACCACCTGCCCAATGCACCTACCTTGGCATTCCCAAGACAAGCCTGCTGGCAAACTGACAGATGTCCTTATGGTTCATGGTGCAGTGTTTGACACAGCAGTGCATGAGTTGCATGGTTTCCTGAATTGTAGGTAATGAAACTGTGTCAGGTCTGCTGCTGTCCCTAAATATCATGTGACCACAGCAGTTTTTAACAGCTGATGGTTTGGTTCAGTCTCCCAGGTCCATGGTGGTTCCTCCCAGGACTGATTTTAGAGAAATCTGGTCTCCCAATCCATCATTACCCTTTACTTTAATTGCGCTGTTTTTGACAAGTCCATGGTTTTGGGGACTTGTATGGCAAAGTAAACAGAAGAAAACAAGACACAATTGCATTATTTTTACTCTGCATCAGTTAATGAGGCATAGGAGCAGAACTGAGCATTTGAGAATGTAATTCTGTAGAGGTAGAAACTTCTGACGTTCTGTAGAGACCAGAAAAGTTCTTCCTACCATGGAATTATGGCTTGGGTGTTCTGGCATTTTCAAATAAAGCCAAATTTTATTTGCAGTCCAAGAAAATTGGATGCAGATTTCATCAACAGAACAGTTTCCCATTTTTTCTTGCAATCATAACTTCTTTTTTTCATCCTGCTGCATGCAACATATTATTTTATCCATTTAAAACTGTAGACTGGATCAATTGCTGGAGATAAATTGATTTATATTGGCTTAGAAACTGGATTAATGTGCCTAAATTGTATTCCTTCTGACATTTTTCATTTTAATGAAAAGACAAATAACAAAAGCTTTTTCTTTCCCTAATGTGTTTACACCATCACAGACCTTCTAATTCTTGGCAATTTACACAMTATTGCTGTTTTCTTCTAAAAGCAAAGCAATTATCTATAGCAAAACCCATTTCCTAATAACTTACGATAACATTTTTCACACTCATTAGCCCTTTGGGTTTAAAACAGAAGAGTGCATGTTACATAAAAAATGCAGCTAAATACTTACTGGTGGCAACTCTTATTAAGTTACTATTTTAATCATATTGTCTATGATACTAAATGATTATACATAATGCAAGTAATGGCTGCATTACTTGTAAATAATAATAATACAATGTGTATCCATTTCCACTTSTGTAACACAGAAAACTGGGATCTCCTTATAAGATCCACTGTAGGTAAAAGTCTCCCTTTAACTGCAATACAAAAGATGACAAGGAAGCTTTGAGCATCAAATGTTAAACATCCCTGGTCAGAATTGCTTTTCAAGCTGAAAACAAACCAAATGGAATATTTTTCTCAACTTGTTAAAAGAAGTTCATTATTTCTCTGTGTAATTTTTTCTATTCAACATGGAAAACTAAGAAAATTCAAGCAGGTGTTGTGCTGATTCTTTCCTATTACCAAAGCAATTTACAGAGGAATGGCAAAAGGATAGCAATAAATTGGATTTACTCATGGCAGACAGTACAGAACACAAAGCTAGGTGGAGGTAAGCGTGATCCTAATGAAGAGAACTGGTTCACTATTTTGCTGGTGCTAACTAAGGAGAAGTTACTTTTACAGGGCTTCAAGCTGCATAGTGGGCACTAGACTGACTGCTGATACTTCCTACCTGAAACACTTAAGAGTATGGTTTCCCAAATGTTCTGAGAAAATAGGAATGTGGTGACCACCAAAATAGCAGAAGAGACCCCTGCCATCCCATCTTGCCTTAGGTACGCAATTTCCCCTTCTGCTTTGTAGCAACTCTCATCTAACAAACCAGATGAAACATTCAATCTTGCTGCAAATGACAAGGACAAGAAGCCAGGCTATTTTTCAGACAGGCCAGCTCTCCACTCTGGTATGGGGTCCTGTCACATAAATTAGTGGTGAGCAAAAAGACAGCTGTGCCTCCTTCAGTGACAGCCCACACTTAGGTCAGCTCACAGCTATCACAAAACTGCAGCTTTAAAAAACACAAGTATTTCATACATGATGCCAGGGCCACTGCAGGTGCAATCACACAGGCAAACATGGCAGTGCAGAAGTCAGGCCCAGAGAGAATAAACTCCAAATGCCCCAATTAAAAATCACAAAAATAAGACAGCAACCATTTTTGCAACTACTAGGTGAATAGTATTCACCTAGTAATTGCAAAATGCATCTTCCATTTTCATTTCAAATAGCCCTTTACTGAGGTAAAAATGCATTTTCTGTCCTAGTAGATGTTAAAAAAGAACTGATACTGTCGTATCCAGCTTTGTACCTGTAGCTTCACTCTAAAAACTATATCTTCAGGTCTAATTATCTTTTTTTTTTTAAATTGTTTTTCAACCTTGTATAATAAAATTCCAGTCTCCCCTGGAACTGCAGATTTCCCCAGAACTGAATGGCACTGAACATGCCACTCAGCTTTGTTTTCCCTACCTGGGCTTGGCTGGGAAGGCTCTGTCTCAGAGTCACTTGCTCCTCCAGTGGGAACTCTCTCCACCCTGTTGTTTACCACAGCATCATCTTCAGTCCTCTCTGTTGCAATGGTTCGCTGGATGTTTTGGTACCTGGAAGGAATAACAAGCTTTAGTTAACAGAGGAGCTTTCTGTTGCTTTCTGCCTTAACAATCAGCACTGTTTCTGAATGATTCCAATATCTCTATCTCCAGCATACAACAGAGTAAGAGCAGAGCTGATCCTTCTGCAGCTGCTGCAGCTGCTCACGCTTGGGCCAGCCAGCACTCTGCAAACTTGGCATTTTGCAGTGACTGACAAACAGCTACAGAGGGTGCCAAGCCAGGAATACTCAAACTTCAGATACATCTTTAGGCTATGTGTTGCTACTACTAGGCTTCCCTTTAAAATCTCTGGACACCTGGAACCTAAAACTAGAGGTGGATCATGATTCCTCCTCTCATTTAGCCTTAYGGAAGCATAACCAGTGAAGTAAGGATCAGCCCTGTGGTGTGCTGAGGACTCTTCAGTCTTTCTTATTAAATTACTGCAGGCACATCCTCAACTCTGAAAAAGTAAAGGTTACTAAGAATGCTCACAAAATGTTTATTATGATGCTGCATGGCCAGCAATTGTGAACACTTGCATTTTGGCAGGCAAGATGGAATGTAAACTAGTGAGTKGGTCACCTCAGAGAGCTGCAATCTAATTGATATGACAGCCACAGAAAAGCAGAATARGCTGTAACATGTGAGCTGAGTGAACAGTGTGAGGACGAAAGTGTTATGTCCATTTTTGGAAAACAGACRGATTGGGCATTTAGGTTGGGTGGTGACCAGCTGTAGAATAAGGAAGAGGAAACAACATAAGACAAACAAAGAACAGAGGAGGATGAGGAAGAAAATTCTGAATAAAAACCTGTGAATTCTTTAAACCCTATAATAATGTCATTTCCATACTAATCATAGAACTAATTGCTATATTAGTCAATGGAATTGATCACAGTCTTAGGATGAGCCCAGTCCTAAATACCAAATGAGGAACAAACAGCCTGGAGTGTTTTGAATTCACATTACAGAAATCAAATCCTCCTTAACTCCTTTATCACAGTGACAGATGAATTGGTGAACACATTTTCATTGGTTCTCCTGGCAAACTATGAATATGTCTTATATGTACTATAAATGCATWTTATACAGAGAGAGAGAGAAAGAAAAGATAAAGAGAGCATAAGGAGAAAGAAAGAACGAGAAAAAGAAAAGCAGAACTAGAAAACAGACTCTCCTAATTATTTTAATTAGCTTTTATTCTATCCCAGTATTTTTAATCCTTCTTTCTTTATAGCATTGCCATGTGTATTTGAAACAGAATGGCTTTACTGTCTGCTTTTAATCTGATCTGGCACTGTTTGTCTTTCATTTTTGTGACTTACACTCTTTCTTTCCTTCACTCAAGTTCTGACTTATGGATTTTACTTACTTTCTCTCTCTTTATTTGTTAATGCACACTTTATTCCAAATTAGGAGTTAGTCATGAGTTGTTTCCTCAAAGTGACACATGATCATTAAAGACAAGCAGTTATGATTTGGCTTTCTGATGTCTCAAAAMCCACCATCTCTTGCAGCTCACTGCAACCCAATCTTAGGCAAAAGGGCTGGAGATAATTAAGAAAAATAGTTTAAGTTTTAATAGATTTATACTAAACTTTCACAATGCTATGTGTCCCCCTCCAGTACTCAGTCATTTGAAGCTACATTTAGTGTATATTTTGATAATTTAAGAACACATCCATCTTTATAAGGGAATTCTTACAGCAGGTTTTGCAACAGCATGAATTTACTGCAGTTTTAAATCCTCTATTTTATACCTACATTTTACAGCTTTTTTCACTTGACTGCAGGCAATGGGGATGAACTTTCCATTCCAGTACTGGAGGAGTTTTACAACACCCACGTGCAACAGAAAGGAGAAAAAAAAAMCAAAAACACCACAAAATCCCCCAAGTTCATGTAATTAAGGGATATAAGCACACACATAGAAAGACACTGTACCTTCAATTTAATTAGATGGGAGAAAATCCCCACTGGCAAACCTCAAAGAGCAACACCAGCTGTATGCCAACAAAAGGCTACGCATTTCTTTTGCGTCTSAATACTATAAAAGCACCTTATACAAATACTAAAAAAAAAGTCAAAACTAATTGGAGAAAACATTGAAAGTGCGGAAGTTATGGGACTGCCTCTGGAAATTTCGGTCTCCTTTCAAAGTGATTTGTCAAAGAAATGGAGGTTAAGAAATACCATGCTGTGGCTGGCCCAACTTTGATGGTTATAATTTCTTACCTTGATTTTTATCTCTCAGACAAGTGCAAAGACAAATGCAGACATACATATGCTGCAAAGGATCCTTTCAATAGAGCTTGAACAACAAGGGCTATTATCTGCTTGGCCAACAAGTAATCAAGTCGAGTAGTGCTGCAGAAAATGAGCAAGAGCCTTTAAMATTAAAACTATGGATGTCTCTTTGGTGTTTGCCCAACACCTGCATTCCAGTTTTTCAGTCCCTGTATCCTCCAGTGGCTTGTACACCTAAAGGGAAGCTTGGAGCACAGCAGGAAAGCAGGGCTAGGTTTAATCACAGCTATGGGGGTTTTTTCAAGCTGAATTTCCAGAGCTTTGTGGTTTTGGCTGGGCTGGAAATATCAAGCTTCCTTGTAATTTAGTCTTTCCATTCGTTTCCACAAATTAAACCAGGAAGCAAAAAAAAAAAAAAAAAAAAAAAAAAAGTAAATTGGTTTAAAAAGAAAAGTCACCAAACTTTTTCAAACTGTGGAGTGATGTTGAGCCCAAATTTTGTTTGAGGTTAGAGCAAAAGTTTGGGCTGCTGCTAATTCTGTCAGAAAGGTCTATTCTTGCTATGCTATCACCTAACGTGATTCTCAGATGTGTTTGCTGAAAAACATTACAAATCATGAAATTTGAAACACAACAAAACAGTATTTCTAAAATAAATGCTTAGAACGAAGTCCAGTCCTCCACAGTGTTGACAATAACTAATGAGAAGTAACTTTCCTGACATTGTTGAAATATGGTGACATGAAATATCTGAAATTATGAAATACCTGAAATTAGATTTAGGACTACAATAATTAAAAAAAAAAATAAAAGCCAGATTAAAACTACAGAAATGACTTGCCACTGCCAAATGCTCAGAAGATTCAGTATGAATCCCTTTCATTAGAATCTTAGGAAATGTTCCAAACTTGGCAACAACAGAGGACTTTTGTATTCAACTTCTCAAATCAATAGAGCTCCTTGGCACAGAGTAGAGAATTGCCAGCTTTTGCCTTAGTCCCAAGAAGCCATGACATTTCATGTTTAATAAACTGCAAAATGGTTAGTTTACAACAGAACTTGGGTAAGCAGAGATTTGCCTGTGCTGAAAACCCTCCCTATGTCTCTTTTTGTAACTGGATATATGAATACTAAAAATTGAGAGATTCAAAGAATATCAATCTTTTTAACTCTCAATTCCCAACCCAAACAAGCGATAATCAGGTCACAGCCAAGACAGGCAGCCTACAAAAAAGCATTGAATTATATGAGGGAAGGAGGTCACAAAGACAACACCTACCCTTCCGTTTCTGCTGTGATAGCTGGGTTAATGATTAACCTGCATTAGCTGACAGAATAGTATATCACTCTTATAAGCACTTACTTCTTTTGTGATTGTGCTGCTCTTAAGTGTGTTAAACCTCAAAAAAAAATTTAAAATAATCTGATGCATGCCCACAACAGCTTTCTGCTTTCTGTGGCAGATAATATGTTAAAGTGGCAGCCAAATAGTCTGATCTCTGACATGGCTCAATTTCCTCTTGAAGACCAATGCTAAATGGCAGAGAAGTCAGGTAAATCCCTTGAAAGAATCTACATTTAACATTCACTTTCTTTAGATTTTTTTTTTATATTAACATGACAGCTTGAGACTTTATGAGCAAAGCYATAATGAAAACAAACATTGAGCAAATTCTCTCTCTTTTCCAACTCTTCTCTCTCTTTTCTAACTTCATAACACATTATGAAGTGCTACTCAAAATAATGAATTTTGGTAAAAAAAAGATTATTCCTAGAGAGCATGTTCATGGTGTCAATTTGAGTTCGCCCTGTTTTCCCAGACTGCCCCATTCAGGGAACAAAGCCCCCAAACTATTCAAAGTACTCTGAAAAGTACTTAAAACTCTGCCTCCTTCTGTCAGCTGCAGATCTTTCTTTTAGCACACAAAAAAAAGGCCAAAACACTTTGGTGCCATTTTACATGCTACAATTTAAATATAATTTCAGTTTTGCTTATCCTTTTCTAAGAATGACATCATTATAGTAAGCATGGAATAAAAAAAAAAAACCCCAAACCCTCTTTTTAAGCAAAGAAAGGAAAGATTTTTGACCCTTCTTTTTTTTCTCTTTCCTCTCAAATTTAGTCTAAAAAGTAAGAATGAGAAGAAAAAGATAAACAAATCTGTGTGTGGAGTGGTCAAAAAAAAGCAAAAATATAAGCGACATTAAGAGGTATCTCAGCCAGCTCATAATAAACTGACGGATTTACAGGGCCCAATGCAACACTAAGCAGACCTGTCTACCTCCAGAAATGTGCATGGTCCTATTAGAGCAGGGCTCTGCCGTGGAAAAGGAGACAGACCTTTCAACAGGCTTAATTAGCTTGGGTAGGAATGCCACACGGATATGGCAACAATTCCAGGAGCAGTCAGCTCCGAAAACTCTAGGGTGCCAACCCATCAAACCACTCCTACAGTTAAATAGAAAAGTGACTCCATGTTTTGGAAGAACACTCCCTTCCCTTCTAGTATTCATTTCAGGGAAGTTTTCCAAACCCCACCTCTTGCTGTGTGAAACGTTTTGCACCATCATTCTCCCAATGGCACTGCTCCTGTGGGCAGATTTGAGCAGCACACACCCACAGCAGGCTGGAATAGAGCTGCAGGAGGGACAAGAACTTGGACAAGGTGGATTGAAGAAGGGAGGGAGCTACTGGAGCAGTGTGGAAAAAGGAGAGCACAGATGCCAAAGGAATTCGGGTGCAAATGCTCACCGGCGGTTCAGCTGCTCCATTTGCTGGATGGAGCCAGACCTGTGGATCCCGTCGGGYGTCGCTGCAGCCGTGGGGCGCTGCCACGTGGTGGTGCGGTTGACATGATCCACGTAGAACACTCTCCCGTGGCTGTCTATCCGAGCTTCCCAATCTAGGTCAGAAAAAAAGCAAGGGGTGATGCTGTCAGTGTGATGCCTTCCAGAAAACCTGTGTGTGGGAGATATGTACAGACACACACATATACACAGACAGGGTATATACACACAGGAGATACTACATAATATATATACATATAGCCTACATGCAACATATATCACATGTATATATTCAAAGTATACCTTCAAGTGTGTATATATATTATTTGYTTGTCTATATATACATATTTGCAGTACATGCATATACAGAAACATTTCGTACAYAGCACACAGGTAAGGCCATGGAATTCACTATCACAGCCCATGAAAATCTAGTGACAGATAGGGGCTAYAGTTTTGAAAGGGTGAGATAATTTTTCACCTAGTGATACTGGTTGGCTGGATTCACTGCAGGTCAGAGTAGCCACAAAGAATCGACCCTTACAAGYAGATTACATGTGAGCTAATATGGTAAATCCCATGTGTTCTTTTTTTTGTTATGTTTCAGAACAAACATGTTTCCTTCCTCTCCTTTTTGCAAAGTGGCTTCAAAGGACACCATAAACCAATTAAAACCTTCACTGAAAACTGACCACAGACTCTTTRGACATACCTTAGAAATTTCTCTAAACAGAGTACCATAAATCTATTGCTCTYATGAATGCAAATTAGATTGAGAGTTTGCAGAATAATATTGAGCCTTCCATCATTGTTTATGTTKTCCCATGATTGAAAACAAAAAATTATTTGGTATATGATGGCTTGTGGAAAATGGTAATGTTGATTAAAAAAAGCATTTGGAACAGAAGTTCAGTAGTGAGTTAGCTAGCAAAGCCACGTATCAACCTGATTGGAATGCATCGAGAAGTGGAATAAATTAGGCTTGCTAGTTTCATATTTCTGATGATATATCTATGTAAATACATGCACATACTTTCTACACAAGTTTAGATGCAAACCTCACTCGCATTCACACACAAATGCACATATGGTGATTACCTTTGAGGGCAAACACTTTCTCACATTCCCATATTCTTACTATGATACCATCTTCCCTGACGAGTTCACTCCTATGGTTTTCTACGATCAAATTCAGGATCAGCTGTATCTCATACTTTATGTATTTCATTTCCTTTTCTCTTAGAGCAGGACTGAAGTTGCACCTCTTACTACTATATCTGGAAACCTATCCTTCACGACCAGTTCCCATCCCCTGAATGCTGGCCCTGGCTAAAACCACTACACATATTTGATCCCAGACGAGTGTAGGCTGTCTGAATGCCATGGCTAGCTCCCCCTGACAGCTGAATCCCACAAATCTTAAAAGATGGGTGCTATAAGTCCTTGGAGAAATTTTCTATAAGACTCCAAGAAAACAACAGCCATTTGCACATGCATTACTTCTTTCAAAGCTGACTGCAAGTCCTTAAAGACTCAAACCCTATAGTCACATCATGGGTACGCATGCAGCATCTCTCACTCTGAATATCACTACATAATTTAAGGAGAGGACTCTCTTCCTCCACCAGGTAAAGTTTCCCAAGGATGTGGCAGCTGTTTCAGGAACAAGATCACAGCTTTGTGAAAACCATGTCTAAAACATAAGACAGTGAAAAAAAGCACATCAAGTACAACATATGCACATTAAGGTAAATCAGACTGACATAAGGCGGTCGAAGGCCAGAGCCTTGCTGAGCACACTGGTGCTGGTGTACCACTGTGRATGGGGAATGGCCCTTCTGGAGCTATGGTTTATCTGCAATAACCTCAAGGAAATAACCTTGGCCAGATAAAAGGTAAGATGATCCAGCTCCATATCACGAAGATCTTAATTTTCCTTGCTGTTTTCTGGCAAAGGATAAATCTTAGCCCTCACTCTGTACTATTGTTGTACCTTGTAACAAGTTAAGAATAATACAGGTCGATAGAAAATTAGAAACTTGTAGGCAATGCTGTAGAACCATTTTCCAGACAGCCTACAGAAGACACCAACTGGTCATATTGGTCAAAAGCCTGCTGATGTACACTTAGCAAGAGTAAATATATCCAGTTACACAGTCAAACAAGATTTCATAATCCAGCCCTGTGCACTACTAGCTCTAAAGGCTATTTTGCAGTGAGTATCTAATTAAATACAACTTAGAGTTCTTAAGCTTCTAAGCATAATACTTGGAAACCTGGGAGTAAGGAAGCTTGTCCAGAACTTGGAGATCACAGTGAAAAYATCAGGTAAGACAGGACTTCAGGAAGGTTGTCTCTGTCAGATGTGTCAAACAGAGGGCAGCAGTATGTACACCTGTCAGTGAGTGTTGCTTTATTTACTGTTTTATGGCTCTGTCCACCTGAARCCATGGGCTGACTCTGGCATGCTARAATATTAGGAACAGTGTGTTTCATACTCCTTGCAATAGCATTTCYAATCAGCTGAGTAACTCTTCTTTTGGTCACCTGGGAAGGCCATAAGAGGGTGGCAGGTACACCTTTTGTTGTATGCAGGTGGCAGGTGTACTTTCTGTCTTCCCATAAGACAACCTGTAAGTAACACAAGTCACTGAAGCTGCCTGCACATGAAAGCAGATTCATGGACAGATGGATGGATACCTGTGCAGCAAGACAAACAGGCAGACAGGTGAACGGCTTCCGAGCTGTGCTCAAGTCCCTTCATGCTACTTCAGGGGCATAGGCGATCTAGGAAGCAGGCAAATTTCCTCAGGGTGTCAAGTTTTTCAGATAAAATAAGACTGTGACTACTACAAAGACTAACCCCCATCTAACCTTCACAGTAAGAGCATGCTAGAGCACGGGTTAGGGACGTGACAGTACTGGTTCTGTTTTCCAGTGATCTCCCTCCATCAGCCAAATCATATTTCACAGCAGCCTCTGAAACTGCTCTGATTTATATCAGAAGATGCAACATTTTCAGACAGGACTATCAGGGCAAAAAAAAAAATACATTTTCTTTCTCTTTCCAAGCCCAGCCACACCTTCGGGAAAGAGAAGCTCTGAACTGGGCTCTGAACATGTATTTTTCTTGGCTTCAGTTCTGTAGGGTTTCCAAACACAGGTATAAKAAGAGGTGACTGGTAATGCCATCATGAGGCCGTGCAAACGCGGCAAATCTGTAAATCTCSTATYGGACTTAGCATTCAAACTGGTCACYATGAAACTCCTACACAAATAATGGATCTTTTCCTCTTTATGTTCCCAAATAAAATGGTCTGAAATTAAGTTTCCGCCCTCAGATCAGCTGTTRTGGGGTTTTGATTAAATCAAGCTATCTAGAAAACTATTCAAAAGAGAAAGAAGACTGTCCAGAAGATTCTCCATGACCTAAATAAAATCAGTCAATGCTGAACTTTCAGCACTGGAAGATTACCTTCACCTCTACTTATAGATGGAAGCTAACACTGCATGTGAGAAGTAAGCCAGCTTTGATCACATGACTTGGGCTGAAAAGATTTCTTCTTTTCACATGATTGAAGAACTATTAATCCAGGATTAAGAGTCATTAAAGACACTGTGACAGCGATACTGAATTTAAGGAGAAGAAAAATTTCTAGATTAAGGCTATGGTTTTAATTTTGAAATTAAAGTAATATTCCATGAAGAGTTTTTGGAAACCAGTATCCTAAGTGATATTATTCAATTCAACCTTCTTTCCCGCTCAAAATTAACTTAGAACAGTCTAGTCCTACTAAGAWCAATATATTTAAGCCCACAGTGTCAGCCTTTATTGTAAAAATGATGCTATATTCTAACACTGAAACAAAATCCTACAAAGAGATATCACTTCTGTACTTCTATCATCACATGTCCTCAAACTCTGATGTTAAAGCACTTGTGAAAACCAATGGTAGAATACTTGCCTTTCGAAGATAGCTATTAGAAAGAGGAAAAATATATTAAATTGGTGAAGGAAGAATATGGAGTAGATTCASAGTATATTCTGTTTACCCAAGCTGGTGTCAGTGTGCTATCATTAAGTTGTTTAATGGGGAATGTGCCCTAGCTACAAAGTGTTGTGGTAAGAGTGGGAAGAAGAGAAATATTTCCCTGTTCCAGAGGTAACYGTTCCCATTTCATCATTCACTGGCAAGCCACAGTGGGACTCTAATAAGACTTCATTGGGCTAAAGGCATTTGAATCATTCATGCTACTGCACAGCTGACGCCAGCATCAGGGCTATTTTCAGCTCAGGGAATACTGACAGCATGGTTGGCAAATGATGAATTATTTGTCAAGGGCACCATAGGCCAAATAAGTGTGTTCCCGTCTTGGGCTTTGAAGACAATAGAGTGCTTTGTTTAYACGCCGGGTTGTTTTTGTGAGGCACTGCACATTTCAGGCTGTGAATTCCTGCGCTCAGTTGAAAGGTGATCAGCAGCACATTGCAGGGCACAGAGCGCGCTCTGCTGGGCACCGAACGCCAGTGCAAAAAGCAGCGCAATCCTCCGGGAATACACGAGGGAAAGGCTACAGAGACAAGAGAAAACAACTCCAGCAGTTGATTCAGTGGTAAGAATCCCGTAGTACCAGGCTGTTATTCGATCGCTATTTAAAGTCCTCTCATTTTTATTCAATGAAAGTATAGACTCCACCACAGTCCATAATGAACATAAAATTCACAGATTATCAAATCCAAAGACAAGATAACAAGGCCACTGTACATTAAGCTGCCTTTTCCCAACTTCTGCTGTTTGGTTCAGATTTGGGATACTCCTGGCCTGTCCCAGGAGTATCCCGACTGTGAAAGGGTTTCTTTTGCACCTGCATGCAGACCACAGGGACTGCCATCCCAAACCATCTTTGAAGTTGGTTACAGAAAACCTGGAAACAAGCATTACAGGATGTAAGAGCACATTGCTGATACACCACCCAGAAAGCCTTACAGTAAGGCTTCCAGAACAACGGACAGATCCCAAGCATTCAAGTCTGAACACACTGACTGGAAACAGGGAATAATACTTTCATTTCAGGGAAGAAGTCAGACCAAGGTAGAGAGGGGGTGTGTGGAGCTTGTCCAAAATAACACGACAACAGTTGAAGTCAGAATCAAACAAGGGAAACAAAAGGGTATATTGCTTGGGTTCTGAAGAATGTACATACAGAACAGATGGGGTTCTTTAGAAAAACATACTGACCTCTAGACTGTTAAAACAGGAAAAGCTGAAAAAATGCATAAAAATTAGAAAACTAAAGCTTACTTGGTGGAAGAGGCTCATCGATAGTTGGGTAGTGATGATGGTCAGGCCTCAGAGAAGGAAGCTGGCTGACTGGCTGAGAATTATGGAGTAAAGGACAATCACCTACGGACAAGATATTCAAGACATTGACAGTCATTCACCGTTTTCACAATTTGGTTCAAAAAATGTGCTACTGTAAAACAAGTGATTATTCTTAAAATAGGTTAACATGATGTACTAGTATCTCTGGGTATTCCTACTTGCAGGCACTATTTTAATAACAACTCATATGGTAAAGAAGTATTAAAATAATGCAGTCAAGTCTCCTGAGTCAATGCTAAACTATTATGGGCCCGATTCTGGACTCACAGACACACAAATGTAAGCGACAGAAGAATCAGGCTTGATCTCTGAGAAATACTGTCCATGTACAACCAAACGCAAGCTTCTGCAGCAACTGGCAGGAAYATGCAAAATCCTGGTTACAACTTTTAATTCATCCCATCAGTGGAATACAAGGCTAAAAGCTGCCTTGGATCTTTCTCTGCTTTTCAGAAAGATCAGTGGCTGCCTATGTGGACTGTAATGGCAGGATTTTGCAGTCCCTGAAAAGCAGAAGATCCCTTTCTATGGGTAATTTTCAAAATTCAGAGTCCATCTTGGGTGGAAGGAGATAGAAAGGAAGGAAAAAAGATAGTGAGATATAGTCAGGATCTGAGATAAGGAAGGAAGACCTGAGAGAAGAGGGAGAAAAGAAGGAAGAAGAAGGAAGAAGGAAGAAGGAAGAAGAAGGAAGAAGGAAGAAGGAAGAAGAAGAAGAAGAAGAAGAAGAAGAAGAAGAAGAAGAAGAAGAAGAAGAAGAAGAAGAGGAAGAAGAAGAAGAAGGAGAGTCACACAGAATACAGTGCAGAGGAAGCTTTTAAACACTAACATCGTATATATGTTCACATATAGAATCACAGAATGGCTTGGGTTGGAAGAGACCTTAAAGATGGTCTAGTTCCAACTGCCCTGCCATATCTAAATAAGAAATAAGAAATAAATGAAACCTAGGTAAATGTCCAAACTCACGTGCTGTTGAGAGGAACACGTAACTTAAGATCAAGTCAATGTTTATAGAACCCTTTAAGAAACTAAGAAGTTCTAATAGGGATGAAAAAGCATTCCTTATCTTAGACTTAACAGGCTTAAACTTCACAGATTCCAGAACAAAGATTCCTTCTTGGCCTGTCTTCAAAATCTTAGAAACCAGGACTATTTATCCTACCAATAGACATACTGTGTGGTAACAGTTTTTGACTATAACCAACAGCTCCAGGAAGGGTTGTTAATACAGATACACATCTAATTACATAAATGTAAAATTTATGCACATCAGAAAGATGTAGCTTAGGGAAAAAGATATATTAAGCTGAATGGTTCTGGTGATGCAGGGAATGCTAYGCCAAACTCGCTGTGTACTAGCTGGTTCAACTGTTCTTAATGTTAGAATCTTAACAGCCTATGAAAGAAYGTTTCGTTAAAAAAACCCAAACATATACCAATCAAATGTAAAAAAAAAAATTACTAAAAATTTTTTTTTCTTAAAACAACCAGCATCTAGAAGGACAAAGCCAATCTTGTATACAACTGTAAAAAATCCTTACACCACCCAGAAATGAGAAAGATCACTTAGAAAAAAATCACTTAGACAAAAAATACTCAGTTTTCTATGTGCTCTGATGATACCATAGGGCCTATCAAATGTTTTCATTAAACCGCTTGTGTATCGGTGTATCTCACAGATGGATCTGCTGCATGTTTTGAGCAGATAGCAGAGTTACATAAGTTTATGACTCAGTGCTAAAAGTCCATCTCTCACAGCCTTAAAAACTGTGCTGTTACTACAGGTGTTGTAGCACCAACTACAGATCACCAATCTATGTTTCTTTACTTACCTCACCACAATTGACTCTCCCCTAGTCAAGATAGTTACGCCAAGCCAACGGGAGCATGGTAGTGTCAGTCACCTGCAGTGGGTGGAGGTGACCACATCTACTGTGTTTGTAACAGCTGCCAAGTCGGGAAACAAATGTGCACTTGACTGAGGCACCCCCGGTCACCAAGGAAGGGCCAAGAGCTGGGATGCCSTTCAGACACATGCTCAGCTAAAGAAGGCAAAGCCACCACGAACACTGCAGTGCTCTTTAGGGAGGCTCAAGTCATGGTGCTGTACTGAATCCATACACAGAAGATGCCCTCTCCCACCACATCCCCTGGGAAAAGCTTACACAGTCCAAAACAAGCCCCAGATCTGGAAGGATGGTCTGACACATACATCTGCTCTTGCCCCCTTAGGTATATATAGGGGGCATATAAATGCTGTCCACAAGCAAAAGCTCTGCCTGCAAGGAAGAAAACTGGTTTTCTATGTCTGAACTTCTGAAATTTAATTTTTTTGAGCTAGATTCTGCTCTACAGACTCAATAACTCCTGGTCCCAACTGTCTACAAAGTATTTATACAGGCTGGTGTGTAAATACTKACACCTTACACCTTTTTTTCTGCAGAGGTAGGGTCTGTGGGCCATSCAAGGTGTGAGTAAATAAACTGGGAATGGAGTAGGAAAACACAGAAGAATGCCTTAATTGGAGTTTCTCAGTGATCCTCCAATAGGTTATCCTTTTTCTGCCATTTTRATTTGGTGTCACTTATTGGGGAAGACAGATGACTTGGAATTTAGGAATGCAAAGACTACCTCTTGACCTTGTTGCAAGGGTCAACCCCCCTTCTTCATTYAACTGCATACAACATGAAAGGAGTGACCAAAGAGAGAGACTTAATGTAGCTGCTTGAAGGAATTGGAAAAAATAGTACCTAAGTTACATAAAAAAAAAATCTAAGTATATCCTATCTCTAGGAAGAACAGAGAGAGAAGAATTTTATCTAATATAGTTAAATTTCTAAAGTATTTTAGAAAAAATATAAATCTCTGTTGAGTTACCCTATGATCTGTKACGTCTAAGGTACATTTGTTTGATACTTGGGGAATTGGAACAAATGGGACTAGAAAACTGTTTGTAACAGCTTGTGATTATGTATGGCTCACAAACATTTACAGAAACTGTCCCAGACCTTTATTTGGTGCAAATCAGTATATCTGCCCTCTGACAAGCACAAGCTGGTCCCTCTCACTGACTATGAGAGACATGGCAGCACATCAGATATGTGATATGGAAAAATCCCAGGAAAAAAGGAATGAGTTGGTGGATGTGATAATGCTGATCTTCCACATAACTACAGTAGCTAATCTTGATTTTATAATGATGCATGTATATCTACAGTAATCCATATATACAGATCCCTACCTGATTTAGTTGGTTTTGCTGGGATCTTTAAGGACAGGCTCAATTATCCAACCCTCCCTRATATCTGGCCCGGCTCACAGCCCCCGAGTTTGTAAGAAATAAACCACAAGCTATCTGAAACCTCAATTATCTGATGCCTTCTGTGACATCTAGATAATCAGGGTTGCCCAGTGCATCAATTCTCAGGATCTAACCTTCTCTTCTGCTGCTTGGACCTGCTACTGGGGTGTCTAGACCCTCTGTGGCTCTCTGTGGATTCCCACCATGAGCTACTAGTTCATCTGGCCACTGGGAGGAGCCATCCACTTGCTCCCTGTCCAGCTCAGGGCTCTGCACTGAATCTGGCACTGACTCAAAAGCACTGTTCTCCTCCTCATCATCATCCTGTGAGGAAAAGACTGTGCTCTCAGAAATCTTAGCGCTGTCGACGGAGGAGAAGCGCGTGTGGCTGGAGAAGCGATTGTTACTGTCGTAGCAGGAGGTGCTGTAGCATGAAGTGCTGTAACAAGAGGTGCTGTAGCAGGAGGTGCTGTAGCAAGAGGAGCTGTAGCAAGAGGTGTCACACGCCTCACATTCGTTGTCACCATGTGGCCTGGAGCTTGACTCGCTCTCACTTCCTGTCCTGGGAGGTTCCCCATCCAACAGCCCATCATTCAAGTCGGAGAGTTGCTCATCCAAGGTCCCTGGAGGCACCGTGCTCTGGCTGAAGTTCTCTTCAGCCTCATTTTCTGGAGGAGGCTCTGCTGCCACAGTCTCACTCTCGCTGACCACCTCCTTATCCAACACCTCCTTGACAGTAGACTCCTCATCGTTCTCCCCGCCATTGCCACCATCTTGCTCTTCCTCCCCATCACTACTCATCTGTGCTGAGGGCAGACTGTGGAGCAGGTTGTGGATCCGTATGTAGTGTGTGCGAGGGGTCTCTGGCTCACCACAAGCTGAAGCTATGACTGTCTCAAGTTCAGACACAGGCAGGGAGCATGGCCTATTTTTCCTCTTTGCTGTGGTCCTCAGTTGTAGCTTGTTGTCTTCGTCSTCCTGGGCTGAAGCCCCTTCTTCTTCCTGACTCTTCTCTAGGTCCTTGCCAGTATGCACATCTGCACTCACCTCATCAATATCTACTGTTTCTATGCTGGTCAAGACTCCACCATCTCCCTCAACACCAGAATTGACTTTATTTTCCCTAACTTCGGTCTCAGGAGGAGACATGCAAGCCATCATATCCGACTGCTCCATGAGGTCCGTAGTACTCAAAGAAGGCAGCACTTCTCCTGGGATGGATTCCGAGGGTTCGGGGACTGGCACCGCATCAACCTCACCATCTCCTGCCAGCTCTTCATTTAAGCTGCTCTGGTTGACTTCCCCAGGTGGTTTGACAGCCCCTGGGCTATCGACACTGTTCACACTGTATCCATTTAGCTGTTCTGGAGCTGCACTTTCTGAGGTCACTGTGTTGATGCATGGAGGCTCACCGAGGCTTTCCTCTGTGGGGTTGTTCACAGGGCTTTCCCGGAGGTCAGCTGGCTCAGGATCTGCACTAATGGAGACCTCTTCATCATCTGTATGAAACAGGAAAAGAAATCACTTACTCTTTCAACAAGAAGTGTTGACTGAATCAGAGGGTTGGCTGTGGGGGCATAAGCATCCACAGCAACCTGAAAGAATTAAAAGCATAAATTACAGTGTGAAATGAGTGGGCAACTGAACAACTATCAAGAAGTGCTGAGGTTTTTTTGCTAGGCAGTCTTTGTACGGTGGATTTAATCATGGGTTTACTCATGGCGGTAATCAGTATGCAGCACCCTGCCTCCTTGCAGCATAACCTGAAGGTAACACCCTCTTGAAACTCCTCTTTGAGCCAAACTAGCATCACAAGAAATAATATGGGAATTGGGGATATCTTCTCTGAGATTTTAATGACATTCTTCTTGTCATGCTGAAGCTGGCAAGACTCCACGAGAGAAAATGTAAAAAACTGTGTTTTCCACCCCGAAAGGTGAAAATTTTCCCCAAAATAGCCCTTGATGTGATCCTCATCTATACCACCTCCTCTCAGATGACAAACAACCCAGGCTCTTTCATGCCATCCAAATAGTCAAAAGATAGAAATTTTTCCAGCAAGGGGAAAGCAATGATTTCCAGCCACTAATGTAGCTGCTGTTGGCTTGACAAAATGTAGCAGAGAGGGCAGAGAACCCCCAAAGCAAACACTCCCCAAGAAATGCTATTGAGACTGTGACACGAAAACCAAGGCTCAGCCTTAGACAATCATGATGGTCACTTCCAAATAACTACAAGAGAACATGGACCAAAACCAACCTACATGGGAGGGAAGAAATGGAACATGGAATTATTTTTTGTTTTACTTTTTCATTAAAAATAATCAGATTGAAAAAGTTTCTAATCATCTTTACTATTACAGTCTCCATTTTTACTTATGAWGTGCTCAAATGCAGATGACTCTACAAATATCAGCCCACACAGCACTTCCACTAGGGCAGGTGATAAAGAAGCAGAAGAGACTTTAGTTTTCCACTCTCTTGTCTCCCAGTGATGTGGTGGAGTATTTGGATCAGCCAAGAACAGAGGAATATGAGACATCASTAGCTCTATCCTAAGGGGAAAAAGGGAAGAAATTGTGACTCACGATACATCCTGTGATGGGGAACTTTATGCACTTCCCTTTGCTCATTACTGTACCTAAAGTCCCAGAGCAGCCAGGAATGAATTCAGATTTCTGAAGAGAAAGAATGCAAACAAAAAAAAAAAAGTTCTAGAAATCTAGGTAAATGATGGGTTAAGACTGAGAATTACCTGGATGGATGGAAGAAGTTATCTCAAATCGGAACTGCAGCTGGCCACTGACATGATCTGTAGGAAGTCTGCGACCCAGAGTGTAGCTTACAACCCTGTCCCTGAAAGAAAACAAATATTGTCACAATAGACTATAACCCAATGTCTACTGTGCATAGATAAACCTGTGTCCTACAAAAATACATAACAAAATACATAGAGGCTATTCATTCCCAGCCATGAAGGCATGTTGACCTGCATATGAGAGAACGAATGGCAGAGGAGAGGAGAATGTCTTCATTTACAATGGAACAGCGGAGTGAGTGAGTAAGACAGGCTGCTGGCATACACAAGCACATATGTATAAATATAGAGAGAACGGTGGGAATGAAACTTCTGCAGTATGGGTATGAAAATATTGACATGGGAAGCAAACAACTCCCACTTYAGCTATTGTAACAAGACTTTGCTTCCCTGCAGATCTACCATCTACCTTTTCGTAGAGCGTTGCATTTCTGCATTTTCTTCCTTTCACCATGTGCATAAAACTCAGCTTTCCTGTTCTTGTTTCTAAAACCCTGTGCAGGCCAGTCCCCGCGTACCACCTTCTCTCTCTAAACTGGCTGAGTGACTGCTCTTCATCTCTTTCCACCCCTCTTACCTCTATGAAGCTGAAATATCAGTAGAACACCTTCCTGACAAGGTTGATCAATGACTCCATTCTGTCCTTGTGCAGGTCCCTCCCTTTGCCACACTTCATCCACCCCTCAGAACAGAATGAAACTATAGAAGAGATTAACTTCTCAGCTGCCCACAATGATGCTGAATCAATCTTTGCAAAGAATTTTTKGAGTGTAACGAGTTCACTAAATAGWAATATTTATACATATTTTGAAGAAACATAGTTCACTTCCAGTTGGGCCAAATATACTTGCTAGAATAGTTTCACATGCATCAGAAACTTATTTCAGATGATCTCAAGATTTGCGTATGACCTCTCTGAACTCGTCTGTATATTTCYCACTGAGCTTGCCTGAGATTTAAATGCCACTAGGGTATTAACACTGAGCCAGATCTAGTGCAGGTTGGAGGCACTCTCTTGGCAAAGGATATCTTTAGATAGACAGTATTTACAACAAGGAAGYAAAATAGGAAGTTACAGTCAGAAGATGATGAGAAATCTTCTCATACAGAGGAAAGCCAGTGATACCAGCTACAGGGTTCTACCTTCCCCAAGCTGTTCTTATCCATCTGGTTTCTAAAATGCTACTCTATCTTCTTTACTTGAGAAACAGGGAGGTAGCTTAGTCCCTTCTGKTAGATTCAGCTGTCAATATCACAGCCGGTTTCTGAACCAGCTGTTCAAAAACACTTCCAATAAGCTCATATTCCCACTGTTCTGCTGAATTGAGATCCAATTTTCAGAAATGACTTCTTGGAAACTGCATTGCATATGTTTTCCTCAGAAGATGACTTTTTCTCCCTTGCTCTTCAAGGTCTTAACATTATAGGCTTAAAGCCAACTTTTTGGCTTTGTCTGATTACTATCCACCTTCCTTAAATTGGTTTGTGTTATTTTGGCAGCATACACTTTTCCAGGACTTTCATGCAATGGGGAAGCAGGGCAGCGCTTGTGAGCTCAAGGTTGTTCCTTGGCAGCAGGGTAGGGTCAGAAAGCATTAGTTACAACATGCCACATRTATTTTTTAATAATTTCCCCTTTCCAGAAGTTAAAAAGAGGAGGAACAGATCTGGCATGATTTTAGCCCATAGGTAACTCCCTGAAATATGAAAACAGCCTGCGGATAACATTTAAAGAATATTCAATTGAAAATATTTCACTCTCCAAAGTCGCAGCCATCATACACAAAAGAAATCTTCTTTCCTAAATGCCAGCTCTCACTTTTTAAAATGCTATGCATAGGGTTATAGAGGGACTTCTGTCTGGCCCAAAGTCCTATAAATTCTAATTAAGACCAACACCATTTATCAGACAACTGTCAGTTTAATAACTTCCCTTCAACATCATTATATCACAATAATGATAAATCACCAGAGACTTCAGAACAGCAACAGACTAGATAAACAATGTAAGCAGCAAAATTTACCCTATGGCATGTCTCTCCAAGAGGCGCTGAACCGGCATAGAGAGTTTTCCCAGAAAACGTTTGATGATCGGTCGGCTCTTTGCAAATTTGTCTTTAACTTCTATTTCCAGGACATCCGTGGGCAGGGAGACAAAGCTGAATTGCTGAAATAAAGGAAGGGCACAGAACATTAGTCAGGTGSCTGGGCCACAGCAACACAGAGTACGTCAACTATGAGACACACCTCAGCATGGTGACCTGATGATCTAAGTGAGRTGAAGGATACACGATCATTCTTTCCAGATACACTTTTCCAATACATTGTTTTGAAACATCTCTGTTTCTTGTTCATCTCTGCCCCAACTGAAACAGGAAAAACTCTGAAAATACTATTTATCTGGATCAGTCTCTTAACTTGGTTCACACCACAGCCTCAGCAAGAGCTCAACCAGAAGGTAAACCATGGCATAGGCTACTGTCACAACACTGGGAAAAACAGGAACAGCACTATCTAAAATGGCTGCTGTTATCAAGTGCATTGAAATGTGTTGACTGCTGCCTCAGCTGGTCTGGTCATAAGAATATCTATTTATTTGTAAGTAATGTTTCAGTAAGCTTTTTGAGACTGTGTGCATGCAAATCTGGGGTAGGAACAAGGAGAGTGATATTCCAGGTTATAGGAACAAGCATGGGAACATTAGGGCACCTGGAGCTGTCTAGATGTCCCAAAGCTCAATTTAAAAATAATAGTGAAAAAGAAAAAAAGGTAACTTGGCCTTGCTTTCTCCTAGATTGTCTAAATACAGTACAGGCATGGARCTGGTGACACAGGTCACAATAATTTTTCCAAACATCTGCTGCTACTAGAATATCATCCATCAAAAAAGCACATCCCTGCTGTGGTGCACAACAGTAGGAAAACTGTCAAACCACTGTTCACCTGAGAGGTCAGTATTGATCTGGAAGACAGCTTCAGTAGTAAGTGAATATTGAGATGGATGAAAGGATTTTTCTAGCTTCTCTTAGCTTTCCCACTGCCAAAACCAATCTTCACAACAGAATCATTCTCTGGGTTATCAAGGCCTGGAGTTAAAGCCCTAAATGATTTGCTCTATTGAATCATGATCAAATTCAGAGATGCTTGGTTTAAACAGATTCAAGTAAAACCAACATGAGTGGGACATTCTGTTAATCACACCCTGAAAAAAATACAAATAATCGGAGAAATACAACTGAAACAAGAGCTAAAGTGTTATTTTCCTGTTTTCTTTTACATCTTTGCAATGGGTTACCAATTAAGATAAACACACCGAATGGGAGAACCTGAATTCTCCATGTATACTAAAAGTTGCCTTAAAACATAAGTTGTCTTACTATTGCTTTTTCACCTGCTAAAAACCTTGAGTAACTGCCACTTCATGACACTTGAAAGCAGAAGAGGGGAATTAACTTTTGAATTACTGTAACATAGAACAATTTGCCATTTAATGAATTCTCCCCTATTGTGCTGCTGACTCCTACATTGTAAAAAAGTCTCTGTGGAGTGRAGCATGCAGATACACAGGTAAAAAAGTGAACTGTCCACAGATGAAAAGTAAAATGCAGGTTTAATGATCTGAATCTTCCAATGTCAATAATACATTGTCTTCGGGAGCAACTCTGAAGCAAATCAGAATCTGCATGGAAATTTATTTTCATAGTATCATGTGGAACCAAGCCTGACAGCTCCTTCCTTGCACAAGAAACATATTGACCTTTTCCAGAGCAATAATCAGCACCTGAGCTAAAAGTATGGACTGAAGGAGCAAGATGTATTGGAATCAGCCAAAGAAAATGCCCCTTTTCCCTTGAACAGCCTGTACCACAAGACATACAAACACCAGGACATTCCAGAAAGATTGTAAAATCCAATTCTGTTCTGATTTCATTACCTGCCAACCCACTGCATTTTGGGATGCACAAGACTGCCCTGGGACCAGACCATGGTCCATGATCACAGTTCTCAAATGTTTCCTCTAGGATGGTGTTCTAATGCATAAAACCAGCAGCATTTTGAAACACAATTAAGCCTTTAAGACCAGAAGTGTCCTGTGGCAGAGCTCAAAGGCTTTGCCATGTGGAGGCAACTGCAGTTTGGGATCAAAAGTGAACTCACTTTTGATGAGTTCAAACCCAAATGGGTTTGGACACAGCTTGCAAAACAGTGATAATTTTATATAATTCAGTTTTCCATTATCTAAGCACTTACTCCTGTTGTTGCTCTCATCTAGTTTAATTCCTGTTGGGCAGGATTTTCTTAAGGCAATTTCTGACTGTAGGTTCCTCAGGCTCATGCCATCCATGCTGAAAAGCCAAAAGGAATCCTTGTTTGTAGAACAAATAGGCATCTGGCCCTCTGAAAAAATGGACCCCAACAAAACACCTTACAAATGCTTTTTCAAAAATCCCCAATCACTATTGAAAACATGTTTCTTGTGATATTTAATGATTGGAATATAATCTTTGGATGTGGAAGCAAATCGCCAACAAGTCCTAGTTTCCCTCTCATCCTTCACCATCTTCTCTGACAAGTGCCAGACCCTGTACCTTAGCCACAAAATACTGATTGCGCTGAACTGTTMAAAGCCTTGGCTTTTACTATCCTGCCTGGCCTCTACTATCCTATCTGGAAGAGAAAGGACTGTGTTTTATGGTCTTATTCAACATAACTAACATGAAGTTTTAACACAGGCAACATACTGATGGAATAGATGAAATCCTTTCATTGAAGAAAGAAGTTGAGTCTSTATTCTGTGATTAGCCCAAGCCAGTAGCAAAGCCAGCATCGTAGCCCAACCTACAATGTTGCATCAGCACAGTGGATTGCCCTGAATATCACACCAACCTGGGCACAAAGAGACTCTGAGAACCTGAGATGATACATAAAACAGCACACTTCACAGAGGAGATGGCAGATTGCCTCAAGAGAATGAAATGCCATTAGGAATAACCTGTTTCTCACAGAAGGTCTGGACCTAGAAAGAGCTATCGACCCCACCTTGCCAATGCAATATCTGATCCTTACCAGCTAGGGATGCAAAGGCTCTCCTTTAYAGGAAGGATGAGGAGGTTCTCCACTGAAAGGACAAGGTAGTGAACCAGCTGCCCTTGTATCTAGAAGAATACTAGATTGTAAAACCTCCAAATTTAGAGGCTTTGGAAAAGAGAAATGTTTATTAGGACTGTTAGAAATGGTCATTGGTCAGATGTATTCCTAAAAAGAAGTTAACAATCAGCAAGTCTGAACACAAGGAATGATTGAAGATCCCTGGTATACTGGAGAAAAATAGCACTTGTTGCAGCTGCAGAAAGAAGGCCTTCTGGAGGTTGATGTTTCCTTACCTCTGGAATATCTTGGCCATGTCTGCATTAGGAAGACATGGTACAATGTGAGTGGATCTGGAGACCAAAGCAGCTGGTGCTGTGCACCTGATTATCACATCCAGACATGTTGCAAGGATTTTATTATTAAGTGACTCCAGGCTGGTGCCCTGGACTGAACTCCCATTTATTGTCTGAAAAGCAGTCGGTGCACTCCTGAAGCACATCTGTTCRCTTCCCTTCTGCTCAGAGTAATTGAGTTCACACACGACTGACAAGCAGTGTCCTTGGCGGGGAGAGCAGGAGATTTGCTTTGAAATTGATCTCTTGAATGGAATGCAAATACTGTTACAAATGGACCTAGAGAATTGTTAAGAACCATGATCAACAGAACAAGTTAGTATATGAATTATTTTCCCAASGTATTCTTCAATTATTTCCTTTTTAAGTGTGATTGCATCTCTCAGGAATTATGATGACTAGGAGGAAACAGACTTACTTGAGATGCAAAGCCATTACATCTCTCTATTTTCCCCACTTCTTCAGTCATTTGTCAATGCCYGTCTCTTGTTGCAGAGGCAAGAGATTCAATGATTGCTTTGTTCCCACACACTTAGTGCAAAGAGAGAGTAGGACAGGAGAGAGATCTTTTAATTCCTTACTAAGAGAAGAGCTGCAGCATTACAGCATATCCTATTAGACACTGTAGAATCAGTATCAGGCTCATCTTTAAAATGCCCCTGCCAGTGGAAAAGTTCTAGCTGGTATTTTGTCAGACACAAAAAAATCAACAAGCTATAATTAATGATTTCCATAGAAATACAGAAGTGGAGGGAGAGGAAAGAGCAAAAGTGGCATGATAAAGAAAATCATAGCAACGTATTAACATATTAAATCTTGGATTAAGCAGCGTATCATGACTTTGGGCTCTAATCAGAGTCCAATCCTAATAGCTGATTAGGATTCTCCTCTCATTTACACAGACTTTACACAGCTGCCTCCTGCAGATTCACTCTCACAGACATCAGAATCAAAGCTACCTAGAATCAGCGGAGACATTCATACTCTTACACCATCTCAATGATCTAAATGTAAATCTGATTTTACATTACTGCTGGCATTTTMATGCATGATCAGAAAACACTGTAGTAAACATCACTGAAAAAGTTTCAGACAGTAACCTACTTTTCAGTGCCTGTTTGCTTCTAAACCCAGAACCAGAAATGGTTTTACAGACACAGATGATTAAATCAATTAATGYGAAGAGATCTTGGGGAGGCCTTAATGCACCACATATGAGGTAAAGAACAAAGGCCCATACTAATGCTAATCTGGCAGAATGCATCTGTATCCATTTATAACACAACAGAACAACTTCCAGAGCTTGGAATAGTTTTCATAGAAAGCCAGCTACTGATGGTGGTGATGATTAATTTCCATGTTTTATTTTAACCAAACTTGCTTGCATCTCTGAATACAGATGGATTCCAGCGATTCAACAGCACTATCAAGGAAGTTGTTAAAATGAACAGAGTATGTCCATTAGCACCAATTAGACAAGTTATGGGCAAGTCAAATTCTTTAAAAACAGTCACTATAATAATTGGTAGACAGTATAATAAAGTCTGTGCCATAAAAGGTAGATAAATTAATACACTRGTGACAGGAAGAATTGGACTCCTGATCTGGAGTTAAATAAGTAATAGAATTAAAAATTATATCCATCATGTACAGGGAAGATACAAGCAGAAGTAAATCTTAAAAGGCTGTGAATTACATTTGATAGATAAAGATAAATTTATTCTTTCAGCTGAGTATTTCATTAGTGGTTTTTTTGTTTCAGACACTCCAGTGAAAAACAGTCATAACGCACACACCACTCTCCGTCTCTATTACTCTGTTCTCCACTCAAAAACCTCCTCACATGTCACTACCTTCTCACACAACACTACTTACACTAACAGCTGGATAAGCTCATCAAGAATTCCAGTTTCTTAAACTTTCTACAGTACTCCTTAGTGAGAAGAAAAAATAATGCAGTGAGTAGTGCCAAGAGCAGAGCTCCACTATTGCCAAGAGTGGGGATATGCCTATGCCTACTGTGAGACTGCTGGAACACAGCAGTGATGGCACGGGGACAAATCCAATGCAGTTGTTTATTCTGGCATGGCACAATTGTCAGGAATTTTTTCCCTACCTTAAAGGTGGTACACATAAATACATGCTGGCTTTCTAAAGACTGATTCAATCCTTTCTATTGAACTCCTTCAAAGCTGGACAGGGCCTTCAGCAAACTGGCTTTCTGGGTTTCTCCCTCAGATTCATCTCAGAATTATCTATGAATTTATTAGCACAGCAAAGACTGAAAATATTTGAAGACTCTCATCAGCMCTAGTATACAAAGTTAGCAAGACTGATAATCTTCCAGATGCAGAAGTTGCAAGTAAAATGCAATTCTAGAAGARTAACATATTAAAGAAAATCTAGATGATTTTTCACACCATAACCCATTCCTGAAGAAGCTAAAGTTGTCTTGGGCTATCACACTTCAATCATCAACAGATATTAAAAATCTGCAGCTGTGAAGCTACAGATTGTCTGTGTAGACAAACAATGTTTTACTCCTTACCTGGACATGTGTTAAGAAATGTCATACAGTGAAGCTACCACCACAAGCCTTTACTCATTCCTGCCGACACCTTTGGCAAAACTCATACTAAATTCAGAATCTGGATTTCACTTTACCTATATATTGTTTTTATGCTTAGCTGTGAAGGCTTCCAAGTTTCTGCGGCATATCCCTTCATATCTGCTGGTAGAAGGGGGAAAAGATTCTCCAGGTTAAACAATAAGGAGTTCARTCAGTGTGATGTTTCTGTTGCATTTATTTTGGACTTCTGTTGAAATTACAGAATGATTACCMGAGGACATGGTAGGACAGCATCCTAGTGTTCTAGATATTAGATCAAAATCAAATAAAATACAACSCAGTTTGAAATTCATACTGTGGATTCAAATATATTAAAACATCCTCAGTGGTTTTACTCTGCTCTGGAGAGACTCAGCTTTGCTCAAGTAACCCCTGCATGTGTTACTTTGCTCAAGTAACCCCCTAAATCTGTGCTACATCATGTGGCATCCATTGTAGCAGACAACATAAATTCTCTAGARAGGCAGAGAGCTAACATAAACCCCTTACCAGATCAGACAACTTTGGCAATGTGTTTTTCAGTCCCAGAACTGCTGAGTGGTCTATCACACAGCAGTTCAGCATTCAGGATCACAGAATCAGTGCCCAAGTTATAACTGTGCATTAAGAAAAGCAGTCACAGATCATCAGTCAGACAGTCAGCTGCATCTTGGCATTCCTGCCAGCAGCATCCAAACTCAATGCTTCTGTCACTGATGATGGCCTGCACTACAGAGGCCATCTCTCCCCAAACCACCTCCTGCTSCTCTTCAAGCCCCTGAGTGCTTTCTTCTTCTGACTTTGCGTTGTTAATCTCAAGGGACATCTTATGTGAGAAATTATTCAGGTGCAATTTTTTGGAAAGGTTGTGTGATATCTGAAGTGCAGAGAGCATGAGCTACATGAAAATGCTGAAAATACTGTCAATCTGTGTATCACATCTGACATACTATTTGCTAAGTGCTCTTGCTTTCTGCTCATGCACACCAATTAATTCACCAGTGAAATGTGGCTGTCTTCAGAGTGATAAGGCAGCCATCCCAAACACCCTTTTGTCTCAGCTATAATTTAACAGTGTTAAAACAGTTTGTAAAAGCTTAGGCAAAGAAACAAGGCATGAAGATGCAGGAAGTTGAGATTGTTTTTAACMTAGTAGCGAGCTCCCACTATAAGGCAATCTACTTCCCCAGAGTTAGATTACTGGAGTGGAAATTCAATGGGTCCTTTAACAGATGAGATTTCATACCACTTTAAATATGCTGAATGGTTGCATCTGCCAATTTTTATAGCCACCTCCTTGGTCATTCCTCAGGGCTTTCTTTCCACTCACCAGTAAATAAAACAAAAATYGAGGAAACAGTCTGCTTAAGCTGCCATAGTTAAGAAGAAATACCATAAACATGTCTATGGGGAAGTCCAGAATTCTAAAGTACTTTATCTGCAAAGACATAGAGAGAATTTCCTATCCAGTTGGAGGCATGTGAACTACTTTTTAAACCAYTTTGCTTTGTTCCTGTGATCTATTACTTGTCAGAACTGTCTATYGCTTCACTGATTTCTGAAAAATTAAATCTTCTTAAAGGAGTTTTTTACAAACATTGTGACAGAAGACACATTTATTTCAATATGAAACAATATGGGAATAGTGTCCCTATTTATCTAGTATCARTATTAGGAGAACAATGATCAACATCCACCCTTCTCAATTCTACTAGATGTACACAAAATTTGAAGTAGATACCACCTGGGCTCTAACTTGTCTCAGTGAACAATTCTCAGAATGAGGGCTCTTTCACCTCTATGCAGAGTCAAATTGTCACTTCCTGCTCCTCACGTGTAAGAAATTTCCATTTCCTTATGTCCCCTTGTACAAAGTACTGCAAATCACAGCAATGGAAGAATAGCTTTGTGTCACGATAACTTGTGCTGAACAGCATCTGAACAGACTGTGAAATGATGATCATAAATACTACATAAGACAGATGAAAATTTGCCTGAGATACCATGGTACTCCCAGAGTGTTTGTATAATGCAGGTGGCTACTATACAAACAGAACAACCTGGTAAAGATATGAGAAAGAATACCAGAGCAAATTAATGTAAGTAAATCAATAATCTTTTAGTCTGTAGGACTTTTGGTGCTGAAGCCCTACAAAACTGAATTTACATTCTCACTTCTGAATTTGCTCAAGAGTAATCAAGAACACATAAAGGTCCTAATATGCAGATATTTCGATAATTTTACTTCCCTATTACAGATTTTTTCAAATTCAGCATCCAACACAAATCAAATAGGTCGTTCAATTGAAAAAAAAAAGGAATATCTCCCTTCTATTCACAAGGAGTGACAGAGAATCCATGAAAAGAATGACCCTTCTGAAATKCTACATTGCCTAAAATCTGCTTTTGCAAAAACAACTTGTGATTGATACTCTTCATTAAATGAATACGAGTCCTCAGTATTTTGTCACTTCATATATTCACATCCATTAGTGAAAAGGGTGAACAGAAGAATGACTACCATCACGATTCACCAACAGCTTTCAGTCTTSCTCCTTGTCCCATAAAGGCATACAGTTGAAGAAAATCAGGTCTATGTGCAGCAGAAACCAATGCAGCTTTCCAGTAACAAAACAGAGTTCAGATGGGCTGATTGCACAGACAGCAGCACAAATGCACACAGTCAAACAYCTCAATCTCAGCTGAGGAGAAGGCAGAAGGAGAATGTGCTGAATCATAGCTTGGCTCTTTTACACTCCTTTGCTACTCATGGGCTAACAACAGAAGGAGAAGCAGCATGCTTGCACGCAACYAAGAAAACCTGGGGGCTGAGCAGCAAAGCCGGGAGCCAGCTGTGCTCTTTTGCTTTCCCATGTCCATAATTAGGCCACTTCATTGTTTCCCCTTTTCTCACCACCAAATTCCCTTGGAACAGAAATGTCAGCCCACAAACTCAGCCGTTTGGCACGGCCTGAGGAGAAGACACCCATGACATTTTATCAGGGCCACATTCCTATGTACTGAGCATCACACACACACACACAGCAAGTTTCCCCTTCGTGCCTGCTCCCCTCTAGGTCTGCATCTTATGCACTTCACTGAAAGGTCTCTGCCAAGTGCCYGATCCTCCATGTCAATTCTAGCTTGACCATGTCCTCAACTGGACCTGCGACCTCTCAACCAGATAACATCTGATGCCTGGCTCCACAGAGGAGTTATGACTTGGTGGATGCTTCATAACAGTGTCCTAAATTAAGTCATGCTAGGCAGCCTCTTTCTCTGACTAATTTCAAGATTGTTCCCTCAGTCATACAACCTCCCCACCCCGTCACATAACCTCATGTGGCAGCTAGTGTCTACAGGTAGGAGCATTCAATGCCAYTTCTGCTGTCTTTTTGCCCACTCACAACTCCATGTCTACAGAGTTTGACCTAAATATCCCCAAACTACTTTACAATTTGCATTTTAATTTGAATAAATCCATGCAGCACATTTATTTACTTTTACTCCTTCCTGTACTGGCAATATTGAYGTGACAGAGCACGCCAGTAAATCACACCCAGTATGTCAGGCTYCTTTAATTCCAACGAGATTCCTTATTCTTTGCTGCCTATTGCCATTTCGCATGTAATTTAAAAACAGCAGGCAGCAATTGAACTCTCAGATCTCATTAATACGTACAAGTCCTTCCAACAAAAAGAAGCAGACTAGAGACTATTGCTTCAAGGTGATGGCCAAACGTGCCAAAGTTGCCTTTGATCTATATTGCCACTGATGCTTTTCAATCACATTGSTTGTCTTTATTTGCATGCTATACTTGTTCTGCTTTATATAATGTCTCCTCTCTGTGTAAGAACGCTATGACAATTTAGCAGCAGCCTTTCATGCTATGCAAGTTATTTTTCAATTCTGTTTTATGTCTGCATTCAATAATTAACAACTTCATAAATTACACTGATGGAGTAAACCCATACTGAAGGTTTTAATGTATCACTCATTTTTGTAGCTAATTAAGCCTTTTGCACAGAGACACGTAGTCATGAAATACATCAAGCACAGTTAGGTCAACAACTGTTTAGCCAAGAAAGGAATTTAAAAAAAAAAAGAGAAAAAACTGAGATAGTACTAGAGTAATGTCCATGTTTTAAGAAAAGTCTCAGCTCAGTCTCAAGTTGCTTACCTCTCCTTGCCAGATTGGGTTAACGGTGTTACAAATGATCTTAGATCTTTTCTCCTGTCCATGATGAGGAAGTGCTGGGAAGATGCTATGTTTTCCAGGCTGGATGGAAATCTTCAGATAAGGATCTGGRTTGAAGAACATCCCTTTCTTCAGACCAAAAGCCTGGAAATCTGAAAGAAGGTAAAGAACATGATTATTTTTCAYATTCCAGGCCTCTCTTTGGGATGCTAGGAACAGTAGGTTCTGGTAAGGGACTGGTAAGGTACTCAAATAATATGGGTAGGAATGTGAAAAAACTCACTGTGTTTATTGTGAGGCAATGTAACGCCAAACCATAATGATCTTATGACTTAGTGTTTACAAATTATTATATAATGGAACTTCAAATTTACAGCTTGGTTGTGCAGACTGATTTCGTTTCAATATTTATGCAGCTTCAAGTGATCTACTACATTTTCTAATAAGCTGAGCACTTGCKCAGTATTGACTGTATTGGAAGGACCTACTCTGAGAAAGAGATCCAGTCATTTAATCACAGTCATGGCACTTGGTACACAATAGATGTAATTTTTCCTAGGTATTAATTTTACCATTCTACAAATCTTAGCTTTTACACCACYTTTTTTTCTACATGAGAAGTCATTTTACATTTTTTCCCACTTTAAATAATTTTCTTCCCTGAATGGGTTAACTTCACTTTASAAAAGCTCTTGTCTATWATGTCCAAATTTTAAGCAGGRCTTTACAGCTGCAGAACTCCAAGGRAGCATAAACTTGTTGTACACACAAAAAATGCCCAGGCACTTACTTGAAAATTTCCCTATAACATTCTGAAGAAAGACACAAAGCTTATTACAATTTTACCCTGTGAAGCCAATGAAATGCAAACTAATCTGCTAGTATATCATTAATTTTGGCTCAACAGACAACAGCCTGAACCCTCCAGCCTTCTCTTTTTCCAGATTCATTTCTAAGCATTCTTTGGAACATATAAGCACTTATTCCTATTAGCGAGTTCAGTAGCTAATTTATTTTCCACCACTCTTTGCATGGAGATTCTCCTCTGCTTAAAGCTTTATTTCACATTGGGTTGTAAGCATTATACTCCATTCTGCCTATTTTCTCTTGCTGTATTGGAGAGATAAAAAAGTATTTGACAAGATGGTTTTCAAAACTGCTTAGATGCATACCTAAACATTCAATTTGAACATATATTTTTTTCTTTTAGGCAGTTTTTGAAAACAATAATTTTCATGGTCTTCTAATTCTCTTCTGATTAAAAACCCAATTATTCCAGTGGGTTATGGGAGACCATGAAAAGCCCTCAAAGCAGATATTTTGGATGAATCTGAAAATCACACACATTGCAYACATTTTTTTTCCAGAAAATAGCTGTATCAAACCCAGTTGTATGCTGTTTCCTTACATATGGTAATAGCCAGCACAATAAAACATGCAAGTTAAAAATAATTGCTTTTCTTTCCGTTGGGTTTAATCATCTATTCCACCACACAATTCATGTTGCAGATATTCAAAAGCTGTTGGACAGATGGTCCTGAAACAGACTGTATTTTAAGAATCTCATTCTTGAGACATTCTCTAACAATTAACAACAACAACAACAAAAACAAATAGAGGATATCACTACTAAGAGCTTATTTGAAAGTACTTTGATGAAAATATGTACTGCCATGGTCCTAGTGATGCAATCACACAATTATTTGCTTCAAACAGATAATACTGATTCTTTTTTTGCTTTTTTTTTTATTTTTTTCTTAGTGAACAATCTCTGTGTAACCAGCATGTATCTCATCTAACAGTGCTGCTGAAACACTATATGGCAAACACTTTTGCTTTGGAAGTTGTACTGTTAGAAATGTATTCAAGAAATAGAAACCAAGATTGCAAAGGCAGTGTGAATGACAAGGGCTGGCAGTGTATTAGTTTAGGCTGCTAACATGTGAGAGGTGAGAAAGACCTCTGAGATCTTATTTTCTTTCTCTCTGATATTTCCTCAAAACTGTCTGAAATTGAAATATTCATTGCTGTATTTGTTTCTGATTTTTTTTCCTTGAAAGAGGGACCATACTGTCTCTGGGTACCACTGAGTAAAGAAATGGTCTATTTATAGACCTCATTTATGTATATTTATATATACATAATATACATAGAGAATACCTTAATTACGTATATTTATATATCATGTATCATAAAGAAAATACATTTATGATGACCTACCAGCCTCTTTCAAGTTATGGGAATTAGAGCACAGCCATGAAGATGAAGGTACTCCTAACCTCAGTAATAGCCTCATTTTTGTATTCAGATGAGTGAAAAGAAGTAATTTAGCTAAGCACACAGCATGAAATGTTATGTAATTTTCTTGTTGAAATTGCATAATACAACAGATTTTGTTTAAAAGTCAGTTAGAGAGTTCAGTTTTATTGTCTAAAGTATGAATAGGGMTGGCAGATATAGCTTTTCCAAGGACAAATATCCTAATTATATATCTCACTACAAATTCTAATGACTGTTAAAAATTGACCATCAAAAATGAAAAAGCTCTTAAAAAAGCTACATGGATATATGCCGATAACCAGAATTTCATTTAATTTGAAGAGAAACCTATCCATAGGTCCTGTAACCATCTGCTGTAAACTCTTGTGGTCAAAGGCTCAGATACTCTCTTTCCACTCCTGTGTAACTCCTCAATAGAAGAATCCCAGCTATTCTGCTTTCCCAAATACAAATTTTTCTCTATCATCTTAAAAAAAAAAAAAAAGGTTCAGAAGATACCAAACTTTTAAGTGAAGGTCTGAAGCTAAACAGGWTTGGTTGAATGAATGAATTCCAAAGGCTGGGATATACCCTGCTGTACATTGTAGTTTTATAGCGTATTTATTGCAGGCATATGACAACATGTGACAAGGATAACTAACTCATCTATGCTTTGCAAAGGTGTATTTTCATCCAGTGTCTTAAAAGAAGTTATTAATATACCTTATGTCAGTTTCCCATTTAGTCATAAATCACACTTTAGCATGAAAGAGGTTATATACACCTAACAGTTTAATAATATCAGGCCATCCTCATGACAGATGACAGGAAGGAATCCAGGTGAAGACAAACTAATTATAGCCTTTCACTGCCACAGACTTGTAGCAATTGTGAGTACATGCACCCTAGTCCAACTAGGCTCAGTTCATTGGAGAAAATGGCTTGTGTAACTGCTGCCTGCTGCTGTCCCCAAGTGACCTAGGGATTWGTTACAACTTCAGAGCTTTCTTTCCATATGTGTTGATCTCCAGGTGCCKGTATAAGACCTAAGGAAGCTTGACACTACGTCACTTGCATGGATGTACCCTCTGTTCCCAAGGTGYGCCACAGAGTTCCCCGTCCCCTTTGTAAAGGATCTTTTGGCAAATCTATTCACCATGCAGGATCACAAACTTTGGGGCACTACTGACTGGATAGTGATGGAGACTGTTTTGTGGTAAACTAGTGTATTTCTTGAAGCCAGGTGGGGATGTCAATTCCAACAGAGCTAGAACACATCCGTATTCTACCACGTGTGATTTATCAATACAAGTCATAAAGCTTTCAAAAGCTCAGGAAAAAAATCACATTTTGTCATGCAYAGCAAGGAGATTCTCTGACAGTAATGATCAGTAAAACTACCATAAAGATGTTATTCCAATTCCCTGCAGACATAGCGAGGTATTTGACCAGACCCATGCTCCATGTGGGAGCATGACAGAAAAGGATGGAGAATCAGATAGAGAACCAGACTCTGGAGAAGTCTGTTTTCTAAATTAATTACATTTAGAAATTGGTCATCAATATGTCAGAAGGAAGTTAAGGGARCTGGAAGCTGTTCTCCCCAAGGGATGACTTTGCCAATAGCTGTGAACGAACTTTCCTAAAAATAACACAGAAGGCTATTCTGTGCAGTTTATAGATGTGTCTCTAGAAGACTCAGCCCATCTAGTCTATTGATGGTATATATTCTACTTCACTGAAGTAGCCAGAGTCTATAAACCAACAGAAAGGTCAAGACTGGGAAGTAGCAGAGTTACTAATTTTGAGAAACTGATACTGATATTCTGAAACAGATGGCAAACTCCTTCCGACAGATGCCAAGGGTTGAATGTCCATTGTGTTCCCAAGCACCATCCAAGKGATGACTATTGATGTCTTGCAGGTATCTATTTTGACACTTATGGCAGAGGTTATTAACCCCGAGAAATTATATGGTCAACCCACCGAATTCACATTTTTCATACTTAGCATATTAGCCTCATGATTTCAGGACCAGGAAATGAGACATATTCCCCATAAGCCATCTGACCCCTTGATAAAATGAAGACATCTTGACTCAGGTCAAGCTTGCCCAGAACACACCTAAAAGCAGAACTAATGAAGTTCACAGGACATTGGAAAGACTCCAGTGCCACTGCAATGACCACAGTCAATTTAGATTACAATCTAGCCTGAGGAAATACCAAAACGGAGCTTATTCTCTCTGTGATCTGTTCATTAATGGCAGAAAGAAAAAATACTGCCATCTTACGGAGATYGTGACAGTTCATGCATCAAAGCATAATAAACCATCTTCATAATCCATCACCACAAGAGAGCTGCTAATAAGGATGTCAGTGGACAGCTCTAGCATTTCCCTTCAGATTTCCTTTGTGAATTCCCTAAGAGGGATTATCAGCTCAGATTCTGACATTGAAAAAATTTACTTGAATAGGACTGGATCTGGTCTGACTACCAATGAGGGAAGGTAATTGCCAAGGTGCTGATAATGTCAGTGTTTCTTCTGTAGAACTTGGACAGATCAAGAAGAACCTATCTTAGAGGGCAGCAGTTCACCTGCTGAGCTGAGCTACCTAAGATATAGGCATGGCTTCAGAAAWAGAAACAACAAAACTCTGCTTGCTTGAGAATCAACAGGAGGCATGTAGGTACTGCCTCTCAGCCATGTGCTTTTAAAGCAAACATTTCAGTAACAAGAGCAGAGCAATACTGCATTTATTGAAATGCCAGTTTTACTCATGCAGCAGTATATGATACAAAAATTTACTGAAGAAAGTGAGCACAGATTCACAAAAGTATTGCATCTGGTATTAGCTAGATTTCAAAAAGCATATTAAGGAATTTTAGAGATCAGTCATGTGCAATGATTGGAAGTCTTAAAATCCAACACAGTAATCCAGTGCCGGGGAATTGAGAAAGACACTATGAAAAAGACAACAGATGACTGACTTGGTCAGCTACGGAATGAGATTCGACAACTGATGATATGTAAGAGGTTAAACAAAGGGCTTCTTTCTGCTCTCAGAAACTGACAGACATATAGTCAGACTTCACTTTTATTTTAAAATAGAATGGCAGAAAAAAAAGGGGTAATGTAGTTGTACAAGGATGTATTTTTTAAGGTCTGTGGTTTAAAAAAACTACTAAGTGGATCAGATAAACCAAAGTGTTTCTATCACAGGGCTCCCAGGCAAAGTATTAAAGACAGTGAAAAAGATAAGGTTTTTTTTCAAGCTGTAAATGCTTCAAAGAAAAACAAAACGGTTTCTCATTTGTGTAAACGAAGGGAAGCAGAGGTATTAGGAAGAAAACAGATGTATTAATAAATGAAAAGTAGTAGTGGAATTAATTGCTCTAAAATGCCTGAAAGACAAGCTACCTTTGTAATTATTTTCATCAAGAAGGAAAACACAGAAAAAGTTTGAACCACTAATGTGAACAGCTTATCACAGCAAGGGGTGTTTTTATCACTGCAAGTGATTAACCACTGGAATGAAGAATCATCTCTTGGTATCCTGAGATCCTGACAACACACTTGTCTGTGACATATGTCTGAGCCAAACTCACACAAAGCTCACCTCCACAGAGCAAGGAGTCCTGTGCTAGATAGGATAACAGAGTAGTTGAATTCAAAGCCTTCTGAGGCCTTTCAAACTGTTAGTCTAGAGCATGGCAGTACTTTGTAGGCACACTTGTACTGGAGGTGGTGAAAAAACCACCTCACCTAGACACAAAGTGACGAGTAAGAAAAAGTCAGGGGATTAGTACTTATRAAGTCAGTCACTAGGATTTAAAAAAAATGTTGGAAAATAAAGTACATTATATATCTGCATTCTGAACACGCATTTCATCCTAAAAACTACTGTCATAATGATCCTTGTGGACCTTATACTATTTTCAGTTGTGATTTATGCTCTAATTTCTATAAATTGACAACTGATATAACCTRAATACCTCATCTGAAAGCCACATAAAAATAACTAACAATATTCTAAGAGAGGTGTGATGAGGATAAATGCCTGAATGTGAAATATTCAGATCTTCTGGTCATTTGTTCCCCAAGAACATTTATAAATAAAGTGTGCAAACACATGACATATGTGAAATACTAAAGCCTGAAAAAAGTTATTTGATGCAACACAGAGCTAGGAGGCATATCATGCAAACCTCATGATAACACTTTCTAAATATACCAGCCAACAAGACTGATTTTAAGGGCTTTCAGCAAATGCGTTATACTGCTGCTAAACCATGAACCTGCAGTGAAGTTGCTGGTATTTCTTGGGAAGTTTAGCTCATTTTTTCCTTCTGTACTTCATGCAAGACAGCTGTGACACTTTTCAGCCACTCTATCATTAATGTGACATTCACTGGTAACAGTGGGAAATGCACGTTTGGAAAGTAAAGGCAAAGTGGACCGCAGAACCTTCCTTAAAGGCTTTTTTCAGTCTAGATAAATTAGAATTAAAATATTTCTCTTGGTATTTTAAATAAGGAAAGCTMTAATAATAGTGTCATCATAAAAATTATTAAGAAGCTTAATCATGGGAAATTATCTTTTTAGAGATCAGTCTTGCCAGTGAACCTATTAATCTGAACAAGACTTTCACAGGACCAACTTCAAGGAAGCAAACATGAAGTAAAAAACCCTCCTAGCGTGCAAGTGTAAACACTCTGCTATTTCCATTCTCAAGAACCTAGTCATCTTTTCATGCCTTGAAGGATCACTTTACATCTTCTTCACTGTTTGACATTTTTATTCAAACCAGAAATCTTTTCTCAAAAAACCCTTCCAGTGAAACCAATTGAATTTTGTCTAAACAAATACTCAATAAACTACAGCAAGAATAAAGYACTTTTCCAACAGCTTTTTAGAAATAACTCCTGTTTCTACAGAGTTCATTTTAACATAGTGTCTCACTGGATTGTCTCAGCATTAGTGAAAGCAATACAAGTTAGCTGAAATATAGTGATGTTGTTCAGCATTTCTTGAGATGTGGCCTCCTTTGAGATTTTTCTCTCCCATTCTAGTAACTTCTTCTTTAAAAAAATATATGACATGACATAGTTCTTTTTGCATTCTTTAGATGACAGACTGCTTAGGGCATGATGGCTCTGTGTTGGTTCAATGGGCTCCAGTCACACCAATAGTTTTTTTTTTTTAAACTGCACCAAAATCAACCATAATTTGGGAACCTAACTTTTAAGCAATGATTTTATTAACTAATGACTGAAGATGACAGTATACCAAAATACAGATAGTGAAAATGAAGACTTTTCAATGAGCCAAAAGGACTTGTGACAATAGAAAGGTTACTGCTGAGATAGCAATGCAAATGGAAAGGAATCCCAGTTCTTTCTGATGCCTCTGGGAGGCCTGGTTTGATTTGCATTTCATTAACTAGCATAATAGATRTAGGAATAGCAATAATTTTGTATTGAGAGAGACAACAGATTGTAGCTGTGGTATTGACTAAGAAAGAAGGTAAATCCTTGTGATGTGCTAATCTGTTAATTTCAGAAGGACTGAAATGGGACTACTTGATACCATACATTTTTGATAAAACAATTGTGAAATTTCAGATTAATTGCTTGTGAACCACTGGAACATCCCAATCGCATTATGGGGCATGGTCTTTATATACTTTAAATCAAGCTGTAAATGAGATACTCTAGTTTATAAAAGGGCCCCCTGAGACMACATTATTTAGGAGTCTCACAAATTACTACTCTTGACACCTCTTGGCTTACTAGGCCAAAGAATCTGAGAGAATGAAAAACTGTAACTGGTTCTGGGCCAGATTTTCTGTGTAAGATTATTTATGGACATTAAAAAATATTGTCTACTTTTTCATTTCTGTTGAGCTAAACCTGTGGTTTTATCAACTGATAGGTGGATGTCCAGTGTGCAACTTGGYAAAAGTCATGTGTTAAAAAAGCCCTGCCCAATGCCAGTCTGATCTGCTATGTATCATAAGCAGCCTCTCAAGAACCACAGTGGCCACCTAGTTTCAAAAAGCCCTGACATGCATGCTTAATAGAGGGAAGCTTGCAATAATTCATATGGCCAAAACCAATCATAAAATGAGATGCTTGTCCAAGTGTAGGACTTTACAACTAAAGGCCTATACCTGTAACACTTTTGAACTAGGGTAACTCTTTTTACTCTGTACKACTTGCTCAAAGAATTTCCAAGTCAAGTCAAACATCTTTTTCCTCGTCTTCCAAGAGCTAAAAAAATAGGGAAACCAACCAGCAAGCATAAAACTCCAAAATGRGAGCCATGAGCATTTCCATTCTCTTTTGACAAACTGATTTCTGTCTACAGATGTGATTTACAGGTTGTTTTTACCAAAGTCAGATTCGACGGTTCATAGCTGTTACATGGGAACATATTAAGCCTTTAAAACCTGCAGTGACATGCCAAGTGATGAGTATTCTTCATGAAATGCAGAGAAGTGAGAGCAGTCTTCCAGCTCAAGAAGTCTGAGAGTCACTGCTGAGCAAYACAGAGAAACTTCTGCACCACAGCACCACAGCCTCAGGTCCAGACCTTGACTGTGAGACATGCTTTCCAAGGAACAGAGTACTAACACAAATCACATTTTGCTCTGTAAGTAAAGCACATGCCTTTGATCTTGCTTTCCTTGACCTACATATTTTAATGTAAACAGAAAAACCTAACCCAAAATTCTACTTGAACAAGACACTTCAGCACATTAACTCTCATTGAAGGAAGAGAGGGTGGCAATAATCACAGATATTTATTCTGTCTCAACAAAGAACCCATGCATAAATATGTATATACACATATACAGACGTGTACTTGAAAGGTTCTAGTAACTTCAGTTTCCAACTCTTTGGGCTTAAAACTTTCATATCAGCAGTGACTTACCTGACAATGAAAAGCTTATCAGTCTCCGACTTCCTTGTCCCTGGATTGAGTCTTCATTGGTGATGCTTTTAAAAATCTGCTGGAAGATAAAGAATTATGAGAAACAGTAGTCTCCAACAACTCCTGAACAGAGTAATTGCTTAATAACTGTCTATTTTACAGATTCTCAGTTTTACAACTAAGAATCAATTATAATACAAGAGATCAAAACCATGTTTTTATCTAGGTAATCATTTAACCATTAATGGCCTAAGTCATTCCTTCCTGGRAGTTTTCCTTAAAAAAACAAAATGATGGAAAAATACTACTGTAATTTGAATATAGCAGTTCTTAACCCAAAAATGAATTACATATTAATCAGGAGATAAAAACAGTACATAAGGATGGCGATGTGGCTATCACCTCTTGAAATAACTTCCAACTTTATAGCATCCTATTACTCGTGGAAAATCTTGTTCCAGAAAGTTTATCGCATACCTATGAGAAAGACTTCTGAGAGATTACTAGTACCCTGCACAAAAAAACATGATTGTGAATTATGCTAACAATGTGCGTTGAAGGTGAGCTGGAAAAAAAAATAAATTAAAAAATCCACAGATTACTCTTGGTACTCCACAGTTCAGTTTTTAATGCCAGTCTTTGGTTCAGCGAGTTTATTGGGAAACTGCTGTTGTGCAAATTAGGCCCCAAGGGGTGTCAGGAGAAACMCACCACCAGCAGTTTTCACATGAAGTCCCTGAGCAGGGCAAAGGAGATGCCATCGGGTATCAGACTCCAAGTTCAGCAGGGAGGTGGTGCTACTAGTACTGCTTCCCACCGACTACGGAGCCAAACCAAGCACTGCTCTGCCCCCGGGAAGCAGCAGCTCCATGTCACTCTTGTCATTCAGCTTTCAGCCAAAAAAGAAAAACAGCATTTATGCTGTGAAGTTCCAATTTCTGACGGGAAACAGTAACTGAAGTCCCACTCAGTCGTGACTCATTGCTCAGTATATTAAATATTGTGTAGTCAAGCTTAACTTAGAAAACAAGCTGCTCTCTGCCCACAGACAGTGCCAAACCTGGGCAAGTGGGCACTGCAGCTCAGCTAGCAGTGATTAAATAACCCGACATGGATGAGGCCTAGATCAAAAATATATGGGTTGAATTTAGACATCTGTGTTGGTTTTGCTTGGCCTGTTTTTTTGSTAGTGGGGTGGGGGTGGGCGGGCACMAAGACAGCTTCTGTGAGAAGCTGCTAGAAGCTTCTGCCATGTCCAGCAGAGCCAMTCACTGATGCCTCTGAAGATGGACATGCTGCTGGCCAAGCCTGGGCCAATTAGAGATGTTAGTAATTCCTCTGTGATAACACATTTAAGAAGAAAATCAAAACAAGAATGCACAGGTTTTTTTAACCACAGAAGAGGAGGAGGTGAGAACATGTGAGGCAAACAACATGGAGACCCCAAGGTCMGTGGAGAAGGAGGGGGAGGAGATGCCAGAGCTGAATTTCCTCTGCAGGCCATGGTGAGGACCATGGTGACCCAGGCTGTCCCCCTGCAGCCGCTGTGGTCATGGGGGATGCAGAGATSCACTCCCAGCCCGTGGGGGAGGTGCCCACACCAGAGCGAATGGATGTCTGGAGGAGGCTGTGGGCCAGTGGGAGACCCRGTGGAGAGAGGGGGCCCTGATTCCAGGCTGGAGCAGCCTGGCCTTGGAGGACTGCAYCCCAKGGACAAGTGACCCACAYCACAGCAGTTTTGGGAGGAYTGTCTGCCAGTGGGAGGAGCTCACATTGCAGCAATTTTGGGAGAACTGCTRCTTGTGAGATTTGGAACCACRTCAGAGAAGTTCACAGAGAACTGTCTCCTGTGGGAGAGACCCCACGGCACCGCAGGGAAGGACTCYTCTCCCTGAGCAGCGGAAAAAGACTTGGGCGATGAACTGACCAAGACATCCCACCCCATGCCCYGTTCCCTGCACTGTCAGGGGCAAGGAGGGAGGGGTTGGGGGAAGAAAGGGTATCTTTAAGAGCTTATTCTACTTCTCTTTATCCTCCTTTGTCTCTGTTAGTAATAAATTAACTTTCTGTTTTGCCCTTGGAGTGTTTCCTCCCAGTCCTTATCTGAACTGATGACCACTTCGTAAAATTTTGTTTCTCTCCTCTGCCCAGCTGTGGCAGAGGAGGGAGACGGAGTGGCTGTCTTGGGTGTCTGGCATTTGGCCAGTGTCCAAACCATGACAACATCCTTACAAAATAATGGGTTCTGCTGGACCTGACTTTTACTCATAATCATTTTGTTTCTTCCAGACTATCTAAAGGGGATAAAGATATTGAGTAGAGCAGGACTATGAATAAATTCCAGCAGAAACATCCCTATTAGATCACAGCTAATTAGTTGCAATTGCACTATTGGCCTTCTCAGCTAAGTAGGTTTCAATATATTTATTGATCCCACCACTGATTTCTGGATAGAGACACGTGTAAATCAGAATATATGTGACTATGGGAATTTTATGACAAGAACTTGGCAACTTTTGCCAGCYAAAGTTGTGATTCCATCAAGAAACAATGACATTTCCTTTTCAACATGTAGTTTTCATACTATGCCACTGCCTAACACAATTACACATTATACTTTAATGCTTACTTCTATGGTCTTTTCATGATTTTGTCCAGGATGGTAACCGGGCCAGCCAACCTAGATACGTACACATTTTCAAAATGTGGTCTCTTCCAGTCCTTCAATATTTCTCTGTTTGTTTTTTTTTTTTTTTTTNAATTTGCCATGTATGTCATATATCATGCCAGTATGAATAGCTCAGCTGATGGAATTTGCCATGTATGTCATATATCATGCCAGTATGAATAGCTCAGCTGATGGCACTTTGAACAAACTGGGGTAGATCTGATAGAGTCCTGCAAATCTATTCAAAACTTAAAAATATGTTCCTATTAGATGACCCTTCAGGGGCCATATCCACATTAGTGAAACGGTTTTGAGTTCCAATAGAATGTTGTCACAAATCTTGATACAGGGAAAGCATCCTCAGCATGGTCAAACCTGCACTAGCAAAGCTGGCCATTATACAGGGGGAGTAATAACACATGCAGTTCCATAAGTGAAACAACAACAAAATAAATTTATTTGCTCCTGAAGGGTCCCTCTGTTCTGWGAAGCAGGAGCACTCCACAGAGCCCTATGAAGTGCTCACCACTCAGCCATGCAATCAGGGCTACTAAAAGCCAGCCCTGCTGTGCAAAGGCGTTCCATCCTCAGTAGCTGATCCCTGCATAACTCTCTGAGACGCAGCACTACATCAACATGCCATTTTGAGAATGCCTAGCACTTAACCTTAGCAATATGAAACATTTTCTGAAAGCTTTTCTAGTTTTATTCCTGGCCAGGTGGATGAGAAAGGGCAGAAAGGCTGAAGGAGAGAGGCTCTTGTCCTTGGGATTGAAACCTCGGATGCCTCATTAAAGATGTCGTACATCTGAGCCTCCTGTGTACTCTACCACCACAAACCTGTGCTCTTCATCCTCCAGYGGTCTCAAGGCACTGCTCTGTCACTCTCCTCACACACGCAYAGMACCTTCTCACYCACRATACAGGTCCTTAGGTACRCCAGTRCMCATGCCAGAGCAGGCYCAGGAGCAGGCAAAYATCCTCTCTCAAAGAATGGGAAGRGGAACAGGAAAGCCATGAAAGTGATTATACTTTAATAGTGGCATTTGTAGAAGTCAGAAGGAACAGCAGGGAAGGAAAGGAGAAAAGTCTTGCAACATTACGACTGATTTTCTGAAAATAAAAATAGCTATTTGGTGCAGTCTGGATTCACTATTTTCTAATGCTATMCCAGCCTGTCCCCAGTAATGAAGACAAGGCTGCACTTGATGCAGGGCAGGGCAAAAGAGGGGGAGTGGTCACCAGTGCTCACCAGTCCCKGGATCAAGTGGATTTCATATTACCTTGAGGACTGGGATGGGGACATGCACAGGTCATACTGTTCCTGCTTGCCATTTATCGTGAAAAAGATCCAGACTGATTTTAGTGGCTGCAATRTAATTACATTGGGAGTTTTGTCACTGTAAGTAAACCTTGAATTTAGTTATCAGGAGGTAAAAACCCCTTTATATTCTCAACTGCCACTTAAAACATGGTTAGTTGACAGAGAGACAACATTCATCTTGTAACTTGACATCCTATGGGCTTGAAGTCCTTCACATGAAAAGGAACAAATGTGATTTTCCCTCAATAACTTTTGTGCTTTTTTATGCCCTTGAAGTAAGACATCTGAATCAGCTTAATATTTTCAAGTTTATAATGCCATTTTTGCATATTGTGCRAGTCCTGCTGATACAAAACAGGATYAATATGCTTTTACTACATGCTTCCATTATATCTAGATATGAAGATGGGACTTCAAGCCTAGCTGAATCTCMCTCTAGAAACCAAAGGCTTCCTGAACTGGTTTCAAACCTCCTTTTGCTTTCCTTGAATGTAATTGGAGCCAGCATCATTGCCACTGATGGGAGCATTTTATGTTCAAACAGTAAGAGAGAAGCATCTGTACTTCCTTTAAAATTTTCTCCTGTAAACATACACTGTAAAACCTTATTCTGGTCTGCTACAGAGTTCCCCTACCTCCGAAGCATGGTGAAAGATGACTACCAGCACTTGTGATGGCCATCTGTGAAATGGAAAGGTACTCGAGGCCAGACTCAAGCCTGCTGGGACTTGCTGACCTCAGGAAAAGGTCCATCTTTGGTGGTGCTTTTCATTTTTACAGTACAGACAAAAAAAGAAGAGAGAAGGAGATGAATGAAAGYTAAAAATAATAGGCTTGTCCTGGAATCACTTTTCCTCGTGAGTAGTTCCAGCAAATGTTAGAAGGAAGTTAAGTGACCCTGAAAAAGAAAGGAGGCAGGTTTCATACTAGCAAAGGGTGCCCCTGAGACTCCCTTCCTTTTCAGCCAGGGTATGTGTTATGAAAAAAAAAAAAAAATCTTGAGAAATCCCAGAGTCTTACAGTCCATCGGAGGCTGAGGCAAAATTCCAAGCACATCACTAAAAAATTTTTCTAAGCAGAAAGACAGAAACAGAAACTCTCACAACTAATTAAAAATTAGTTTACCTAAAATACCTTTCCCTTCAGTAGTTTACCTAAATACRTGAAAGAATAACAAGGACAATATTCTTGTTCCTGAAAATAAAGTAGCTTACTGGGTATACTTATGGTGTCCCTATTCAGCCTCCCTGTTGCTCTAGGTTATGATGAGGCAAATACTTTTGGACACAGGTATGGTGTGAATACTGGTCTGGAAGAAACTAATTGTTGTAACTGTTTACCTGGTGCTGTACTAGAACACCCCTAACGCACATGCACTTTGGTTTGCATCCCAACCTGTTTTCAAACTGCACATGTTTCTCTCACATCCAGCCACACTAGATGTACTCTAGCAGCAGGGTTGGACCAAGGCTAGTTGAGAAAATGTCCAAAATGTGTCTACTTTTGACCACAGTGACCAGTAGTAGWGCAGCATGCTGGCAAAACCTCCTTTGCAGCATTAAATTCCTCTCAGCATGTTTGTCTGCTGTGCAGAACAACTTAACTATTCTTAAAGTTCCACTGATACAAAACAGGATAAATATGATTTTATTACATGCATGTACCACAGCTGACAAATGCAAGCACTTACTCCTTTTCCCACACACAGGACAGGAAAACACTGTTATGTCATAGCGTTCTGTAGCACACTTCCTCTCCAGAAGGAAGAGAATTTCTATCCTCCACCAGAAGGAAGAGGACATTTTTTGCCACTGCACTTATATGAAGAGATTCAACAAAGCTAAGTGAATTTTCTTTTCCCRTAAGTAGAAGAAACACCTAGATTAAATAATCTTACTTCTTACTGACAGCCAAAGCAATTCTGTATCAATAGCTTGTGCTGCAAAAGAATGGCAATATTTAACTGGTAATACAAATTACCTCATATAGGCCAGTATTTTTTCCATTTAAACAGAGGAAATTGCAGTGATATTAAAATCAGTGCTGCACTACYTGTTTGCTTTCATGACTTTCTTTCATTGTGAACATCACGGACATGACCTAATGCTCAATATAATTAAGTTCCAATTTTACAAGATGCTAATTAAAACCTAGAACATTTTACACTGACAGCACAGATTGTAACTACAGTAAAACCTAACACAGATTAAACAGTCAGGTACTGGAAACTGGCAAAGCTCTAGCCTGGGCAATACTATCTATTCACAAGGATTTTCCTTAAAATAGTAGATCTAAGAACATATCAAAGTATTCAGAAGGCCTCACATTTCAAAGTTGTACTTTCCAGACCTATAATCAAGATGGAAGTCTACAATGAAAGAAGACTGGAAGCACAAAAGTAAAGCAGCAAAATACTTTCTGTTTGCACACACGGGCTCTTAGGATCAAAAGCAGTAGATTTAGAGAATTGCAAAAAGGGAAGGCTATAACCTGGGCTTGATTAAAATCAAAAGTGAAAAATTGCCTCAACCCCAAACTGGGCATCAGCAGACAGAAAAGGTCTAGCTAGAAGTGTCAGAGCTAAAGATGTGGTGTGGCAGGGCAAAAGACAGGCTGCCCCATCACTGTCTGTGCTATGCTTGCTTTAAGCTACAGTTCTGTTCTGTGCTTTTCAAGAACACCGAACTTGCCAGCAGATTTAAAGCAAAGTAAGTTGCTGATTTCACTTTAAACCAGCTTGGATCTATTGTTTTAATAGACTAGTGTGTGCACGGCACAGGAGTCCAGAATGGTTCTCAAAAATTTATTCTGCCCGAACCTATTTCTGTTGGCTTTTACTGTTGCAATTTTGACTTTGCTGAACAATTATCATTAGGTCAACTCTCCTGAACAAGTGGAAAAATGTTTACATTTTCTACAGCTTAGCAGTGAAGCATCTTATCAGAGTAAGAGAATATTAGACATCATCCCAAATTCACACTTCATATTCTACCATCTTCTTTAGAGAGGGAATTCCCCAGCAGATCTGAAAATGGGTGAATATTACCAATTCCTCCCAGGATCTGAATTTAAAACCAAACTGTTTTGTAAAATAAYTGACTAAGCAAACACAGACTAAGTGCCTCCTTTCATTCTTTCACTTGGCTTCTTCAGTGAWGAAGCTGCTCTGGGATGCAAGGGGTGAATTCTGAAAGGAGCAAATGCAGATCTGAGCTCCCTSACTGCCACTGACAGAATTATGTCTATAATCCCAGGCACCACTTTAGAAATCTACCTCTAATTAGTGGCAGTGCTTCCGTTCTGCTAACAGAATTATCCAGCCCTTGAATGCAATATATTCCACTTATCCTGTTAGCTTGCTAAGCCATTGTGCTGGCACCGTGGTATTTTTCTATCAGGTGCCTCCAAACAGCTGCTGCTGCTGGCTCACGTCCCTGCAGGACTGTGACCACACACACGGTGGCTTCCCCATGTGCCTTGGTCAGCAGCATTCTAGCCTTGTAATACACCACATTCTTAACACCATTCCCTAATTAARTGGAGAATTTGCCTTTTGTGGGCATATGAAAATTGCCCTCCCTCTGTAGAAAACACTTTTTGCCCTATCTTGCACAGTGTTTCTTGATTACTTCATTTATTTGCAGGAGAGAGAATTTTTTCATTCCATAAACTTCTGTCCTAGAAACCTCTTAAATAGGTAGCAAGAAAGTGAGCAAACATTATTTTTTTCCCATGGAAAATGTTACGAATTCTTTCACCAGATTCTAGATAACAAACTGTGGCAGCCAAACTAAAATACTGGAAAAAAAAATCTGCTGCTTAATATCATCAGCAAAATCCTCTAGAAGGTGACTAACAACAGGCTTAGGACAAGAGGACATCCCRTGAGAGTACACACCAAGTAGATGATGCTTTCCATGTCAGCATGAAGCTATTTCATATTCTCAACCAACCCTATGTGTGTAGGATGCTATTTTAACATTAATAGAATCTCAAATAAGGATGTTAAGAGCAACCACTTTCAGTTAAAACAAAACAAGGACTAAGACAATAAATCAGTATCTCACACAGAGTCCAATATTTTTTTTTTCTTCCAAAAACCTATTAAATTTAGCTTTTTAATTGTTTCAACAGCTCTGCCTGATAAACTTCAGTTATCCTTTGGCAGCAGAGGAAAAGCTTTGGTTAGAGATTCTGATCTTCCTTYRCTCTTTGAAAYTTCATTTAAATAAAGTCTTAGMTTKTSAGATACTTAAAGACAACAACACATGCATGTGGTAGGCTTTGGGTTGTGGTTTCTGGACTGATGGTCAGACTACATCTAAGCAGCAGATATCAAACTTCTGGGAGGATTGTTTTCTGCAGCATATCCTGCCAACTACCCCCACACTGGCTCAGAGGCTGCATCCTATTTGATGCCAATGGCCCTGTGAGACATAAGAAGTCTCTCAGGAAGGTTAAAGTGGTSCAAAGCATGACACTAGTTTACATGTTCAAACAGACTGTGGTTTAGTTAGCAGGGAAGGTGGCTCCTTGTGGTTGCTAGACAGCTTTGTGCTTCCCAATGTTACCACCAATCAGAAAAAAAAATCTAAGAAAATCTGGGGTTATGATCAGTTACACCAGGTAGCTGCCTAATGCAGAACAGGATTGGCCTTGTAAAACTGACAGGTCCATACATAGAGTATTAATGTGTTTAAGYACTCTGACAGCAGGAACTGCTTGTAAATATTACCTTCTCTGGAACAGCTAAGCAATATACTACAAGCCACTGAAATAACTGGGAGGTTTGCCACTGACAGATGAAGAAGCCTATTGGACACTAGTTGGATCATGTAATTTTGAAAAAAAGTTGCCCCACAGACTTGAAACCTTTCATGAAAACACTTTGTTTGTATGGAGAATTAAAAAATTGCTGCCAACACCTTTTCTCCCTTTTCACCTATGAAATGACCAGTCACCAAAACATAGGGCACAAATAGTGGAAAAACTGAYACATCCACAATGTATTTGGAAGACAGAAAACTATTAGACAGCAGCTGCCTTCAGTACAGCTTCAGAAGCTCCTCACTCTTCTAACATAGTTTGGACGGGATGAGTAACGGTGACACGTGGGAGAGAAGTGCACCTTTCAGCTAAGCTGTGTGTGAAGAAGAGCTCAGAGCATTAGTCATGCTGTCAAAGCATCTGGACAAGGGAACCAGTCAATGACCCTTTGCACCATTAAAGAAGCAGCCAGGCAGTGAACAATATCCATTCTTCTAAATGAATGCCTCAAATACCGGGTCAACTATGAATACTGTTATTTCCAGAAGGGAGTTACAGACACTTTACTTTCAGCCTTGGGTCCTAACTTTGGGCAGAAATGAGGCAACTKCAGATTTATAGTCTGAATTTAAAAGTAGATAAATATCTCTGATACTTCAAATGTCCTTTGATCTTGCTGAATTACTAATAAAACATTTCACTACACAGCATTTTTCTAGTTACGATGCCACAAAAAGGCTAAAGCTGAGAAGAAAAAAAAAATCTCTTAAAGCATCTACAGTCACTTAGTTAATGCAGCCTCATTCACACTCAGTGTTTCTCCTTTGTATCTTTTAGCAGTTCCATTAAACTCATCAGAAACTGCTTATCTCACCTGAGTAAACCCATGGGTTTGTTTTTTTGTTTGTTTGCTTGTTTTGTTATTTGTCTGGTTTTGTGGTTGCTTTATTTTTTTTTTTATTTAAAAATAGCTTTGTTTTCCAGCTGTCTTCTGCTGTCTACAGCACTTGACGTTTTGCTTTTCTTAGGCTGCTGCTTTCTAGAATAGCTGACTTCAAAAAGTCAACAGCCCTCTCCACTGAAGAGGGCTTGTGGGAATACTGATTGTAATCAAGCTGCTATAGAATAACCAATGTTGGAGGAGATCCCCTGAAGTCAWCTGACCCTTCAGTCAAAACTGGTCCAACTTGGAGCAGGCTACTCAGKGCCCTGTCCAGTTCAGCTTTGAGTATCTCCAAGGATAGAGATCTCTGGACAACCAATTCCAATGTTTGASTGCTGTCTTGAGAAAAGAGATATACCTAAATCTAATTAGAATGTCTCTTATTGTCACTTGTGTCCATGACCTGCTATGATTTCAACATGTGCTGTGAGTAGTCTGCCTCCTTCTTTCCTACAATATCCTTTTAGGTAGTTAGAAGCATCAGTAACATTCCACATAAGACTTCCCTTAAGACTGAATAAATAACTCCATCTCTATCTCTGCCACTCCTCATATGTTAAGTCTAGTCTGAAGAACGAAGAAAACRGAGGCCAGACTCATCCTGAAAATGACCATGGCAAGGCTCTACAGCAAACCTGAGGGATGGCAAGGACTTCTGAGGAGGAGCAGCTTTTACAAATCTTTTACAAATCATTGATCTCCAGTAACAGATTAATTCATTACAGCAATTTAGTCGCCACCAAAAACCTTATGAAGGATTTGGCCTGGTGCATATTGGATGCAAGACTTCTGAACATAAAGTCATTAAATACAACAGAAGGGGAAAGTGGTATAAACTAAATGCAGGAGTGCTGTCACTTCAGAGAGGTCATTAGCCACAGCAGACCTGCAAGCTAAGCCTGACACAGCCACAGCTCAGCCCCACAGCAAAGGAGGAGATGTCTCACRTGCCTGGGTGCTCCTGCCAGCTCTGACCACACCACTGTGAGGCTCACACAGTTATCAGCCTCCTGTCTGAGAGGCAGCCAAGTGGTCCTAAAGGCTGGTTATGGTCAGAGCTCAGCATGCTTTTC